>NW_024429266.1:48474650-48937150 GCF_017639785.1 Mesocricetus auratus
AATGAACCTATTAAAATTGTATTATATATATCAGACAACACTTTGACAGTTTTTCAAAAATTCTAACATTTTAAGCATTAAGTCTCCCTAATTGAGAAGTCTTTGTTTTAAATAATGTTCTTAGAGAATTATCCATAATTATATGAATGTGTTAGAAACAATTAATTTTATGATGAAATAATTCCCATTAAGAAAATTATATCTAGTTTCTATTTTAGAAAATAAAGAATTTTAGAAATGACATGTATTGCTTTGTTATATTTCTCAGCATAAAATTAGAAATTGTTTGAATAGAATTTATAGTAAAATTACTTTTAGCGTTTTTCACTATTTATTGACTGGCATGCAATGAAACTCTAAGCATGTAGCAAACACATGAAAGTATCTTTGATTTTCTTTTATGCCATAATGCATTCTCATTACTATCCAGCTAAAACGTCTGTGTTTCATCGCCATGACTCAGTTGATCAAAGTAAAACATCTTTTATCCATGCCTTTCATCACATTTGTTGACTTATTTATCTCTCTGATTTTGTGTGTGTACATAATAATAATTATTGGTAAGAAAATGACTTTGATTCTAAAAGTCTTATGCCCTTAATATTTTTATCATTTGAAATGATGACATATATAATGTTTTATGCATCTTTAGTATATTATTCATTAGAATAAAACATGTTACTCTCATCTTAATGTAAAATATACTATAAATTTTGCATGTAATTGCAATATATTATATATAATAAATATCTGAAATGTAACTGTATGTGTTTGTACATGAACACAAACATACATTTTAAATGTGTAGATACAAATGTATATACAAATATATATAATATTCATACATATAATATATTGCATATACTATTTGTATAATAGAGACTTTGAGCTACATTAGTTGCTTTACTGTCATTCCTATTTGTAAATGTAAATTTCAAAGGCACATATAGTCAAAAAATTATTCTTTTATAAGAAAATGAACCATGCAAAATTGAATTAAAGGCAAGAATTCAGTGTAATATAGGTACACCTAAAACATAAAAATAATTTAAAAATTATCATCATCATTGCAGCTTACATAGTTCATGTTCACTATAAAAAGAGAAATATAAATGGAGTTGGGAACAAGAACCAAGGGAAGGAGGTTATTAATGATTTGTATTTATTCATCAATTAAGGCACTTGTATGTCTTCAGATAGATACATAAATATCAGACATAATATATGCCATTGGATTATCTGACACACACATATGCTAAATAATGTTAAATAAAAGAAAGGAGATATATTACTTAATTATTTATGGAATTAACATCCCAAATGATTTCTTCTATGACTTTTCTTAAATATTCAGTGTATTCCTGCAGTGTTAGCAATATTTCCCTATGTTACAAAATAATAATTGAACTTCTTTACTCTGTGTCAGGTTCATTTATCCTTTTACCATATACGTAGAGGAATTCACATCTCCAAATCCAACCAAGACAGCTTAAGGACCAGTGGCACAACAAATATTTACTCTCGTATGATTTTATGAAAATATTTTTATGTTTATAACACTGAAAATATCACATGAATTCTGGTTAGCTTTTCACATTGTAGGTATATTCTCATCAAGAGTGAAAGATACATGCTGTGGATTAAGCGCTCCTTGGTCCCATGTCAACTCACACAAATTTCTCAAACTCTTTAGGGACATCTTTCCTCATCTATAAGTGCAGTGTAATATTATATGTCTAGTTTTCTTTTCTTCAAGAAATATGAGTTAATATTTTGTATATAATGTTAATCATATATGTGCTTGAGCTATACATTAGATTCATATTGTAATTTATGATAGTGCTAAGTATTGGTGTATCTTAGTATGTAAGATCTACAGCCATATGTAGTGTGAATTCTCGAGAGTCTGGTAAAGGTTCTCAAGAATCTGTTTAGTTATAAGATAGGAGTTAACCATCACTCACTGATGCAGGATAGATTAAATGCTGCCCCTCTTCCAACTGCCTTCATAGAGTTGTTCTGTCCAGGGGTAAATAACAAGCTGCCTGCTCCTCTTTGACCACAAAGAAAACAAGTGAGAGATCCTTCTCCCTAAGCCTATAAATTGTTATTCAAGTAGATAAAAACCACATCCTAGGACTTGCTGCGCCGAAAGCCATTGACTAAATGGATCAAATTCCCATAACGGTTTTATCAATTATATATCAGTTTTTAAAATAATATTTCAGATGATCATTTAAAAGTAAAGTGAAAATTGTGTGAAAAGTATTGCTTTGAAACTTCATTAATATATAATTTGATGCTTCTAAAAAAATTGAAAAAATGAGATACTTTTTCAGTCTCATGATAACATTCAATACTTTTCAATAAACATTCAGAGTTGTATTTCATTTTATAACATATATAAACACATATAATTATAGTTTGTTCTTATTCATCATCTTCACTGCTCTTCCATATCCCTTATGACCAACCAATCTTGCACATTGGTTCGTTCCCTCCTATCAGTCTTTGCTTCTGCTTTCAAATGTGTATTCCATTAGCCTCTCTTGTCACCTTCAAAACTGTTCTTCCCACTGACTCTGTCCTTTCTCTATGAATGATGCTTGCATCTCATCCCCTTGCCCCTGACTCCCTTATACCCTACTACCCATCCACTCTTCCTCTGTCTACATGCAGAAAAAAAAAAACATCCCGCCCGTGGTCTTAAAAAAAAATCACTGCACATCAAGTTGAGGTAAGACTGAGCTCCTCCCCCAGCATAAAGGCTGGACAATTACTTGACATATAGCATCGAAAAAGGTTTCCAAAAGTCAGGTAAGGTCTTAATCTCACTGCTAGGAGCCTTACAAACAGACCAAGAGACACAAGTGTCACACACATGCAGGTTCCCTAACTATTGGTTCAGAGTCCATGTGCTGCTGTGGAACTCAGGGCAGTTGTCTCTATGGTTCCTCTGTCATAACATTGACCCCCATAGTTTGTAAAATCCTTACTCACTTTCTTCAGAAGGACTGCTGGAGTTCAGCCCAGTGTTTGGCTCTGGATCTCTGCATCTGCTTACAATAGTTACTGGCTAAAGGCTCTCTAATGACAATTAGGGTCCATGCTCCACCCATCCATCAACTAGTCATTGATCATATCTCCTAAGTAAAGCATAGAGTTTGGAGATTACCCCAGGAATTTGTACTTGTTTTATGTGTTATATGCAGATTTTATGCATGTGACCAGCGCTGCTGTGAGTTTATGAGTGATACAGCTATGCCACATCCAGAATGCAGCATTTCCCAGCAGCCTTCCCATCATGTGAGTCTTACATACATTCTGTCTTCTGTCTCAAGATTTTCACAGATTTTTTGTCTGTGAGGATTTAAAATAGATGTCCCCTTTAAGGCTGAGCACTCACAGATTCTATTTTTTATCCTGACTCTACTGTACCTGTATCAAATGGAAACAACTTCTATACTGCCATTGTATTAAGCTTGCCTGACTGGTGATTGTCAAAATATTCTAAATATTTATTTTTATAATATTATATAATAGAGTATCAAGGTAATTATTGGAAATTCAATCATTGGGTTAGAGATTTTTCAAATGCTATCAATTTGTAGTGTTAAATTATAGTCTTAGTTTTGTTACAATTATTATGATCAACCCATGGCCAAAAGCATCTTGGAGAGGAAATTGCTTGTTTCACCAAACAGATTAGAGTTCATCATTGAGAGAATGAGTCAGGAACTCAAAGCAGGAGATAAGTATTGAAATCCTCATGCTTGTTTAACAGGCCTGGCCTTTTTTAGTTGGAAACAGATTCTTCTCTCACACAGTACATCCTGACAATAGCTTTCCTTCCCTCTAGTCCTCCCAGCTCTCTTGCACCACTCCTCTAACATAATCTAGTCCCCCTCTTTCTCTTTTCAGAAAAACCAAGGCTTTCAGGAGACAATAACCAAACATGACAAAACAGGATACAGTAAGCCAAGGCAAAAAACTCTCATAATAAGACTTAAAAAGGCATCCCAATAGGTAGACAAGAGTCCTAAGAGCAAGCAAAAGACTCAGAGACATACCTGCTCCCACTTTTAGGAGGCCTACATATATGCAGTTAACCTGGAGCAGATCCATGTTGGCTTGGTGATGCTGTAACGATTAACGGCACACTTACTGAAAGTAAAACTCAGTATTTATTGTAGAAATTACTCACAAGATACCAAACAAGTAACCCAGCTGAGTAGTTTTCCGCCACCAAACTGGAAGCCAAAAGCCGGAAAAAGAGACCAAGACTTCCGTTGTTCAGTCTTTTATACCTTCCCCTGTAACACCCCTAGCCATGCCCAAAAGTGGGCCTGGCTACTGACGTAGTTCACTGCCTACGTCCGTATAGGTCTGTACGTCCGTCCATATACATCTTTAGTCATGCCTAAAGTGGGTGTGGTTAGCGGTGTGGTAACCACTCTTTTATTACCTCATCTGTATGTGCCTCTAGTAAGTCACATGGTTAATGGCGGCACACGGCTTCCTCCTACAGCTTGGTGCTTCTCACTATAGTCTCTGAGATCCATTGAAGCTTTTCTTAGTTGATGCAATGAGCCATGCTCTGATATCCCAGATTTCCCTCTGACTCTACAACCTTTCTTCTGTATGGTTTCTGAAGCTCCGAGGACCTCATGGAGGTTGTCAAATTAGATTCTCTCCATATGTCTGTTGTGTGTCTCTGAACCAGTTCCCATCTGCTGCAAAGGGAAGCCTCTCTGATGCTGAGTGGACAATGCACCAATCTATGTGTACAGCAGAATATCATTAGGGAACATTTCACATGCAGCTATAATTTCTTAGGAGACAAATTATCCAGGGGTTTATGAAGGTGAATTTATATTTGTGAATACTGGAAATTAAAACTGTTCACTCCTGCATTGTATCTGTACATTTAAAAAGCTTCAGAGAAACATTTTTTGGATAGCATGCCACAACTGCAGTATAAAAGGAAAATTATACACAAAGAAAAGCCATCTTCAAAATATTTTCAAATAAATGATATGAAAAATGCCTAAATTTGAAGGACTGATACAAAATATCCTCTTTAAAATAGTTTTTCCAAAGTGTTATTTCTAAAGTAAGAGAAGCTGAGCGTGGAGGCAGAATCCAAGATTCCAGTACTTAGGAGACAGAAGCTCAAGAAACAGTAGTTCAGGTCTTCAGGGCCAATTTCTGAAGCAGAACAAGTTTCATATCTTGGAACAAGCAGCTGTATGAAACTGTGGTACTGTAGAAAAGACTCAAATAATCTTACTAGTATTGGAAACGATAATATTTCATTTAGTGAGCTGTGACATTATCACAGTTGGTTCACTTTGCAGGTGTCTTTTTTATAATTTTAAGAGGAAAATCATTACTGTTCAGTGATTTTGTTTAGAGGTCATTTATTATTGAGTTTTTGTCTTTTGATCTTTCAGGCCTAAGGATCAATAGTGCTGGAAGCAATTACCATATATATACATAACATCTTTTGTTGCTTCACTGAGCAAAAAAGCCTTAAGAATGATTGTAGGGGAAAATCCACTTACTTTCTGCATGCTTAAGAATCATTTTGGCTCCCTGGATTCAGCATGCAAGCAGGGCTGACAACAGAGAAATACAATTAAGATTTCCTGTAAATTAAAGATCTAAATATTCTATGCACACCTTGATTAGATTATTCTCAATCATTTTAAAAGTGTATTACAGGATAATTTCCAAATTCAGTGGGCATTTTGTAAATTCAAAATGAATTTACTTTTTATTTTTCTACAAACTGTTTTGAAGAAAATTAGAACATGAACCTGTATCACTGTATCACACTTCTTTCATATTACTACATAAAAGTATTCTAAAAAATAATTAGAAATATACTTTATATCTCCAAAGCGTACATGTCTCAGATCTGTTTTCCACCTTCAAACTATCCCATATGCCCCTCCCTGCCCTCCTTCAAATTCATGGCCTTTTATCAACTATATATATGAGTGTGTGTTTGTGTGTGTGTGTTTGTGAGTGTATGTGTGTATCCCTATCTATATTCTTTTGAGTGTGTATAATTTTTCTTGTGTGTATGTGTTCAGGGTTGATCATTGGCACTGGGCAATCAATTCCTGTACCCTGGGGGGAGTCACATCTCCTGATCCCAGCTTTATTATTTTTTAATGGTAGTTGTTTCATTAATGTGTTTTCAAATAAATTTGTGTCTATATACTCCTCACATATTTGTTAACCACCTTTCATAAAATCTCTCTGGTATTAGAAAACATATGAAGGTAGTTTCCTTTAATTACAAACTTACATGTTTGTTAAAATATAAATGACTCATATAGAGTTTATTACATTCATTGAGACATAAAGATAACCTTTTTTGTTTTGATACATATTTCACTGTATTTTTGTCTCTTAACTACTGAGTACACTGGTGATTGGTTAATAGTGTATGAAATAAGGTTTACCAAACACATTAATAGATATCCTGGCATGAAGGGAAGCAATTTTTAAGACAGACATTTTAAGACCAATCACTGGACACTTGGGCTAAAATCAATGGCATGCTGTTTGAAGAAATGGGGAAAGAAGATGGGCTTAAGTTGCAGTGAAGGAGAGAGGAAAATAAAAAGGAGATAAAAGAAGGAAGGGTAAATAAAATTAAAGGTATTTATGAAAGTTGTGTGTGTGTGTAACAATTGTTATAGAATGATTAAGTGATCATCTATTTGAAAGATAGATATTTGAAAAGTTGAAATTAATAGCAG
Source organism: Mesocricetus auratus (assembly GCF_017639785.1). Taxonomy (NCBI): domain Eukaryota; kingdom Metazoa; phylum Chordata; class Mammalia; order Rodentia; family Cricetidae; genus Mesocricetus; species Mesocricetus auratus. The sequence goes on from NW_024429266.1 coordinate 48,481,424, forward strand.
TTATTCAAGACGTTATGGAGAACAGGGAGTGGTGGAAATGATGTAAATGTCATGCCCATGTATGTAATTCTTTAAAGATAAGAATAAAAAGGTTTGTATGTTTATTTATTATATTTGTGTCTGTATGTCTATGTAATATATAGGTAGATTCCTTCAGAGGACAGAGGAGTGTATGACATCCCTTGGAGATTGACCTACTGGGGGTTGTAAACCTCCTAAGTTAAGTTTTAGGAATCAAACTTGCTTCTCTGGCAGAATACCAAGTTCTCTTAACAACTGAACGGTCTCTCCAATGCCCAGACTTTATATTTTTATTAAAAATTAACAATAAAGTAAATTTTTACTATTAAAAAGTAACTATCATGTAAACCAGAGAAAGAATCTTTATAGGGCACATATGTTGGACTCAATCATCGTTAATACATAAGGAAAAATTATGTGAAACTGATTAAAATGAGTGCAATTTTATACAGTATGACTTTTCAACAATAGGAATTATTATATATTGATATTTAAAATAAGAATATATTGTACAAATTCAGAATATGTGAAAATGTAGCTAAAAGTGTTGAATTTTGTGTCAGGATAATGTGACAGCACCAATCACGAGACAGTGTGATACATTAGCTAGACATTTTAATTGTGTAAGAAAGAAAGTCAATGCAGCTGTCAGTGTGAATCTTCACAATTCTGAATTTTGATTCTTATTCCTGTGGAAAATATTACTATATGGGGTAATATCTCCTATTAATAAAATAATATTTGAGGAAATTAACAAGAAGTAGCTATCTCATTTCTATTATCAGAGTGATTATTTTTATGGTAGTGTTATACTAGGAATTCTTAAGAGTATAAATTGCTGGAATCATTAAAGCATGTCTCACAAATATTTTATGCCAACTAATACATGAGCACTCACCATGTACTTTCTGTAAGACATTTAGAGAAGCATATAACAGTCAAACATTTAAATTAGTAATTATTTCATTCAAAGCTTTTAAAATGCATTCTTTCCATTTCCCCTAATTTATTACTTATGTAGTTCTTTTGAGTATTGCCTTCTATCCACATTCTAAAATTGAAGACATCTATTTTTATCATACAGGGTTGATTGCAATAGACATGCTACCTACATAAAATATATTTAAAACACATAATATATTCATAAATGTCACAATACTATAAACTTAGAAAGTCAGCACTCTATTGAAAGCTAAAGTATCTAAGTATGTGTTGATAATGTAAAAACTACAGATACCAATGAATATACAGTCCAATTATATTGTCTTTTTTTTCATCAGCCTTTTGATTTCTTTAAGAAAGATTGAAATTCCCTTTTTGTTACAAGATTTCCTGTCTTTCATTCTTTAATATTTATTGCTCAACTTCTCCCCTCCAAAATATTATTTCTACCTTAGGGCTTTCTGATCATCTATTTTGTATGTAGAAGTTTAAAGAAGAACTCTGGATCTGGGAGGTTCAGTAACTGGCAGCACATGCTGATAAAATCAATAAGCAGACATGTGTAATAAATATCATAAAAAGAATCTATAGCTACTGTGGTCATGTTAAGCAGAGACATAACAGTATCCATGAAGTCCAGTTTTTGACTACGAGTGATTTGTCTTAGTTTAAATAGAGGGCAAGTGTCACACATAATAAAGCAACTCTAATCTAAGTATTTTACTTCCACCCATCATTGTCTCTATTTGTTCTTACAAAGTTGGCTGAAGATGTCTCCACTGCTTCATAGCACTTGCATTTCATAATGATGCTTCTTTGTCTTTATGTGTGGTCTCAAAACCATAAATAAATACCTCCATTTGAGAGGATTATGAAAGCTATGAGGCTTTGTTTTTCTTATAATTCTTTATCACTACAGGTTTGGGAAAATAATTTGCCATTGTAGCTTAAGCCTTAACATTGGATGAGAGAGGACAGATGGCATAGCTTAGCATTAATAACATGCTGACTTGCATAGGGAAGGAAGTTGTTCAAAGTAAATCAGACAGATATGGAATAAAAGCAGAGCAAAGAAAGACACCAGCCTTTATTTATTCTGTGGGCACAGGCAAAGCTTCCATGCTTTGTAGCAAAGGAAACTTAAAATTCCAGTTTAGATTTGTGTGCCACATGATATGGAACAACAGACAATAGTGTCTGCCACATTGTAGTTAGGGAGTGTAGTTCTGGACTTCTGTACAGTATTTTACAATGCATTAAAATGGTTTTGGTCACATACAAAAACATACTGCATATTATCTGGAAATGAATGACTTACAAAGATTGACATCTAAATACATCAATTTACCTAACATAAACATGTAAGGAGTTAAATATGTTGCTATAGTAACTCCTAAGAAATCCATAATACCACCAGGAGAAGAGCATCCAGGTGGTAAATTTGAAATATTGCATGTTTCATATTATTTGACTATTTTATTACAACTAAAAAGGTTGCAACTTAGTAAGAACCTGTAGCTGTTACACAAATTTATATTGGAGAGAAATGGAGATATTTGGCACAATGAGGTAAGTAAATAAGTGTTTTTTATTTTTTATTGGAAATTGTAGGAAAACAGAATTTTGCCGTAAGTGAAAATACATTTATTTGACATTTAAAACAATGTAATATTGAAAATGGTTGTACATATGGCAATAACTTCTACAAGTTTGCTTTGTCTATATAGTCATCCTGGGAAAGGAAGGTAAATCAGTATAATCAAAAAAAGTGAAGGTCAATCAATCAATCATATACATTAGGTGAGTAATGCCAGGACACAAGATAACTAGATTAAATAAAAGGCAGTTGGCCTAAAAGCACAAGGCAAAAGTCAAACCCAACGAATTGTAATTTAACAGCCAGCCATGGACTTGCTGCCTAGTTTTTGGAGACTCATAAATCATTATAAAAATCTGGAATTTAATTCTTAAACACCACCTTATGATAGTGGCAAGCATCAAAAATGTGTGCTGGAAGGTTTGCTACATTATAATCTAATAAATAAGAAGTGATCAGCTTTCTCTTTTAGATATGTACCCATAGAAAGGTTCCTTAGTTATAAGGATAAATTGTTTCCCCTTATTCTTAAAGAGAATGATACCCTTCAGTGATACAATTCTATGTTTGGCTGTTCCCCTCTGATGTATGATGTCTTCCAGGGTAATTCCTCTGTCTCTTTCTCCCCCACCTCTCTCTCTCTCTTTATCTCTCCCATGCTCCCTTCCTTCCACACTTTCTCTCTTTGTACATTTTAAGACACACTTATGGCTAAAATGATATATCTGTCTCTAAAACTAGCCCTCTGTGAATTTTTTCATTGAATTTTCAGGAAAAACCCCAAACCTGCTATCTTAGAAGGGGCTTTGGTTACCATTGAGAAACCAGTATTCTGAGCTCCCGCAAATCAGAGGAAGTTTCAGTTATTTCCAGATACCTCAGTATTTCCATATCAAAAGTAATATAATCTAATACCCTAATCTGATTGCCAGCATTTTTATTTATTAAATTAAGATATCTACATAAAATACTCTTACCAGTTTTTCCTAATGACCATTCCATGCTGTATTTTACACTACTGATATGTAATATTAATTTTGTTACAAATTTTCCAAATGAATTTTTCATTAATAAGTGAAATCTATCTGAAAGTATGTATTAACTTAGCATAGTGATATCATGCTTAGAACTGTAACTACAGTCATGGTGGTGAAGGATATGTTCTAAAGGAATAAGTCTGTGTATCTTTATTGTGTTCTCAAATTACTGAGGACAATGTCTCTACATAATATTTCCCTAGGAATTCTACTTGAGGGTAAGAAGGCTGGGACCTCATCACTGGCCAGAGGAGCTTTTTTAATTTTTTTTCCCATTTATTTATTTATTTTTTATTTTATTTTCCAGTTTAAATTAAGATAAGAAACAAGGTTGCTTCACAAGTCAGTTCCAGGTCCCTCTCCCTTTCCCTCCCCTCCTCCTGTGTCCTCCCCCCAACACCCCCCGTTATCCCCTCATTCCACCAGGGAGGGTGAGGCCCTCCATGGGGGTGTCCATAGTCTGTCATTTCATATAGGGCAGGGCCTAGACCCTTTCCCAAGAGTTCAGGGTGAGAGTGCACCTCACATTGTTCCATGGGAGTCCAAAGTCCGTGTGTATACTTGGGATGGGTACTGATCTGCTGCCCAAGGCTCAATAGATTCCCTAGGCCTCCTCACTGACACCCAGATTCAGGGGGTCTTGATCAGTCTCATGCTGGATTCCCAGGCTGATGCCTGGGATTCAAGAGTTAACCTTTGTCTGGTTAGCTGTTTCTGGGGGTTAAACCAGCCCAGTCTTAATCCCTTTGATCATCAGTCCTCCCTCTCTGTTACTGGCTTTCTTGAGTTCAGCTCAGTACTTAACCAAGGGAGTCTGCCTCTTCTTTGATCAGCCACTAAATGAAATTTCTGTTTCCCAGACTCTCTGGCCCTGGGATTGTAGGCTGGCACTCCCCAGATCTATGTCTAAAATCCATATATGAGAGAGTACATGCCATGTTTCTCTTTTTGTGACTGGGTTACTTCACTCAGGATGGTTTCTTCTAGTGTCATCCATTTGCCTGCGAATCTCAGGATTCCATTGTTTTTTTCTGCTGAATAGTACTCCACTGTGTAAATGTACCACATTTTCTCTATCCACTCTTCGGGTGAGGGACATCTAGGTTGCTTCCAACTTCTGGCTATTACAAATAAAGCTGCTATGAACATAGTGGAACAGACATCTTTGTTGTATGAATGGGCATCTTTTGGATATATGCCTAAGAGTGGAGTTGCTGGGTCTTGTTTATTCCCATTTTTCTGAGGAATCTTCATACTGATTTCCAAAGTGGCTGAACCAGTTGGCACTCCCACCAGCAATGGAGGAGTGTCCCCCTTTCACCACATCCTCTCCAGCATAAATTGTCATTGGTGTTTTTGATTTTAGCCATTCTGACAGGAGTGAGATGGTATCTCAGAGTTGTTTTGATTTGCATTTCCCGGATGGCTAAGGATGTTGAGCACTTTCTCAAGTGCCTCTCAGCCATTTTAGACTCCTCTATTGAAAACTCTCCATTTAGTTCTGCAGCTGACTTTTTAATTGGGTCCTTTGATGTTTTGGAGACTTGCTTCTTGTGTTCTTTGTAAATTTTGGAGATCAACCCTCTGTCAGATGTGGGATTAGTGAATATTTTTTCGAATTGAAAACCCGGATATTAACCCACACACGTACAAACATCTGATCTTTGACAAAGAAGCTAAAAATATACAATGGAATAAAGAAAGCATCTTCAACAAATGATGCTGGCATAACTGGAGGCTGGCATGTAGAAGAATGCGGATCGATCCATGTTTATCGCCATGTACAAAACTTAAGTCCAAATGGATCAAAGACCTCAACATACATTCAGCCACACTGAACCTCTTAGAAGAGAAAGTGGGTGGTACCCTTGAATGAACTGGTACAGCAGACAGCTTCCTGAACATAACACCACTAGTACAAACAGTGAGATCAACAATTAATATATGGGACCTACTGAAACTGAGAAGCTTCTATAAGCCAAAGGACACAGTCTGCAAGACAAAAAGTTTTATTACTATTTTAAGAGAGGTAGAGAGTAATCACTAAGTTTTCTATCCCTAGTTAGACCAAACTGTAAATGAATCTATTTTCAACTTTTACTTATCTAAATATTGAAATAACAGAAATATTGACAACCAGTTCAATGAATCTAAATTTGTGTTAACAGTAAGCTAAATATGAGATTTAAATGTTAAATGCTTGAAATACACAAATATGAAAACGCCATCAGCCACATGGAGGTTCACTCACCTCACAAAAAAGTGATTTTTTTATTAATGTTGTTTCCATTTGAAGCAAATATAATTGTGTCTAAGCAATATTTTAATTTTTTTATCTTTTAGGTAAAGGAAATTGCACCATTTTTTCTTCTGTTGATAAAATTTTTAGGAAGGTAGAGTGACTAGACACTGTGGCATAATTACACCATACAATATGCTTCATTGTTTCTCTCTTAAATAAAATTATACTGATCAGATTCTAAAAATAACAGGGCTATTATAAAGTGAGTGAATTGGAATTCTGGAACAGTCTTACATAATGATGAGTATTCTTCTAAATGTTGTGTGTTTGCAAGTTCTAAGAACACACACAGGTAAGTAGTTGATAGTTCTTCCTGGATTCCCACCTGTGCATACTTCTGGCTTCATGATTTCTTTCCTGATGGGAGATGCTAACCCATCCTCTGATTGCTTCTTCAAAATTACCATCATATGGAGGTACAGAGCCTGTTCAGGAGGTGCTTTTGTTTACATATTCTTTTTCTTTTCAAAGAGTGTTACTTGGCCGTTGAGTATGCATATCATGTGATCCCTTAGGGTTGGACATAGACATGCTGGAAACCACTAAAAGCTCTGAGTTTATGGGATTACTAATGGCTGTGGTAAAGCCAACTCTTGAGGCTTTTCATGACACTCTTGTAACAGGCAAATTCTGATTAGTCCTTTTTGTTGAAGAAATCATTAAACCTAAATACTTAGCACCCCTGTTGACAAGTAAGCTTTTGGTATTATTCCCCATTGTCAGTTTTACCCAGGATTCCCTTAAAAGGAATCATTATTAGAGCTGCAAGGGTATGGAAGCCCTTAGGCATCCTTGGCCCTCTGCAAAGACATCATTAACTCTTGCCATCTGGTGCTTTGGCTGCATTTCAAGTTAGATCATTTTATTTGAGAGTTTGGGTTAATGTCTCATCCAATGCTTATTCTCATTATGGAATGCACACTGATTATTCCCCAAGGTCCTTCTTTCCTCTTTTGGGTTGTGACTTTGGATCCAGATTTCTAGCCCTAGGTATTTTGAATAACATTGGAGACTTGCTTAGCACGTTCAAATTTCTCAATCACCATAGAACTTATAATGTTGACCAACTGAGGACTCATAGATACAAACAAGCATAATAATTCTACATTATTTGACATAATATCTAAGTCAGTCTTTGTATTAAAGGTTGTGTTGACCATCCACACATTTTCAGCAGCTTTTGCCTCAATGTGAGAATATTGTATGCATTTCTGGTATGTAATTTCTAAGCAAGCAAGACCATCCTAAATGTCTGCTTTTGGTATTAGTAACCATTTTAGTTTTGTGGCTTAGGAACTCCTTTTGTAGTCTTGCCAGGATATGATTAAATGAAAATCAGTCTATTGTCAGAGTCTGGGATCTCATAAGGTCCCCTTGTTGATGAATCACTTGGATCCAGAATGTGTTAGACTGTAGAATGGTCTGAGATTCCTACTTAACAATGTTCATATAAAGTCAGTATTATATTTAGGGAAGTTTGTCATTCAGATAAAAAAAAATGGGTGGAAGTAAAACAAATGCTGGTAAAGAGCTCTGGAATCCTTTGAGAAGCCTCACAGAAACAGTTAGAGATTCTCTAATTTAATAAGTCACAAGTGGAAAACAGGATGTGAATGCAATAGTATCCCTTTGGTTTGCCCTGAGAATTTAGCCCTCCTGCCAAGAACCATCACCATGGTAATCTTTGTCTCACTAGGGTATAAATTCTGACAAAGTGGTGCCTTGAGGAGTGTTAGAGGGAAAGAACATTTAAGATTCACAAACACATTAAAGAGAATTTATATTTCCCAAATCTCCTACTACTTCATTGAATGGAAGATGAACCAATAGACCTCCATCAAAAGTGTGTGGGGAAACTTTTGGGTATAAAGTAGCCAGCAACTTAAGGTTTCTTCCTTCAATACCATAATTGTCTTTCAGAATCAATTACTTAGATGTCCATGATCTGTGTACTGTGATTTTGTTCCCAACTTTAGGAGAATATTGGTTATATGTTATCATAAAGAAATGAATTGCTTTGCAAACAGGGTTGCAAAGTATGTTGGGACAATGGCGGCACATGACTTGGAGATGTCTGATTTGACATTTTATACCTCTCAAATCCTGGGATTAAAGACATGAATTCTGATTCACTCTCAGGTAGTCCCATGTGGTCTTTGATTTAGAGATTAATCTACCTTTCTCCAGAATCCTGAGATTAAATGAGTGTGCTACCTCTGCTTAGTTCTATGGCTGCTGGGACTAAAGTTTTTTATCTCTACAGCTAGTGACTTTGCTTTCTGAATCATCAGGCAAACATTAATAAATCATAAATGATATATCACCATACAGAGGACTTGATCAGGTCTGCAAGAGGTACTCTTTGTACATACCACAATTGGCAGTTTAGTATTTTATGGAACACTTTTGGGTATGTGAAAAGTGGATCTATGGATCTTGTGACTTCTCTTGGGGCTCTTTTCATTTTGTTAGCTTGCATTGTCCAGCAAAAGAAAGATAATATTTTTGTTTTGTCTTATTGTATTTTATTTTGATTTTTCTTGTTGTTATTTCATTATAAAAACCTGTTGTTTTCTAATGAAAGATAGGAGTTAGGATGGGAGGGCATGTGCAGGGTAAATGAGAGGAGATGAAACTAGTGTGGATATATTGATTAAGAGAAGAATCTATGTTTTAAAATAATTACAAAAAAGGGAAATGAACATACAATATTTAATTCCATATACCTAGTTGTTTTGTTTTCCTTGAGACAGTTTCCTGTTAAGATAAGCTTTTTCCTTGAGAAGGAGCTGTTCTGCCAGCCTGGTTCCAGAGCCGCATCAGTCCCAAATAAACACACAGGAGGCTATATTAATTATGAAGCTGTTGGACTTGCTTGTTTCCTACTGGATACCTCTGACTTAAGTAATTATCCCAGAATTGTTAATCTAAGTATTTCTCTTACCGGAGAATGATTCCGGGCTTCCTACCCCCATGGCATTACATCTTGACTGTCTTGTGTTTCTCCTTCCCAGAGTTCTCCTGGACTCCTAGTCCCTCCCATCTAGATTCCCTATAGGCTCAACAGTACTTTATTGACAAATAACAGGCAAATAACAGGACTTCCCCAACATCTCCTCTTTTCTGTTTAAACAAAAAGAAAGGTCTTAACTTTAACACCGTCAAATTATATATAACAGAACAGCTATCAAGTAAGAATATAGTTACAATACTTTAGCAAGATTTAAAGAAAATGTCATCCATCCCATCCTTGTGAGTCCAAAGTCCTATATGTAGCTTATCTTTTATCATAACTAAGGAAAACTATAATTATAACTATCTGTCTTCAACTCCATCAAAGACCACAGAAGGATAATATATAAACACTAGGAATGACAGAGATATCTTACTGCCTGGACAGTCACCCAAAGTTCCTCTGTAACGTTGGGGCATCCATCTTCAGCCCATAGGCCACAATGTGTCTGGAAAACTTCTCAGCAAAGCAGGAAATTTCAAACTGTCCATCTGCATTGGCAGTCTGTCAGTCATTTTTCTGTGTCCTGCAGAAAGTCTGGTAGACTCTTACATGAAGCAGGAACCCTGTAAGACTGAGTTCAGCAGTCACTTTCCTGTGGGTCCTGCATGTCCAGATTATACAACAACAGTCAAGCAGTATAGGCAAGAGCAGTTTCCTGCCCAAATGGCTAATCTTGCCATGTTGAAAGCAAACTCCATAACAAGTTTCTTCGATGCCCATTTTCCTCTCAGACATAATTGGTGCTGCCAGGAGCAGACATTTCTCATTGTCAAGAAAAACCCTAAACCATTTTAAATGCCATTTTCTGAAAGTCTTTGAAAGGTTTGAAGACTGTCTATCTATCTTAAATATATTTCTGTATATCTAGAAAACCTAACTTACCTAATTATAAGTTCTATTATAAGTAACTATCTATAATCTGTATTCAATTATGTATTACATTTTAAAAGGTCAGTATAAGCACAATACTTAATCAAGAGGAGAAATATACATATCACAAAATTGACCTTGAATTTGTATCAATAAATGAAAAACAATACCCATAACATAATTCCCTTTTTTACCATTAAAAAAGATTGGCTGTGATCATTAGCCAATTATAAACAACCCCATTTAAATGAAAACAAAGATTTATAAACAAGATGGGAATTAGGATGTCCCTCATTCCAAACTGCTTCATGCTGGAAGGGGGCGCTGTTCATACCATGGGGATCATGACAAAACTCAGAAACCTGTATAAGTCCATATTTTCGGGGTCTATAAAGCTCCATCATCTTAGCTGTATCAATTGTTGGAACATCTGGTCCACTGCTTCCAGGGGTCTTGGTTCCTCGAACCACAGAAGCCTGGAAGGAATCCTCAGCTTTTCATTATCTGTGGAACATTAGTAAAATCTCCTTTCCCAAGTAACATATCCTTATACTTAAATTTTGAAGTCAAGGCATTTTCAAAAGATAGAAGTTGGATTAGGTTAGCAGCATTTATAATCAAGTGTACTTTAGTAGCAGTTCCTTCCTGAGCAAGCAAAAAACTGAAAAACACAATAGCGTACAGTATCCAGACTCTCTGCGTATTTTCCATCTTTACGTGGCTTATTTATATCTATTATTACTTTATTTCTTTTACTTTTATTTCTTTTTCTCTGAGACAGGGTTTCTCTTTGGAAATCTGCCTGCCTCTGCCTCTGGAGGAAATCCTACCGGCATGTGCCACCACAAGGCCGGCTTTTGTATTTATATACCACTTTGCTGTTTCATTTTCTCTCTCAATCTCACAAATATTTTTAAACACACTGTAAACCTTTAGAGGTTTTGTTCATCCAAGTCTGACTTTACTGTAAATCTTTATGTTTTTCTGGCCACGTGTCTTATCTGTAAAACCGCGGCTGTTTTAAACTGCTGTTTCAAGATGGCGGGCATAAGCGTGACTCTAGCTTACCACCTCAGTCCATGCTGACATCCAGCAAAAGCTGCCACTTCCAGCTGTACGTACACCCCTTTAAATCGTTAGCACAGTCTCTTAAAACAACCTTGTTGGTTTTTATTTTTTTTATGCCCAGTCAGGAAGACTCCGGTAAGCGTGCCACGTGAATCTCGGCTTGTTGCTAGCAAAACAGAGCACACCGGAGAAAAATGCTGCTACCAAAAATCTGTGCTTCTCTCCATTCTTCTGTTTCTAAAATTCCTTTAAAGCTTTTGTTATTCTGCGTGGAAATTCATCATCCCACTCCTGATCACCATTTTGTTAAGATAAGCTTTTTCCTTGAAAAGGAGCCATTCTGCCAGCCTGGTTCCAGAGCCGCATCAGTCCCAAATAAACACACAGGAGGCTATATTAATTATGAAGCTGTTGGCCTTGCTTGTTTCTTACTGGCTACCTCTGACTTAAGTAATTATCCCAGAATTGTTAATCTAAGTATTTCTCTTACCGGAGAATGATTCCGGGCTTCCTACCCCCATGGCATTACATCTTGACTCTCTTGTGTTTCTCCTTCCCAGCATTCTCCTGGACTCCTAGTCCCTCCCATCTAGATTCCCTATAGGCTCAACAGTACTTTATTGACAAATAACAGGCAAATAACAGGACTTCCCCAACAGTTTCCTATATAGTCCTAAAAGTTATTATATTGCTAAGTAGCTGAGGGTGGTCGTGGAGAACTGATCCTTATCTATATACTCACTGAGTGTTAGGAAAATTGTCAAGCCCTACAGATGTGTGTTTTATGCAGTAATGAGACTCAAACACATGGCTTTGCATATTATAGGCAAGCATGCCACCAACATAAAATCCTCCCTAGCCTACCCTCCTTGGTTTCCACAAAGTAATTCTTGCTGTAAATTGTATAGAAATTCAACTAATTTAACTATCATTTTCCTTTTCATCAACAGTATATTTATGCCTATAATATTATAATAATTCATTATGTTTATGCAGCCTAATTTGTAGCTATTGTTCTCAAGAACTTTAGATAGTATGCCTTCTAGATGTAAATATCTAGAATTTTTCACAATTATATATATATTACAATAAAGTTCTTCCACTCCTTAATGTAGTTTATATTTATTCTTAATATTTGACCCTATAGTATTTTCTGTGCCCATATTTATGTCAGCAAAATAATCAATATGAAGCTAATCATAGAAAAAAATTAGTTTCCTTACAAGAAAAAAACTCAAGTCACTGAGAAGTGTCTTAAAATTTCACACAACAAAGGGACAAGAAAATCAGTATAGTGATTTCAAAATTTATAAACAACGAATTACATGAATATAGAAACACTCCGGTATAAGTATAGACACTCTCTACAGTTCATATACTTCAGGATCTCTTCAACCTCCATGGCGTGAAGGGGGATAATTTTCAGAGGCAGGAAGGAAGTTCTATTCAACATGATTAATTAGTTGGAAATGGTTCAAATATTAGGAGTCTGACCTTAAGTAGTTTATTTTAGGCATATGTAAGCACAGCACAATTTAGTTCAAACTTTTCTAGTGTAATAAATTCAATTCCAAGTGAACAGTAAGGCATACTTAAATCTCTTTGAGGAAGACAGTAAGCTAAATAAAAATTATACATTACTACAAAACTATTTGCAAAGCACATGTGACACTGTAGAAAATGATAGGTTCTATGTACTGACTAAAAAAAACAAACTTATGATAAGGTCTTGGGGAGTGTGTGGTCTGATATGTAGACACATCTATAGCACCAATCTTACCTGCTAAAATGCACATTTGCATACCTGTTCCAAGCATTCTGGGTAGAAAACAATTATTGCATTTCTTCCCTTGAAGGAACAACCCTGCATGCTATCTGTGAGTACAAGAACGTCTGGGCCTCCCACTATATACAAAATTTTTTTAAAAATAGGTGAATGGTCTGATATGCTCTGCTGGGAAATAGACTTTGCAGGCATCTTACTCTAAATTCTTTAAAATTCAAACTTTGCTTTCTCTGCCTCAACAAATAGTGGCAGAAAGAGCTAATGTCAGCAGAAGAACAAAGATCAGGAAAGGGTCCTCAATTTAAAGTGATTCAAGCCCTTGAAAGGGACCATCAGATGCTCCCTTTCCACCTGGGGTCAATTTGTTGAGTATTAGAGGCTCATAAAGGGCATCTTTTCTTCCAGTGCATGTCATCAAAGTCTTACCAGAATTTTATATCGAAAGTCCTGGCTCCACCAGGCCTGCCACACATCCCATGTTGACAATTAATGAAACAGTGGCAAAAACGAAAAAGAGTAGATTTATATAATGTGACTGTAGTCATAAGAGAAATAGACCAAACGTTCCAGTCATTACCATGCTATCATTGGATGATGACCATGAGGTCTATCATAAATAGAGAAAATTCTAGTTCGGTTTCTAAGAGGTATGCCATATGAAGCAGCCTTTGTCAGAACGTGGTTTTGGGATCACCAGCTTAGCCCCAGTTCTGGCTCTACAAGCTGGTGCTGAGTTAGGTCCTATTATATTCACAGATGAGGATATCAGGGTGGTTCTCATGATATGACCTCTTCAGCCCTAGAAAGTCCACTTCTAAACAATAATAAATACAGCCATTTAGGACTGGGTATATTCTTTCTTGGAGGCTGGTTCTAGCTGAAAAAGATGTCTGTGGATCACACAAGTTGTTGCTGGATTTCCAGAGGAATTGTTAAAGTGATGAACACAGAGATCCATTTGAAGGCCTTTCCAGGCCTCATTTCTCTATTTCTTTTTAATTTTCTACTGGTTTATCAGATAATCATCCTTATGCCCAGACTTGCATCATTAAATAATAATAATAAGTTATCTATTCACTAGTGTACACTGATGTATTTAACAAATACTACAAATATCAGACAATGGAAACTACATTGCTATGAATGAGTTTGAAGGGAAAACCTAAATATGAATTCACATTTTAATTGAATATCACTATATTCTAAAGGTGCCAGGAGAGAACCACTAGACAATGTCTTGGTTTAAAATATAAAATCATGGTCAATTATAACATCCAGTTAGTATGTATTCCATTCTGTAATATTGTAGTGATTTAATATACTTCTTATAAACAATGCTTAAAATATATATGCAACTAATTATATGCAAAGGACTAAGGCTAAGACACTTCACTTCTCTCCTCCAAAATCATCCCCAGGTCTGCTTCATGTAAAAGACAGCAAATAGATCCAAACTTTTAACTTTGCACAAAATTCAACTCCAAATGGACCAGAGATCTCAATATAAATCCAGATATGCTGAATCTGATAGAAGAGAAATTAGGCATTTATATTGATCTCATTTGAACAAGAAAGGAAATTTTGAGCAGAACACCAATATGCAAGGAATTCATGAAACTAAATAAGTTCCTGTGAAGTCAAAGGAGTTATTTGGGGGCAAACAACAGAATGTGAGAAGATTTTATTATTTTTTATCAATTACACATCTATATATGGCTAATATGCAAAATATATAAAGATATAAAATAAAATCAGGCATCCAGAAAAACAAGTAACTTAATCAAAAATGGGGTACACATCTAAACAGTTCTTTAAAAAGTCAACAACTCAAGTGACCTAGAAACACTTAAAGAAATGTTCAGCATAAGCTGTCATTGGAGTAGTTTATTTTAGCCATTGTGACAGGAGTAACATAGTATCTCAGAGTTGTTTTGATTTACATTTCCTGATGGCTAAAGTTGCTGAATATGTTCTTTTTTTTTTTTTTTTTTGGTTTTTACGAGACAGGGTTTCTCTGTATTGTTTTGGAGGCTGTTGGTCCAGCCCGTCCTCAAACTCACAGATATCTGCCTGCCTCTGCCTCCCGAGTGCTGGGATTAAAGGTGTGGGCCATCGGCCTTTGAACATGTTCTTAAGTGTCTTTCAGCCATTATCGACTCCTCAATTGAGAATTCTCTATTTAGTTCTGTAACCTAATTTTTTATTTTTAATATATTTTTTCCTTTTTATACTTTTTCATTTAAATTTGAATTGAGATTCCTTCACATGTCAATCCCAGCTCCCTCTGCCTCTTCTCCTCCCCTGCACCCCACCAAAGTTCACAACTTCTCACCCAATTCTCACTCCACTCTCTAGGGAGGGTGAAACCCTCCAAGGGGGATCTCCTAAGTCTGTCACATCATACAGGGAAGGGCCTAGGTGCTCCCCCATTTGTCCAGGCTGAGAGAGTATCCCTCCATGTGGAATAGGCTCCCAAAATCCATTTATATGCCATGGATAATTACTGATATACTACCGAGGCCCAATAGATTGTTGAGGCCTCTTCACTGACACCCAAATTTAGGGACTCTGGAGAAGTCCAATGATGGCCTCTCAGCCATCAGTCTGATATCCATGAGCTGTTCCTTGTTCAGGTCAGCTGTTTCTTTTGATTTCATCAGCCAGGTCTTGACTCCTCCCTCTCTGCAACTGAGTACCAGAAAGTCAGTTCATTGTTTAGTTTGCACCCCACTTTTTAATTGGATTATTTACTCTTTTTGTGACAAGCTTTGACACTTTATGGTGGAGAGGATTAGAGAAAGGGGAACACTGCTGGTGGGAATGGAAACTCATACAGCCACTTTGGAAATCAGTATAGCAGTTCCTCAAGAAAATGGGAATCAGTCTACCAAAAGATTCAGCAATTCTAGTCTTAGGCATATGTCCAAAAGATAAACATTCATACACCAAGGACATCTGTTCACCTATGTTCATAGCAGCATTATTTCTAATGGTCAGAACCTGGAAGCAACATAGATGGCCCTTACCTGAAGAATGCATAAAGAAAATGTGGTACATTTACACAATGGAGCACTACTCAATGGAAAAAATGGAATCTTGAAATTCACAGGAAATGGGTGGAACTAGAAGAAACCATCCTGTGTGAGGTAACTCAGTCACAACAGACAAACATGGTATGTACTGACTCATATATGGATTTTAGACATAGAGTAAAGGATTAGCAGCCTACATTCACCATCAGAGAAGCTAGGAATCAAGGAGGACCCTAAGAGAGACATAATTGGTTTTCCAGAGAAGGGGCAAGGGACAAGATCTACTGAGCAAATTGGGAGAATGGGGGGAGTGGAGAGGGAGTTAGGAGAAAGAGAAGGGTAAAAGAGGAAGGGAAATGAGGTTATGAGGAAGTAGGAAGACTGAGTCAGGGTAAGAATAGAGGAGAGAAATAAAAGAGGTACCATAATAGAGGGAGCCATTATAGGTTTAAAGAGAAATCTGGCACTAGGGAAATGTCCAGAGATCTACAAGGATGATTCCAGCTAACAATCTAAGCAATAATAGACAGGCTACCTTAAATGTCCTTTCCTTATAATGAGGTTGATGACTACATTATATGCCATTTTAGAGCCTTCATTCAGTAGCTGATGTAAGCAGAGGCAGGTACCCACAGCTAAACACTGAACTTAACTCCTGGAATCCAGTTGCAGAGAAGGAGGATCAATGAGCAATGGAGTCAAGATCAGGATGGAGTAACCCACAGAAACAGCTGACCTGAACAAGGGGAAGCACATGAACCCAACACTGATAGCTGGGAAACCAGCATGGGACCTACCCAGACTCCCTGAATGTGGGTGAGAGTAAGGAAGCCTGGGCAATCTATGGAGCCTTTAGCAATGGATCAGTATTTATCCCTAGTATATGAATGGACTTTTGGAGCCCATTCTACATGGAGGGATATCCTTTCAGCCTAGACACAAGGGGAAAGGCCTAGATCCTGCTCCAAATGGTACCATAGACTTTGAGAATCATGCATGGGGGGGGCTCACTTTCCCTGGGGAGCAGAAAGGGGAAGTGATTGGAGGTGGGTGAGTGCAGGTGAGGAGGGGAGGGAGAGGGAACTGGGATTGATGTGAAAACAAGCTTGTTCCTAATTTAAATAAGAAGTAAAAAAAACCAAAAAATAAATATTCAACACTCTTAGCCATCAGAAAAAGGCAAAGGAAACTATTGTAGAATGTCATCTGATACCAGTCAGAATAGTTAAAGATAGTGCATGATGGTGAGGATGTGAGGTACAGGAACGCTTACTTCCTGTTTATGGGCATATGTACTTTTTTAGTGTATACTTGTGGAAAGCAGTATGGCAGATCCTCAGCAAGCTGTAGATAAATCCACCTCAAGATCCAGCTACACAACTCGTGGGTATGTAGACAAAGGATGGCATATCTTACCACACAAACCCTTGCTCAAATATACTCATGCTTGTTATATTTATAATTGCCAGAAATTAGAAACAACCTTAAGAAAAGTTCTTCAATATAAGAATGGATAGAGGAAATGTGGTATATTTATATAATGGAATATCACTCTATCATTAAAAACTGAATCATGAAAGTCACAGTTAAGTCAATGGAATTAAAAAGAATCATACTGACGGGGGTAATTCTGAAAGACAAACATGGTCTCTATTCAAGAATTTGTTGAATTTAGCAATTAAGTCAGTAATAAGCACACTACAATCCATGTATGCTACCACAGAGAATACTGGACTGGGATAGGGGTGATAAATCTCCTAGGAAGGGAAATTAAAAAGGCTAGGTGTGCATGGAAGCAGTCTGGAGGGAGTTGTCTATGAGAATCAGAGACAGGAAAGGAAGAAGCAGCCAAGGGAAGAAATACAATGAGGAATGAAAAAACTAGGGACTGTTAGTTATATGGAAACCTAATACAGTAGAAACTTCCTAAAAAAAATATATATATATATATACATATGTGATGTCAATCTAAATCAAATTGTCAAATACCAGAAAATGCAGAACCCCAACTATGAAACTCTTATCAGCACTGGGAATAGGTTACATCTAATAGAGTTCTAAAAGACTTCTAAATGGGTCTCAATCAACCTCAATCAGACCCTGATTGAGATATGCTAATATGAAGAATATTGATGGCCATTGACAAATTAACAGTAAGGGTCTATTGCTCCAGAAAAGATCTACACACAGCACATTAAACATGGAAACTTTAACTAAATAGTGCCTATCTGAGAGTCTTCACATGTATGGACTAGTATTGATGGACTAATACCAAAGGAAAAAGTAAACATCAGACTAGTTCTAAACCCATTGATCTACTCTGGTGACCTGCCTGCAAGATTTGCTGCTGTACAATAGTGGGAAAAAGCTTATAGGAGCAACCAACTGAAATTTTATTTGAGTTAAATCCCACAACATGAGATGGTACCCATCTATGATACTGCTTGGGTGGTCAAGAACCTGAGAGAAGGTATGCCAGGGACCTAGGGAAAAACAATATCCTACTGTTCCATTAAAAGAACATAGCAATAACATGACTGCTAATGACATTCTGTTATACTGATAAATCCATGCCTTGCTCAGCCAGTACCAGAGAAGCTACCACTTGAAGCAGATGGTAACAAATTCAAAGAAACACAGGCAGACAATATGCAGTGAGAGGTCTTGAACACACAGTCCTAAAGGATGTCTCCCCTAAATCCCTCTGCTCAGGGCTCAGAGAATTCTCTGGAAGAAGAGGCAAAGGAGTAAAAGCCTTTTAGACATAAAAGGGTACATATCAACCCACAGAGACTCTGTCAGCCTTCAAGGGACCTAGACAGGTCTACACCAGATGAGGTCTTAGAACTGAAAGGGGATGAGAACAGAAGCATGCAGAAGCTATCTCCAATGAATAGCCATTTGCAAATCAGAAATTTGTATCTCCCAATGGAGTTTCCCTGGGGAAAGAAACCACTTTTAAGGACAGGCCCCATTTTCAGCAGTAGATGACCAATACAAAACAAAACAAATCGAAACACAAAATTCAATTACATTTTTGGAGTTTTTTATTCTATATTGTTTTTTAGGGCATTTAATTATTGTTGCTGTTGCTAATATAATTTCACTATTTAATTATTATTATTGTGTATATGTTGTAGTTTCTTGTCTTGTTTTTATGAGATTCTCCTGTATATGAAGATGTGTGTCTCTGTATCAATATGAGTTTCTTTTTTTTCTTTACCCCTTTTTCTTGCTTGGTTGTTTTGTCCTAGTATGGCTTGTTTATTTTTGTTTTACTTATTGTATTATATTACTTTTTAGATAGCTGCCTTTCTGTTTTCTAATGAGAGACAGGGGTGTGTAACCAGATTGGTGGCCAGGAAGGGGAAACTGGAAAGAACATGAAGAGCAGAAGTTGTAATCAGAATTTATCATATAAAAAATCTATTTTCAATCAAGTAAGAAAATAAATAAATAATACAAAAATATGTAGGATTATTTCAAATAACCTTACCTAAATCTAGAAAACACCTTGATAATAGGAAAAAAATAGTTCTGAACTTCACAGAAATCTGTATTTTTACAAGTTCATCAGACTCCTAGGAGTGAGAAGGGGATGACTCTGATTTTCTGCTTCCTGCTTTTTGGAACCTTTCCTCCTGGATGGAGGACTGGATGGGGGTAGGAGAGATTGGAGCGAGGGGAACTTTAGTTAGGACCTGAGCAAGAAACAAAATTTGAAAGGAAAAGAAAAATCTTATAAGATTATATAGTTATTCTATATAAAATATGCTAATTCACAGGTTCTCTTAAGAAATTCTGGCAAAAGCTGATTCTGGGATCCCTACTGAACAATTAACCTCAGTTTTTCTCTATGCTCAGGAAAAAAGAGGAGAATGCTTCAAGAGCTTGGGCAATTTGAAGAAGACAGCTGTGTTTGTTAGTAATTCCTTGAGACTCATATTTAGTTCCAGTTACTGAAACTAACTATCCCAGTTCCACCTGTGTTCCCTACCTGCTCTCTGTATACATGTACCCTGCTTTCTTGGTTGTTAATAATCCATCAACTGCAATCTGTGCTTTGTGAGCTGTCCACAGAAACATGGTGGAACTTCACAAAACTCACACCACTAAAAGACACTGATAGTCTCTCCCCATACGCTGTCAACCTCCCCATATCTCCTCAGTTATATATGAGAGCTAAGACACCCTTTCCTGTACATACAAAATGCTTACTGGCATGATTCTGTGCACACAACCACAGCTGTTGTGTGTTTATGAATTCAATAGCTCCATTATTTCAGGAAGATACTTTCACTTCTGCAATGGTCCTGAGCCTTTGAGGAGAAGTATTATATGAATTCCTATTTTGGGGTTAAACAATCCACCAAAACTTATTCTGTGCAGTTATATAGTTTGTGAGTTTCTGCATTAACCATCACCCACTGCACACAGAACACAGCTTTTATTTAGCATAATATTTTACTAGTTATTTGGGAATTTCCAATTATGCACCCAATCACACTTACTACTCATTACTTCTAATCCACAACATGTGTGTCTTCCCTCAATTTCTTTTTAAAAGTCTAATTTGCAGCTGGGCAGTGGTGGCACACGCCTTTAATCCTAGCACTAGGGAGACAGAGGCAGGCAGATCTCTGTGAGTTCGAGGTCATGCTGGACTGACAGCCTCCAAAACAATACAGAGAAACCCTGTCTC
Organism: Mesocricetus auratus; assembly: GCF_017639785.1. Classification (NCBI taxonomy): domain Eukaryota; kingdom Metazoa; phylum Chordata; class Mammalia; order Rodentia; family Cricetidae; genus Mesocricetus; species Mesocricetus auratus. The sequence continues at coordinate 48,501,797 of NW_024429266.1, forward strand.
ATAAATACCAAAAAAAAAGTCTAATTTGCATTGTCCATAAAGTCACTGGAGTATGGCCGAATGCCTTAAAGTAAAGTGAGTCCTCCTCTCATATATGTGGAGTTAAAATACACGCCTTTCTGCTACTATCATTCTCTATGAACATCTGTATCATATCCTTTACAAGAGTATTAAAATTAACAATGTTCTTGTTATTATCACAATGTTATATTATTATACTACTTAAGTAAATGTTCTAATAGCATGGGCTTTGTTTTCAAGTCTATAAGAGTATATATTTGTAAAAATTAAATAGCTTTACCCTACTACTTATTTAAACACAGAAAGTAAGTGCTACAACCTTGCCTTTATGAATATTTTATTAATATTTTTGTTTGAGACAGAGTCTCACTGTGGATCCCAGCTGACCTTGAGCTTATCTTCATGCCTCAGCTACCCAGATTCCAGGACAACAGTTATATATTACCTGCCCCACTAATTAACAAACAAGCTTTTATTTGCAAACAGAAAAATAAAGCTCATATTACTCAAAATGTTGGAAAATTTTCCTCCTGTATTAATTCTATTATCTGATAACCAATAACTAGGATGACTTCAAATATGTAAAAGCGAGAAATGTGTTCACTGTATCAGAAAATTTATAACATTAAATGAGACTTAAGGAATGACTATTATTTAGCGTAAAACCCAGGGTTGTACTTGTGAGCATGGATCTTGGAAATATTGAAGTGGAGCCATGTATATACAGTCAGGCTACAAAGGAAAAATAAATGGTAATGTGTTTTTTTTTCAAGAATGATTTACATTTAATGTCCTGACCAAAACACCTTCAATGACTTTATTTATTGAGGAAAAATAATAGATAAAAGTAAGTTTAACATGCTAGAGGCTGTAAGAATATCACCGTATGTAACATCATGAGTGCTGAAGCAAAATTCTTCAAGTTAGATGATTTTCAGTAGGTAACCTATTCAGTTATCAAGGATGAATGAGTAGAACTTGCCAAGATAATTCTGCAGTACATTCTTGTGGGCAATGGAATCCTAACCTGAACAAGATTTTAAATGCCTCTAGGAAGTCCACTGGTTAACAGCACCCTGAATATCCAATTGGTAAAGAACAGAGCAATGTAAAATAAAGAATAAAATTCCTGTAGATATTCTTGCTGTTTCAAAGTCTTACTGCTCCAGATCTCACTGCAAGAGTAGGGTCTGGAAAAACTGGGTTCTAGGGTAGGGATGAAAATTAATTGTTTCCCTTTCCAACTGCAAAGTGTCATGAGTGTCCTCAACCCCAAGGTCCTAGGTTTCTAGCTAAGGCAATTTGATTCTGAACTGTGCTAAATATTATGCCCATAAGGCAAGATCCCTGTAAGAATGTTCTTCTCCCTCTTCTAACACTGCAGGCTCAATTAAAAGACTGAAAATTAGACACATCATTATGGAAATACACACTAAGAGGACAAATTTGCTTGTGACATGACTATACTTGTGTTGCAAAGCATTCTAGAGGGACTATCAGCTAATTCACTCTTTCATCATTCAGAATGAAGCAATGATTTTTTTATAAACAGTGAAATCTTGTGATTTATGAAAGAAGCTTAAGTGGGAAATTAACGCTGAAGGAACATCTCACTAAAAGGAGGACAACCTGCAGAAACTGCAAGAAGGCCTTAAAGAAACACCTCAGAAACATATTCACTCTAGCATACACACAGACATTGTTTAGGTGGAACATGAGAGAAGAGGGATTGCCTTTTCTTCATGTTCTTATAAAAATCTAGAATGCTTAAAATACTTGAGATAAAGATATAAAGAGGAAGGAGCACATGAAATATGGTAGAACATACAAGTGCATCTATTATCTTGAGCACAAAGGAAAACTCACATGAAATGATCCATGCATTTATGACCAGGAGAAAGCAGGAGTGGAATTAAAGAGTGTTCAAACTCTAAAGTCATACTCCCCATGAATACAGGAAAAGCCCTCCCTTTTTCTAAGCATCCTGACTAACTGCAGAAATATACTTGAACTGAAGTCTCACTTCTCATACCATTGCACATGCTCCTGTCAAGAGAAAGTAGCTCAAAGAAAATTGGCATCATTTTACTTCTCAGTGGTTATGTCTTTCCTACAATGAAAATAAGAAAACAAGCCTTTTTGGTTTTTTTTGTTTGTTTGTTTGGTTGTTTGGTCCCAGGGATCTGTAGTCGTCTTGAAACCATAATACTTGGATTTTTAGATGGTTTACAAAGTAGTAAACCTGATTCCCAGAAGCCTCATTATTTTCACACTCACTGAGTGAGGAGGAAAATAAGCGTATCAAATCAAATTAAGCAAATAATCACAGAATCAAAGACTGATTACTAAGCAGAAAAAGAAAAACAATGGTATCTTGAAATTTGCAGGCAAATGGATGGCACTAGAAGAAATCATCCTGAGTGAGGTAACCCAGTCACAAAAAGACAAACATAGTATGTACTCACTCATATATGGATTTTAGACATGGAGCAGGGGATTGCCAGCCTACAACCTCATCTCCGGAGAGTCTAGGAAAAAGGGAGGACCATAAGAGAAATATGCATGGTACCACAGAGAAGGGGAATGGGATGGGATCTCCTGAGGGGATCGGGAACAGGGTGAGAGGAAGGGAGAGGAAGCTTAGAGAAAGAGAGGAGGAGAGGAGGATATGGGGGAGCAGGAAGGTTGAGTCAAGGAGTCACTATAGGTTTGAGAAGAGATTTGGCACTAGGAAAATTTTCAGGGATCCACAAGGATGACGCCAACTGGCAAACTAAGCAATAGGGAGAGGCTAACTTAAATACCCTTCCCCAATAATGAGATTGATGATTACCTTATATGCCATCCTAGAGCCTTCATCCAGTGGCTGATGGAAGCAGAGACAGACACCTACAGCTACACACTGAACTAAACTCCTGGAAACCAGTTGCAGAGAGGGAGGAATGATGAGCAAAGGAGTCAAGACCTGGCTGGTAAAACCCACAGAGGCACCTGACCTGAACAAAGAGAAGCACTTGGACCCCAGACTGGTGACTTAGAGGCCAACATGGGACTGATCCAGACGTCCAGTGCGTGGGTGTCAGTGAGGAGGCCTTGGTAATCTATGGGGCATTGATTAGTGGACCAGTATTTAGCCCTGGCATACAAATGAACTTGGGAGCCCATTCCACATGGAGTGATGCTCTCTCAGTATGGACACATGGGAGAGGGCCTAGGTCCTGTCCCAGATAATATTACAAACTTTGAAGATTACCCACGTATGTCCTCACCCTTCCTAGGGAGCTGAGGTGGTGTGGGGTTGGGAGTTGTGGAGTTATTGATGGGCAGGAGAGCGGTATAGAGTGAGAGAGAGCTGGGATTGACATGTCAAGCAAGCTTATTTTCATGTACTTGTGGGTTTGGTCTGAATATATGTTTGTGCACCATGTGTGTTTTGGTCCTCAGAGATCAGAAATGTACATTAGATGCCCTGAAGTTTGTTTTATAGATGATTATGAATCACAATGTGGATTCTGGACCACTAACTTGGTACTCTGAAAGAGGAACCAGTATTTTAAATGCTCAGCTATCCCTCCAGTTACTCATGCTTTACACAGGGGAGTAGTTTTTCTGTATTAAGCATGGCATCATTTAGAATTTCAAACATAAAGGGTATCAAGTGGCTAAATATTAGAAATATTTGCAATCCATTTACATTTTCATAGAACATCCTATAGTTCAGGGCTTAGTTGAGGATTAAAAGTCTAAGTCTTCAACCTAAACAAATAACTGGAAGTATATATTTGTTGTGGCTCTAATGACTTCTCACATATGTTGTGTGCAGCACTGCTGGCATCAGTGGTAAAATGATAAAACCACCATGTAAGTAAGAGAACAGTAGTGTGTTAAGTAGTACTAAAATACAGATGTAAACTCCTCAGCATCACTGTTTCATAGATGCAGCCAAGAGCCTCACACCTGCCCGTGTACACTGTTATTATAAGGATGTAATGTGGGTGGATTTTTCGGCCAAGTGAACTTTCTATGGAGAAAGTAAGTGAGATACTGTGCAAAACACTGTTCTTTTATTTTTATTGCTTTGTTTTTACTACAAGGGAATGCTTAAAAGAACTTAGTTTGATATTCAAGTCAAAAAGAGATTTAATGACAAAAAAGAAAATATTAAGTATACATTGATAAATTAATAAAATACTATTGAAATAACATGGTTAATCTCATGCTAAAATTACAAATCTTACACAATTTATCATCTAATTACTAAAAAGTAATAGGAACAATAAGCATTATTAGAAATAGAAAAGAACACTGGTTTCATGATGCAAAGATGAAAGAAGTGTGTTACAAGCCTCATTATGCAGTGGGTGAAATGAATATTTCTCTAGAAGAAATAGACCAGCAGAATTTTGTTTTTTATAACAAAGAAGATATATGGGAGAGTTGGAAGGAAAATAAGGAGGCTATTACCATGATCTTTGTAGACAAATGTGAAATTTACCCAAAGTAAATGCGAATAAATTACTTTTATGTAAGACATGGTAGGGAAGTCCTCTTTTAATTCCACAATTCAGGAAGCTCAATAATAAGCGTGATTAATTTGGGGCCAGCCTGGGCTACATAATCTCTCTCTCTCTCTCTCTCTTGCTCACTCGCTCTTGCGCTCTCTCTCTCCTTCTCCTCTCTGATGGAATCTAAAATAGAATTATCAAACATTATATCTTATGATAAAATATTGAAAATTTTCATTACCTTTAGTGCCTCAAAGTCCGTTAACAGTTCTGTCCTTATTTTTATTAGTGATTGAAGCCAATTCAATAACATGAGTGCTTATAAGTATTTGAAAGAAAATTGAAGTTCATCTTGGTTTATGAAAAATACAATTGCTTATGTCAAAAATACAAAATTAAATCTTGAAAGCGATTTCATAGTTAATAAAATGTTATGTAATTTAGGAATATATAAAAGAAGATGTATCCACATATACTAATAATCATTAATTATATGAGCTAAAGGAAACATAAACATGTGAAACTAAATTAAAAGTTGATACATTTGATATCAACGTAAGAAACAATAATGCAATTAAAGAATTTAATGAGTGCCCAATTTGTAGGAAGACAAAATTATTTGTAAATAAATAAATAGTGAGTATGAAATTTCACATAGTGACTACTATATGGATGTACATATGCCTGAGAAGAAGATATATACATATTCATAAACAAGAAAATACTTAAGAATCCAGAATTAAGTTTTGAAATCATATATAGGAAAAAACAAAACCATTAGTGTAAAATATATATTTAATACAGAATGAACCCCAGGAGTCCATACATAAAATTTATTATTTGTGAATTGTTTTTTCTGGTAACATTACAAATTGTGGTAGACTATACCTGGGACACTCCAGCATCAAGGCAGCAAGGAGGCATACAAGCATCACAACTGTCACCTCAGTTGCAGATTCTGAAATGACAGACAATACCAAAGGTGGAAAAATACAGACTATTGAACAGTGATAGCACAGCCAATGCATCTGTATTTTTATCATATTGCTTGTAACAAATTAACCTTGACAAATTAAAGATTTAAATTTTCAAATCTTAAGAAGGAAATACATATGGTTTTATGGCCTCAAAATAATTTTTTCTTGTAAAGAAACAGATGTCTGGCAAGAACAGAACTTCTGTTCAGGAACATACAAAGAAATACAACAGAGATATAATATTTAGAATTGTACTAATGGGAACAGAAATGGGGAAAATTGGTATTTCTAGAAAAACAAACATTCTAGAAAACAGTTTGTGCTCATGTCACATTCTTGAACACCTAAATCCTTGTACACACACACATAGGCTGAAATTTTCAAGATGAGCATATTTATTCAAAAATAATACGAATTCATTAAATGCCCATTGTAGGAGGAAGTCTGTATGCGCCTCTAGTAAGTCACATGTTTAATGGCAGCATACAGACTGACTCCACCTGACAAGCACCATCCTGAAACTGGCTTGAAACTACATCACTCTACACAACTCCGGACCAAGGAACTGAAATAGCACATCTTCTACAATCTGGCCAGAGCTCCTGATGAGAGTTTCGATCAACACTAGAACTCCAGTCAGGAACTTCAATCAAGCATCTCCTGCCATACAGAGACTGTCTGATCTACTGAGATTTTGTTATACTAACATTTTTCTTTTCACAGGTCCCCATGATATTATCATCGTCCCATCTCAGCAGGAAGTAGCTTTGAGAATTCCATGCCCCCTCTCCCTACTATTGATATTATAAGATAGTTTACACCTGTTAGTGTTAGTTTTCAATTATTTTAGAGTTGGGATTGGAAGGAGGTGTTCATATTTGGGTGTTTCTTTCAGATAAGTTTAGGTTTAGATAGAATAGATGTTTGATACATTTTGTTCATGGACACAAGTTAGTTGTCCTTTTTTAGACTAAAAGGGGAATTGTAGGAGGAAGTCTGTATGCCGCCATTAAACATGTGACTTACTAGAGGCGCATACAGATGAGGTAATAAAAGGGCAGTTTACCACACCGCTAACTACACCCACTTTAGGCAGGACTAAAGACGTATATGGCTGGACGTAGACATATACGTACATAGGCGGAACTACGTCACTAGCCAGGCCCACTTTTGGGCATGACTAGGGGGCGCTACGGGGGAAGGCATAAAAGACAGCACACAGGAAGTCTTGCTCTCTTTTTCCCGGAGTTCGGCTTCTGGTTCGGCAGCGGAAAACTGCTTGTCCCCTCTGGGTTACTTGCTTGGTATCTTGTGAGTAATTTCTACAATAAATACTTAGTTTTACTTCCAGTAAGTGTCGCTTATCGTTACAGCGTCCATTGAAGCCTACAGCCCATCTTAAATAGTGAATAAATTATGCAACTGAATAAATGAGCAAGCCTAAATTCATTAAAGGGATAGAAAAATTAAAGAGACCATGCAAAGAGTAAAGCTTCAAAAAAATGGGTAGTAGAATATAGGTCAAGGTGAATATTGAGCCAAAAGTGCAAAGAGGTTTGTGAGATGAGAACCGATTGTAGACAGTAGGAGAAGGAATAGCTAACAATAAAAACCTTCGAAAGTTTACATTGGAACTTACTATTTCATAAGATCCCTAACATTTATATACATAAGTATATAAAATAGTATAAATGTCGTTATTCTATGTGGGGGTATAACATCTATAACTGACAACATATGCTACAAACAAAAAAGCCAGGTGTGGATTTCTTATTTTCTTTTTTGTTTTTTGTTTTGGTTTTTCGAGACAGGGTTTCTCTGTATTGTTTTGGAGGCTATCGGTCCAGCCCAGCCTTGAACTCATAGAGATCCGCCTGCCTCTGCCTCCCAAGTGCTGGGATTAAAGGCGTGCGCCACCACCACCCGGCTGTGGATTTCTTATTTTCAAGATGCCGGTCGTTGTGTTCTAGTGATAGTCCTAACATTGCAGTCTATATCCGTTGCTCTTGGTTACTTTGTAGAACTGACAGTAAGTCATTTCTGTTCAGGATACTACATACCTGAATTTTAGGTCATTGGGAAATCAGCTGGTACTGACCCGGAAGCTTTATCCTAAATGGCTAGTTTTCATAGTACTGGAAGGCACTGTGTATGTTATTTGGAGGGAGAAGTAATTATCTATTAAACCCAGCTCTGAACTGTGTGAGCCACAATAATGACCAACCTGTTAAGATATACCCACTGATGTACTAGTGACATCAATTATCAGAGTTATCAAATCAGTTTCTAATGGTTTGCAATTAATGGAGTGGGGGAAGGAGTGGTAAATTCTTTCAAAGATGTGATCTCTAATATGCTACCCCTGCTAAGGAAGCTGCTATGCCTTTGAGAGTACCAGCACCACTAAGATTCAGTAAGTTATGAAAGAAGTACATGAATTTGGGAGGGAAAAATGGGAGGAATTGGGAGGACAGGATGGGGTGAATTTAATAAAAACATATTATATGCTTATATAAAATCCTCAAACAATAAATAAACAAATAATTAAAGTATAGGTTTGGGGCCAGATATGGAGGTGTCTGCCATTAATCTCAGTACTCTGGAGGCAGATGCAGGCAGATCTTTGAGAGATGGAATCCAGTCTGTTCTAAAATGTGAGTTCCAGGCTAGTCAGGGCTACATAGTTAATATACCTGTCTCAAAAACAACCAAACCTCAGCAGAATCGCCTATCCTAGAAAGTTGTAAGAGATCCACAAATCAATCAGTAAAATATATTTTAAATATAATTTCCTGGTAAGTGATGGAAATAAGACTGATCAAATACATAGGAAACACTTATTCTTAGAAAATATGATCACTTAATGACCTTTGGAGATGATAGTTTACTAGGTACTAAGTAGACTATTATGTGTGGGTGTGTAGGTTTCTTTGTTTTACACATTATTTAATAAAATATCCATACTTGTGTATATCAATATTTCTATAAACATTTTTAACTATTGACATGTTCCATAATATAATTAATATTGTCTCCCACCCACACTCAGGGCAGAGGTGAGCTCTGACCCCGCGTTGAGCATGATTTCCTCTTGCCCATGCTAGGATCTCCTGGTTAACTCGCCCTTGGCAGACAAAGCAAACAGGAGCCTCCTGAGATTATTGGGCCACTCCTTCTCCAAGTCAGTGCAGAGGTGAGGTCCAGCCTCTGTATCAGGGTCAACTTCTACTTGCCTACTCTGGGATCTTCTGGCCTGGTGACTCCAAACAGGTTGTCTCCTGCCTAGCTCACCAAGCAACAGAAAGTCTGCTGAGGGCACTGTGTTAATATACCTGCCACCCACCAGGAGAGAGAGTGTGTCAGACATGCTTGCACCCGACAAGAGACCCATCAGAGTATTTGACCTACTTACATCCACTGGAAGAGAACGTTGGACCTGTACACACTAGGATAGAAAGAGACCTCCACCTGTTCCCACTGGAAGAAGGCATGGGAAGATGACAGTATAAGAACACATTCAACAACAGAAAAATTCATATGATGCTACCGGAGTCTAGGGGCTCTACACCAGCAAGACCTCAACATCCCAACACAGATGGAGCAGAACAGAATGACCTTAAAAACAACTTCATGAAGATGATCAGACCTTAAGAGAGGAGATGAGAAACTCTTTAAAAGAAAAGGAAGAAAAGACAAACCAAAAATTTAAAGAAACAGTTCAAACAGTTCAAGATTTTTGTTTGTTTGGGTTTTTTTATTTTGAAATTTAAATCAGAAACAAGCTTGCTTTACATGTCAATCCCAGCTCCCCCTCCCCCTCACATTCCCCACTCCCCACCAACCTCCCCAAATCCCCACCCCATCCCACTTCCTCTACCCAGGAAGGGGAAGGCCTTCAATGGGGGAATCTTCAAAGTCTGTCATATCATGGCTGGCAGGACCTAGGGCCTTCCCCATGTGTCCAGGCAGACAGAACATCTCTCCATGTGGAGTAAACTCCTAAAGTATATTTTTACACCAGGGATTAATACTGATCTACTATCTGAGGCCCCTGAGATTGCCTAAGCCTCCTCTGTGGCATCCATGGACAGAGGGGGTGTAAATCAGTCCCATGATGTCCTCTCAGTCATTAGCCTGGGGTACATGAGCTCCCCCTGTTCAGGTCAGTTGCCTCTGTGGGTTTCAGCAGCTGGGTCTTGACTACTTTGCTCATCACTCCTCCTTCTTTGCTATTGGGTTCCAGGAGTTCAGTTCAATGTATAGCTGTGGGTGTCTGCCTCTGCTTCCATCAGCCAGTGGATGAAGACTCTAAGATGGCATGTAGGGTAGTCATCAATCTCATTATTGTAGAAGGGAATTTAAGGCAATCTCAGAGCCAGTTGGTGTCATCCTTATAGATCTCTGAAAATATCACTAGTGTCAGATTTCTTCACAAACCTATAATGGCTCCCTCTATTATGTTAACTCTCAATCTGCTTTCTTCTACTCTTCCCCTGATTCAACTATCCTGCTCCCCCATGTGCTCCTCTTCCCTACTCTTCTTCCCTCTCTTTCTCCCAGCTCCCTCTCCCCTCCCCGATGCCCCCAATCCCCTCAGAAGATCCTGTCCTATTCCTTCACTCTGGATACCAAGAATATCTCTCTTAGGTACTCCCTGTATCCCAGACTCTCTAGAGGTGGAATTGAAGTCTAACAATCCATTACTCCATGTTTAAAATAATGTATAAATCAGTATACACCATGCTTGTCTTTTTGTGACTGGGTTACCTCACTCAGGATAGTTTCTTCTAGGGCCATCCATTTGCCTATGAATTGCAATATTCCATTGATTTTTCCACTGAGAAGTATTCCATTGTGTAAATTTCCCACATTTTCTCTATCCATTCATCATTTAAGGGGCACCTAGGTTGCTTACAGATCCTGGCTATTACAAATAATACTGTTATGAACATAACTGAAAAGATGTCCTTATTGTATGAATGTGCATTTTTGGGTATATGCCTATGTGTGGAATTACTGGATCTTGTGGTTGACTGACTCCCATTTTCATGAGTAATCTCCATACTGATCTCCAAAGTGGCTCTACAAGCTGACAGTCGACCAGCAGTGGAGGAGTGTTCCCCATTTTCCACATCCTCTCAATCATTGGTGTTTTTGATTTTAGCCATGCTGACAGATTTGAGTTGGTATCCCTGAGTTGTTTTTATTTGCTTTTCCTTGATGTCTAATATTTTGAGCACTTACTCAAGCCATTTTAGACTCCTCTATTAAGAATTCTCTATTTAGTTCTTTCCCTTAATATTCAATTGGATTATTTGGAACTTCTTGAGTTCTATGTATATTTTAGAGATCAATGCTCTGTCAGATAAGGGGTTGGTAAATATTTTTTCCATATTCTGTGGGCTGCTGTTATGTCTTGTTGACTGTGTTCATTGACTTACAGAAGCTTCTCAGTTTCATGAGGTCCCATTTACTAATTGTCGATCTCAGTGTCTCTGCTGATGATGTTATGTTCAGGAAGCTGCCTCCTGTACCAATTTCTTCAAGGATCTTTCTCAATTTCTTTTCTAAGTGGTTCAGTGTAAGTGGATTTATGTTGAGGTCTTTAATCCAGTTGGGCTTAAGTTTTGTGCATTGTGATAGATATGAATTTATCTGCAGTCTTATACATGCCAGGATCCAGTTATGCCAGCACCATTTGTTGTATACTTTTCACTTTTTTGTCAAAGATCATGTGTTCATAGGTATGTGGTTAATATCAGGGTTTTCAATTTGATTTCATTGATCTACCTGTCTATTTTTGTGCCAATAGCAAGCTGTTTTCAGGACTCCAGCTCTATAATCTAATTTGAAGTCAAGGATGATCATGCCTCCTGAAGCTCCTTTATTGTATAGGGTTGTAATGGCTACCCAGGATCTTTGTTTTTTCATAGAAAGTTGAGAATTTTCCTTTCAGGGTCTTTGAAGAATTGTGCTGGGATTTTGATAAAGATTGCAATTTTTACTATGTTGATTCTACTTATCCAAGATCATGGGAGATCTTTCCATTTTCTGGTATCTTCTTTAATTTCTTTCTTTAAATACTCAAAGTTCTTGTCATACATTTCTTTGCCAGTTTGGTTAGAGATACCCCAAGATATTTCATGTTGTTTATGGCTATTGTGAAGGGTGATGTGTTTCTGATTTCTTTCTCAGCCCATTAATTGTCTTATGTAATAAAGCTACTGATAATTTTGAGTTAATTTTGTATCTTGTCACTTTGCTAATGGTGTTTTTCAGCTGTAGTAGTCCTCTGGTAGAATACTTAAGATCCCTTAGGTATATTATCATATCATATGCAAATAGTGAGTTTTGCTTCTTCCTTTCCAATTTGTATCCCCTTCATCTCCTTTTGTTGTTTTATTGCTCTATCAAGAACTTCAACTACAATATTGACCAGATATGGAATGATTGGTCAACCTCATTTTGTTTCTGATTTTAGAGCAATTGACTTGAGTTACTCTCCATTTAGTTTGGCTGTCAGTTTGATGTATATTGCCTTTATTATGCCTAGGTATGATATTCTTATTCCTGATCTCTCCAAGACCTTTGTCATGAAGGGATGTTGGATTTTGTCAATGGTTTTTTCAGCATCTAGTGAGATGATTGTGTGAATTTTCTTTTTCTGATTGTGTATTTGTTGGATTACATTGGTGAACAATGCCTTCATGCCTAGGATGAAGTCTACTTGATCGTTATTTTTCTGGTATGTTTTTGGATTCGATATGCCAGTATTTGTTTCCTTTGGTTTTAACAAGCAGGGTTTCCCTGTGGCTTTGGAAGCTGTCCTGGAACTAGCTCTTATAGACCAATCTGGTCTCAAACTCACAGAGATCCACCTGCCTCTGCCTCCTGAATGTTTGGGCTTAAAGGCATGTGCCACTACCACCTTGCTCAATTTACCAGTATTTTATTGAGTATTTTTGTATCAATGTTAATGAGGGAGATTGGTCTGTAGTTCCCTATCTTAGTTGTGTCTTTGTGTGGATTCAGTACTAAGGTAATTTTAGACTCTGTAACAAGAATTTATCAGTGATCCTTCTGCTTCTATTTTGTGGAACAATTTGAAGAGTATTGGTATTAGCTGTTTTTGAATTTCTGCTAGGATTCTGCACTGAAAACATCTGGCCCTGGACATTTTTTTCTTTGGAAGTTTTTGATGGCAGAATTCTATCAGAAATTCAGAGGAGTCAATACCAGCATTCCTCAAAGTGTTCCCCACAATTGAAGTAGAAGGTTCATTGTCAAATACTTTTTACTAGACTATAATTACCTTGGTAGCCAAGCCACACAAAGACACCACTAAGACAGTGTACTATAGGCCAATATTGCTCATGAACATTGATGCAAAAATTATTACATAAAATACTGGGAAATCAAATCCAAGAACACATCAGGAAAATCATCTGCCATGGTCAAATAGGCTTCATCCCAGGGATGCAATTTTGGTTCAAATTATGAAAATCTATCAATTTAAATCAACCATATACACAAAGTGCAAAAGAAAAACCACATGATCATCCACAAGATGCTGAAAAGTCTTTGAGAAAATGCAACACCCCTTACTAATAAAAGTCCTGGAGAGATCAGGGATAACAGGAACATATGTGAACATATTAAGAACAATAAACAGTAAACTAAGAACAAACCTCAATCTACATGTAGAGAAACTAAATTTAATTCCTCTAAAATCAGGAAGAATACAAGGCGGTCCACTCACTTGATATCTCTTCAATATTGTACATGAAATTCTATCTAGAGTAATAAGAAAACAAAAGGGGGTCAATGGGTTACAAATCTAAAGGAAGATGTCAAATTTTCACTATTTGCAGATGTTATGATATTTTACATAAGTGACCCGAAAAACTCTACAGGGAACTCCAACAGCTGATAAACACCTTCAGGAAAGTGGCAGAATACAAAATTAACTAAAAAACCAGTAGCTATACCATATATAGATGATAAATGGGCTGAGAAAGAAATCAGAGAAATATCATCCTTCACAATAGCCACGAACAACATAAAATATCTTCAGCTAATACTAACCAAAGAAGTGAAAGACCCCTATAGCAATAACTTTGAGTCTTTAAAGAGACAAATAAGATATCAAAAAATGGAAAGATTCCCCCTTGATTTAGATATGTAGATCAAAACAGTAAAAATGAAAACCTTGCCAAAAGAAATATACAAATTCAATGAAATCCCCATCAAACTACCAGCACAATTCTTCACAGAACTTGAAAGAAAAATAATCAACTTTATATGGAAAAATGAAAGACCCAGGATAGTCAAAGCAACCCTGTACAATAAAGGTATTTTCAAGGCATCACCATCCATAACTTCAAGCTCTATTGTACAGTGATAGTCCTGAAAACAGCTTGGTACTGGAACAAAAATAGACAGGTAGACCAATGGAATCAAATTGAAAACCCTGATATAAACTCACACACCTATGGACACCTGACCTTTGACAAAAGAGCTAAAAGTATAAAATGGAAAAATTAAAGAATCTTCTTCAACAAATGGTGCTGGCATAACTGAATGCTGGCATGTAAAAGACTGCAGGCAGATCCATGTCCATCAACATGCACAAAACTTAAGTCCAAATGGATCAAGGCCTCACCCTAAATCCAGCCACATTGAACCTCTTAGAAGAGAAATTGGGAGGTACCCTTGAATTAACTGGTACAGGAGATCACTTCATGAACATAACAAGAGTAGCACAGACACTGAGATTGACAATTTACATATGGTACCTCCTGAAACTGAGAAGTTTCTGTAAGACAAAGGACACAGTCAACAAGACAAACAGACAGCCCACAGAATGAAAAAAAGATATTTACTAACCCCATATCGACAGAGGGTTGATCCCAAAAATTTACAAAGAACTCAAGAAGCAAGTCTCCAAAATACCAAAAGATCAAATTAAAAAGTGGGGTACATAACTAAATAGAGAATTATCAATAGAGGAGTCAAACATGACTGATAGACATTTAAAAAAGTGCTCAAAATCCTTAGCCATCAGTGAAATGCAAATCAAAATAACTCTAAGATACCATCTCACTCCTGTCAAAATGGCTAAAATCAAAAATACCAATGACAAGTTATGCTGGAGAAGATGTGGACAATGAGGAACACACCTCCACTGCTAATGGGAGAGCCAATTTGTACAACTACTTTGGAAATCAATATAGCAGTTCCTAAAGAAAATGGGAATCAGTCTACCACAAGATCCAGCAATTCCACTCTTAGGCATATACCCAAATGCTGCATATTCATACACCAAAGTCATCTGTTTAACCATGTTCATAGCAGCTGTATTTTTAATAGCCAGAACCTGGAAGCAAGGTAGATGCCACTCAATGGAATAGTGGATAAAGAAAATGTGGTACATTACTACTCAGTAGGGAAAAACACAGGAGTCTTTAAACTTGCAGGCAAATGGATGACACTAGAAGAAACCATCCTTAGTGACATAACCTAGTCAAAAAATGACAAACTTGGTATGAACTCACTCATATATGGTGTTTAGACATGGAACAGGGGAATTCCAGCCTACAACCCCACAGCCAGAGTCTGGGAAATAGGGAGGACCCTAAGAGTTGATACTCATGGTACTCTGGAGGAGTGGAATGGGACAGGATTTCCTGAGCTATTTGGGAGCTTGGGGGGAGGTGAGAGGGACCAGGAAGAAAGAGAGAGGGAGAGGAAGAGGTGAGAGCAGGACATGGGGGAGCAGGATGGTTGAGTCAGGAAAGAACAGAGGAAAGCAGTATGAGAGATACCATAATAGAGGGAGTCAATACAGGAAAGATCTAGCATTAGTGAGATTTCCAGAGAACTATAAGGATGACACCAACTAGCAATCTAAGCAATAGTAGGGAGGCTACGTTAAATGCCCTTGCTCTATAATGAGATTGATGACTACCTTGTATGCCATCCTAGAGTCTTCATCCAGTGGTTGATGGTAGCATAGGCAGACACAGCTAAATACTAAACTGAACTCCTGGAATCCATTTGCAGAGAGAAAGAAATGATGAGCAAAGGGGTCAAGACCAGGCTGTTGAAACCCACAGAATTATTGATCTGAACAACGGGGAGCTCATGGACCCCAGACTGATGACTGAGAGGCCAGCATGGGACTTATCCAGACCCCCTAAATTTGGGTATCAGTGAGGAGGCCTCCTCAATATATTAGACTTTGGGTAGTAGTTTAGCATTTATCCATGGCTTAGGAATGGATTTGGGAACACATACCACATTGACAGATGCTCTCTCAGTCTAGACACAAGGGGATGGGCCTAGAACTCCCTGTTCATGTTCTTTCTCTTGGGAACCATTTCCTCCTGGTTATTTGCCTTGGTAAACTTCGATGTGATAGCTTTTATTTTTATCTTATTTTATCAAATTTAAATAATGAGTGAATGAATGAATGTATAAATCAATGAAACTCTGGTTTAATTATGTTTCATTTTCTCTCTTTTTTTGTTTTCTGTCTTTTTTTTAAGACAGGGTTTCTGTATGTAACCCAGGATGTCCTGGAACTCTCTCTGAAGAACGGGCTGTCCTCAAACTCAGAGACCTGCCTATTTGTCTCCCGAGTGCTAGGATTAAAGGCATGCACCCCCACCACCCTGTTTGTTTTTACCGCTTAAAAAGTTCACTCTTAATAGAGACAGAAAGGGAATGAATCAGGATAGTAGTGAAACAAATTTGCTAGGGGAAATTTTAATCAGCATATATTGTATGATAATCTATTCTCAAAAAACAGCTCCAGGATGAGAAAGTCACATGGCTACAATAGGTAACTGAGTTTTGACCTTATGTTTTTTTTTTTGCAAGACTCACTTTATGAGTCCAATTTACCATGAATCTAATTATTTGTCATCTCTAATGCTGGTGAATTAAATCATATCTTCTGATTTGCATGTGCTATTTCTCTTCCCATTGCTAGGTGACTTTTATTTCACATTTTTATTTAAGGGTCTTGAGGCATTTTCAAAATATTCACCATTAAACAAGAAACCTTTCTACATTCTTCCTGGCCTACATGATGTAATAAATTGTTGCTATCATTATAAATCCTTAGAAAAGTAAAGAAACCACAGTGTAGTGTACATATGATTTCAGAGTAATAAAATAACACCTAAGACCTACCAGGATAGATTTTTTCCCTATTTTCATTTATTTCTGCTGAACAATAGCTAAAATTTGTGAACATAGATGCAGAGTTAATAAAGTACTATACTCTCAGTTGTACAAAGTTGATTTTTCTTTGGGATATGAAATTAATCACAAAAAATATTTTTAAAATGTTGTTTAATGATAATCTAATTTCATAAAGTCAGGAAAGCTGAAATTTATCACAGGTTTCTTTTGTTCTAGTTTCTTCAACAAATTTTATTCCATAATTTAGAATGGAACTGATGACAAGTTGGAGAGTCGTCCATGTTTTTCTGTTATGGCCTTTCAAAAATTTAAGAAAATATCTACAGTGACTTTTTTCCTTGTTTATTGTTCACTTGACCATAGGACACCATCTCACAATATTGATATTACAGTAACATTAAACTCTAAAGACTGGTAAGACTATAAATTTCTTATTACTGACCAACTGTAGATTTTCTAATTAGTTAGAATTTTTCCCAGGTTTCTCAATACTGTCTATTTACAGTAACCTTCTTGCTTCATGGATGGTTAACCAGCTGAATACATTATGAAAGACTTTATACAAATGTTTTCCTCCATAAATAGTGTTTTCACCTTAAATTGCTATTTGCTTTGTGTTAGTATTTTAAATCCTACTAGTGGACTATTCCAATTTGGAGCCTCTTTTACAAACCTATAGATGTTTCCTCATACTTAAAAAAAGTGTAAATTTTAATGATTATTTCTGCCTATGTTGATAGATTTATTTTTGCTCTGGGAAACTTTCTATTTTTTTTAAACTTCCTTCATTTCCTTTATGAGCAAGGTTCGACTCATTTAGTGAGAAAATCTTCTTATGGCCTATAGAATTTACAACCACTCTAACGTCCTCAGAGGCTTAACTTAGAGAAACAACATGTCCCACTATGAATTTCAAAATTATTATAGTTACAATAAAAAACTAGATTCAACCACAAATTAAGAAAATATAGTGAAAGCATCATTGTGAATTATCATTTTAAAGTGAAATAGTACAAGAAAGTGATTTTAAAAATCAATGCATATTTTCTGCATATATAATTAATATTTCATCTATCAATCAGTGCTGTGAAAAGCAAGCCCTGTGGTGGGAATGATACAAGCTTGTAAAACCAGCACTGGGAAAACAGATACAGTAATCTAGCTCAATTGGTGATACCCAGACTAGTAATCAATTTACCCTGTCTCACAAAATTTGGAAGGTGTTTGTCAGTATGACACAAGAGGCTGTCCTTTGACTGCCACATGGACATGCACTCCCCAATAAACACAAATTTAAAAATACAAACAGATTCATGTGAAGATAAAAATAAATCAAATATTAAAACCACCAAAGAAAAGAGTGCACACTGTCTGTTGAAGTTTGAGGGAATATCATGAGAAATTCTAATATCTTGCTGTATGTGTTTATGTGTGTGTGAGTTTATGTGTGTGTGTTTATGTGTGTGTGTGTGTGTGTGTGTGTGTGTGTGCAGGTGTGTGCAGAATTAGGCAGTGATTTTGATAGCAAAATATTTTCAGCCTTTAAATCTAGAGAATTTAAAAAGAATATCATAGTATTCATCTTGATTATTCTCATTTCTCAAATTTACTAGCTTCTTATAAAATATATATACATTGAAAACTATGTACTCATGTTATTCCTTGACCCTACACAAGTTAAATATGCAAATCACATGCCACTTTTAAACCCCACATAATATTTCAGGGATCACCTTTATGGTGAAAATAGGCAGGGAGAGCTACAATGTGTTCATTTATAGGTAAGAAACTGGATGGCAGATGCTAAGGTAAATGGAGCAAAACAAGAATAGGTAAGTTTTGACATATGTCCTATTGGCAAGCTTGTAATTTGAAAAGTTTTCATTTGTCATGCCATATCTCAGCTTTTTCAAATGGTTACAACTGCAATTTCAATTTTCAGCATCAGTCACAGTTAAAATTTTCTGGGGGCCTATGATTAAAAAAGAATTATTAGATAATGAATACTGATGGAAAATACTGTAAAACTGGAAAAGGTATTAAATCTCACCAAAACAGCAACTAAGAAAGGAAATAAAAAGCCTTTATTGTTTAGCAATCACTGAAAGTCCTCAAGGCAAGACAAGCTGGCTCCCATCCCAGATGAACATAAATGAAATGGAGGGAGTTACATGCATAGGTGACTGCTCGCCAAAAGGCTTGCATGCAATATTAGTCACAAGAGAAAATGTATAATTGTTCCTATTGGAATGCAGAATAATTATGAATTATGAGGAAAAATTAAAGAAGTTGGGCTCATTCTCTGAGTAAATGCAATCATTCTCAATTAAAGTTTCAAATTCACCAAGGAGAACATAGTTATTCCAATGAACTACTTATATATGAAAAGAATGTGACGGACTGAATTAAATGTTTCTGAAATATTTATTCAAGATTTAATGACTTGCAAATAAAGCAAACAACATCAATTTACTAAAACATTTTTAATTAACTACATCATTTTTATACTGCTTGTTTTGTCATACACCCAAAGCATTAATTCATTTTATTGTAGTAAAATTATCATGTGAAACAGGACACCTTAGGAGGTGAGCCTTTCATCATGGATTTCATTGATTACTCAAGATGAGCTCAACATTTCCATTATACTTTAAATGGTATTTGGAAATTACAGATGCTCTTGTAGGAATGTCTCAAATGCAGAAATAATTCAACATTTTGTTTGCAGCTTTTTGAATTTTTTAGTACAAATGAAGTAAGTAGGAAGTAATAATTAGTGTATTTGAATTAAAATAATTATAGTGTTGAAAATAAACTTTTACAAACCATTCATAGTCAGATAAAGATGAATCCCTAGTTTTCAAGTTATTAATACCTTCCTAACTGACACAAAATTGGCCATATATACTATAATTTCTAAGAAAGGAAAAATGACATGTTACAGACATCAACAAAGTATATTGTAAACAGGAATTGGGGCCACAGAAAGTCATCTCAGCTTTTAGTTGAGTGATATGTGGAACACAGTGATAAAACAATAGTTTAGCTGACTGTATTAGCTAATTAATTTATGAAAACATTCCTACAATTTGAAAATCATGTGATAATATATGAATTGGAAAATATATTTTAATTGATTGGAGTCAAGTTCTCCATTAAATTCCCAATAAATCAAGTCTTTGAACCATTGTAGAATCAGACTTAATTTGGGGGCTATAAGTATAGCTTCTGAAATAATTACACTTAAGAAAAATTATCTTACTTATTAGGTATCCATCATAGATATATGTTTATACTTCATATTGATAAATGACTCTTGCTTTCCAATAAGCCTATCTCATTACTAGATTTTTCCTATGTTGAAACACATTTATGTGATTCACTGTGAAGAATACATGATAATCTGGGCTGTATTTGAAACATGTTTGTGGGAAAAAAAACGTTTTGAACAGAACTTTGTTTAATATTGTGGTGAACCCTTTCCACAACCAATGGGAAAAAGTGGAATATTTGAAAGAAAGGGCTTCATATCTCCTATTATATGCTTGTTTCAAGAGAAACTTATTTGAATACTAGGAAGAGAAAGTGTCAGCTCATTTAGTTCAATTTATAATATTCAAAATCACCTCTATGTCAATCTCTTTCATTTCATATGCTTTTGCTTGTTCCTTCTTCCTTATTTCCACTGTCAGATTATCATAAACTATATTGTACATTCTACATATTTTGTAATATCTCTGGAGGTTGGTTTTAGTTCCATTCTACTATATTTTGAGAAGGCAGATGTATTATCTCAGTTTACTTTGAATTTATTAATATTCACTTTGCACTCAAGAGTATGTGCAATGTAGAAGAATTCACATGAGGAATGAAAAATATATTTCACATCTGCTGTATAGAATACTTTGTGTTTTTATTCTCATCAAGTCTATGGTAAACTTCATGAAGACGTTGCTAAAAGTCTGCAAGTCCCATGTGAATTTGGGAGTATAGCTAAGCTTAAATGCTGTTATTGTGTAAGTACATTTGTAAACTTTTCATCCTCTCTTAGTTCTTTTAGGACATTTGTACATATCAACATTATAACACGATGTAAGAACTATAAGACCAAAACAAATACAAATTCAGTATATGAAGAGAAAATTGTTTATTTGCTCTTTTCTTCCTTAATAGAGGTATCTATTTTAGGTTCAAGGAGAAATGTGGCACTAGGGAAATGTCCAGATGGCCACAATGATGACCCTAACTAAGAATCTAAGTAATACTGGAGAGGTTACCTTAAATGTCCTTCCCTTACATTGAGATTGACTGATGACTACCTTAAATGTCATCCTAGAGCCTTCATCCAGTAGCTGAAGCAAGCAGAAGCAGAAACTCATAATTCAACACTTAGCCATACTCTTGGAATCCAGCTGTAGAGAAGGAGAATCCCACAGAAATGACTGACCTGACCAAGTGAGAGCACAGATAGCACAGATACCCAAGTAGTAAGCTGTGGAACCAGCATTGGACTGAACCAAACCTTCTGAATGTGGGTTCCAATTAGGAGGCCTGGGCCTGGGCATTCCAACTTTGACAGTGGAACCATTATTTATCCATAATGCACAAATGAACTTTGGGTGCCCATTCCCCATGGAGGGATATACTCTCAGCCCAGATACACTGAGGAGGGCCCAAACTTCTATCCCCAAATGATGTGACAGACATTGGTGTTCTCCCATAGAAGGCCTCCCTCTCCCTGGGAAGTGGATGAGGATGGGATGAGGAATCAGTTGGAGGGGATGGGAGGATGGGAGAAAGAGGGAACTGGGATTGATATGTAAAATAAGATTGTTTCTAACTAAATAAATTAAAATTAAATAAAGAAACACATAAATAAAAGAAATGGAAATTAATGAAATGGAGATTTAAAGTACAAATTATAGACTCAAAAAAAGTGAGTAAAGTAAAAGGAAAAGAAGATTACTCACTCCTCATAAAAACTCATCAAAACAATGAGAAAATATGTACTAATGAGAAATTACAAGATATCTATTAGAAGAGAATGCAATAGAATTGAGAGTGTCATTTGACTTACTTTGAAACATGTTTAAACAAAAATAGAAAATCTGGATGAAATGGATAAATCCGTGGACATAAGCAATTAACAAAATTTAATTAAAGTATATCTAAACAACTTAATTAGACTTTTTACAAATGAATAAATTACTGAAAAATATTCTATTGACTATCTAAGGAAGAACTAACATCAATTTTCAACATATTCCATATAATAGATCTACTTATTGCCTATCAAGGCAGCTATACCCTTCTTCCTTCCTGCCATACTTTCCACTGTGAGTAACTATATTCCCTCACCAACTGTAAGTGAAATCAATTTTCTAGTTTGAAAGAAAATTTACCCGAAATAGAAATTGAGGGCATACTACCTAATTCATCCTACAAATCAAGAGTATGCAGAGAATTGTAGGGAACAGGAGGGACCAATTATTGGATGTTTTGTTCTTCAACATAAAGACAATTCTGTACTCTCTGTTGTTGAAAGGAACCTACATTTGCCAGTTAATGGATAGGCACATATATATTCTTCAGGATTTTTTACATTGTTCATCTGCCTCCAAGCCCAGCTACCCTTGGAAATATAGAAGCTTAAGATTTACAAATACTGACTACAGTAAGGATCCCCAAAATCTGGGAAATGTGAAAATGGAATAGGAGAAAAAAAATGCAGACATCATAACTCCTGTGACTAACAACCTGAAAGGAGTGGTAAAAGTAAGTCCCATAATGACTGGCTGCCTTTTTAGGTATACCTAAACCCTTATAGTAGAGTTGAGATATGAAGCAGATTTTAATAGGCTATTAATTCACTGTCTTTTCAAATCACCAAATATGTCATGAAAGCCCAACTTGATTAAGTTCTGGCTTCTTCCCATTACCTTTTGTGGTAAGCTATGCACAGTTCTTGTGTTGAAGTTACAGAATCAAAACTGTACGAGAACACATTGAAAAAGAATCTTAAAATTTCCTAGTGAAAACTGGCACAGATATTCTCAACAAAAATATTTGTAGTTGAACAAAAGTAAACAATAATAAGGTCACAAAGACATAATCAATTTGATTGTGGTGCATCATGCACTAACTGGTAAATACTAAATAACACATTAATAATATAAAAACACAGTAATCACATGAACATCTCAATAGATAACAAAATACCTTCAACAAAATATTTGCACACAATAAACATGTGAACCAATATAATGGAAGAGAATACTAAGAAAAATACTTGCAGAGATATATTCACCCAATTTTATACATGGATATCAAAACACATTTAAAAGAAAGACTTTAACTAATAGTTATATCAACACTGAAAAGCTAAACATAGAATAATGAAACTACACTGATATTTCTCGCATTTATCAAAATCCACTAAAAATTATTGAAATACTTGTTAAAGTATTAGTAAAACCAGAAACTGTGAAATCCTTACAGGAAAACATATAAAAAGATAAAGAATAGAAAAAGACTTTCTAAAAATGAAACTACACAGGAAATATTCTCAAAAATTGTCCAAAAATTTCATTAAATTGAAAAGTTGTACAAAATATAACCCCCATGAAAGGTCTCACCCTCCCTGGAGAGTGAAGTGGGGATTTGGGGAGGGGTTGGGGGAGGGCTTAAAGGGAGCAGGGGAGGAGGGGAGGGAGGAGGAGCTAGAATTAACATGTGAAGCAAGCTTGTTTGTAATTTAAATTACAAATAAATATATAAAAATATTGTCTGCATGAAGAAACATCCTGAATAACAGAATATAAAAACCTTTGCAAGTATACATCTGACAGTGGAGAGGCTACCTTAAATACCCTTCCCTATAAAATGATTGACTACTTCCTTGTGTGCCATCCTAGAACCTTCATCCAGTGGCTGAATGAATCAGAGGCAGACACCCACAGCTAAACACTGAACTGAACACCTGGAAATGAGTTACATTATACCCCAGAAAAGTGGAATGGGGCAAGATCTCCTGAGCAGATTGGGAACACAGGTGGAGGGGAGAGGGAACCAGGAAAAAGAGAGGGGGATAAGAGGAGGGGTGAAGAAGACATGGGGGAGCAGGAAGGTTGAGTCAGGACAAGAATAGAGGGGACCATACCATAATAGATGGATCCATTATAGGTTTGAAGTAAGAGCTGACACTAGTGACATTTCCAGAGTTCTACAAGGATAATACCAACTATAAAATGAAGCAATAGCAGAGAGACTACATTAATATCCCCTACCTGATGATAAGGTTGATGACTACCTTATGTGCCATCCAAGAACCTTCATCCAGTGACTGATGGAAGCAGAGACAGGTAGGTACTCATAGCTAAGCAATGAACTGACCCCCTGGAACCCAGTGACAGAATGGAGGAGTGATGAGCAAAGGTGTCAAGATGGTGCTGGTGAAACCCACAAAGACAGCTTACCGGACAAGGGAGAGCTCTTGAACCCCAGACTGATAACTGAGAGGCCAACAGTGGACTAATCCAGACTCCATGAATGTAATCATTCTCAGAAATCGCTGGGGCCTTGGGTAGTAGATCATTGTTTACCATAGCATAAAAATGAACTTTGGGAGCCCACTCCACATGGAGGGATGCTCTCTCAGCCTGGACACAGGGGGAAGGGCCTAGGTCTTGCCCTGGATGAAATGACAGACTCTGGAGATTCCCCCAAGGAGGGCCTCCCTGGGGAATGATGTGGAGATTGGGCTGGGGGCAGGGGCTGGGGTGGGGCAAAGGAGGGGTGGGAGAGGGAGCAGGGATTGACATTTGAAGCATACATGTGTCTAATTTAGATAAAAACTTAAAAATATTTTTTTCTGGTGCCATCCATTTGCCTGCAAATTTCAAGATTCCATTGTTTTCCTCCTGAGTGAGGTAACCCAGTCACAAAAAGACTAACATAGTATGTATTCATTATTATGGATTTTAGGCATGGAGCAGGGGATTGCTAACCTGCAGTCTAGTATCTGGGAAACAGAGAGAACCCTAAAAGAGATATGCATGCTACTCCAGACAAAGAGAATGGGACAAGATCTCCTGAGGGGATTAGGAGCATGGGGAAGGGGAGGGGAGAAGAGAATATGGGGGAGCAGGAGGTTAAGTCAGGGGAAGAATAGAGGAGAGTAGGATGAGAGATACCATAATAGAGGGAGCCATTATAGGTTTGAGAAGAGATCTGGCACTAGTGAGATTTTCAGAGATTTACAAAGATGACACCAACTGGCAATCTAAGCAGTAGTGGAGTGGCTACCTTAAGTGTCCTCCCCTGATCATGAGATTCATGACTACCTTATATGCCATCCTAGAACCTTCATCCAGTGGCTGATTGAAGCAAAGGCATACATCCACACCTAAACACGTAACTGATCTCTTGGATCCCAGTTGCAAAGAAGGAGGAGTGATGAGCAAACGAGTCAGTCCTGGCTTCTGAAACCCACAGAGTCAGCTGACCTAAACAAAGACATTGTGAGGAAAGATTGCTGGAAAGGTTTGGAATTTTGCCTGTATGCATAGTAATCATTCTTAGTGTGACAGTAATAAGATTTAGGTGGTCAACTAATGAGTTATTTTTTTAGAAAAATAATAGTGTACATTCATTGTATGAATAGCTTACATTGTGGCATTTCGTCCATTTATATATTGTAGGTGTCTTGTCAGTGAACTTGTAATGGTGGCAACACCTCCTAGGATGTGTCCTCAGGCAGATGGAAGTGGAAAGAAAGGAGTTTGAGGTATGGCTTTCCTTGGGCACTCTTTCTGGTGGGTCAGCAGAACCTGCAGGGTGGACAGGGAAAAACTCCTGCAGTTCTTTGTATTTTTCTGTGTAATTGTTCCCCAATAAACACCCACTTATCATTTATCTTGGGTTTAGTGATAGCATTACATCCCTGCCTTCAGTATACTTAGATCTGTACATTGCTGCCATGTTGCCCACCAGCTTCTACTTATCTTACTATTAGTGTTCATTTTTCTGTCTTTTGCCCCTTTAAATTTCACGAATGAGAGGAAATACATGACAGTTGTAATTCCGAGTTCTTCTCATTTTGCATACTACCATGCTGTCTAATTCTACCCAACTCATATAAATTATATTATTTATACTTCATAATTCACATAAAGCTTTATGTAATACAATTTTCTTCATCTATTTATTTCCTAATGAATACCTAGGATATTTTTAAAACTTGACTTTTGTCAACAATATCATAGTGAACATGGGAGTAAGGTATCCTCTCAATATGCTTAGTCATTCAGATATACTTGGTATAAAATGATACAAATTAATCCAGTAGTGGCATTTCAAATTTGATTGAGAAATTTATAAACTGATTTCCATAATGGTTACATGATGGCTAGCATCTATGGTTTCTCTACACATTCACATGCAGACACACACTCACATACACATACATTTACCACAAACCTTACAAAGCCTTTCACCGGCATTTGTAATTGTCTTCATGATAGTCATTGTTATGAAGATAAGATCTAATCACAGCGCAGCTTTGATTTGATTTAAGCTGATACTGATATTATGATGGTTATCATTTTAAGACATATTTATAGGCCATTTGGTGTTTTTATATGAAAGTTATATATATATATATATTCTCTTCATTTATCCATTTTTTATTTTGTGATTTGTTTGTTGCTTATTTTTGGAATATATAAATTCATGATATAAATCATCTCTCAAATGAAGAAGAACAGAAAAATATTCTTTTTCATTCAATAGGCAGTATCTTGAGTTGAGCACTGGTGCTTCTGCAGAAGACTGTCAGTTTGATCTAATCACTATTGTCTACTCATTACTATTTCTTGAATTGTAGATATTCTATTTAGAAAGTGGTGCTTTTGCCTAAACCTTGATGTATTTTCTCTAGTTTGTTTTTAGTGCCTGGAAGTATAACACCTGGCATTAGGCATTCAATACACTTTGAGATGATTTTTTTAAATATATATTTTTAATTTAACTTTCTATGCATGTGACTTTCAGTTCCCTCTCCCTCTCCTCCTCCCCCAACCCCTCACCCTCACTCCATCCCCCCTTCCCTCCCCAGCGAGGGCAAGGGCATCCATTAGGAAATTTCAGAGGCTGTCACATCATACCGGGAAAAGGAAAGGTTCTTCACCATGTGTCCAGGCTGAGAGAGCATCCCTCCACGTGGTATGGGTTCCCAGAGTCCTTCAGTATGCCAGTAATAAATACTGCTCCCCTCTCCAAGGACCCACAGATTGCCAAGGCCTCTTCTCTGTCACCCAGGTTTGGGAAAAGGGTGTCTGGATCAGTCCCGTGCTGGCCCCCAGTCTTCAATCTGGGGTCCATGTGTTCTCCCTTGTTTAGGTCAGCTGCCTTTGGGGTTTTTGCCAGCCCGAAATTGATTCCTTTGGTCATCATTCCTCTTTTCAACTGGGTTCCAGAAGTTCAATTCGGTTCACAGCTGTGGGTGTCTGCCTCTGCCTCCATCAGCCACTGGATGAGAGTTCTAGGATGGCATATAAGGTGGCCATCATTCTTATCATGGGAGGGCATTTAGGGTATCCTTAATGCCATTTTGTGTCATTCTTGTAGATCTGTGAAGATCTCACTACTGCCAGATCTCTCCTCCAACTTATAGTGGCTCCCTGTTTTATGGTATCTCCCATCTTTTCTCCTCTATTCTTACCCTGGCTCAACCTTCCTGCTCTCCCATGTCCTCCTCTCCCCTCTTCTTTTTTTCCTCTCTTTCTCCCATCTCCTTCTACCCTCCTCTTCCCCCTCCAATACAATTAGGAAATCTAATCCCCTAACCTTTCTCCAGGTTATCATGCATATCTCTCTTAGGGTCTGAGTTGATTTTTTATATGTTTTGAGAAATAGAAACTTGAGTTCCCTGTATAAAAACACTTAGATTTAACAGCACCTTGTTAAAGAGCCTGTCTTCATTACAGTATATGTTTTTGCACATTTGTAGAAATTCACAAGGCTGTAACTTCTTTATGATTTTGGTTTACACACCTGGCTCTATGCCAGGACCATGCAGTTTTCCCCTGTATTCTGTATAGATTTTGTGATTAATGAAAAGTACTTGAGTTTATATTATCATTTTAGCAATCCCATTACCACAATTGTAAAGCAACAGTTAATCTATTGCATTTAACAGTGCTTGACATTGCATCATATGGATAATTGTCTTCGACCAAATTTTATTTAGGTACATGCTTTCTAAAAAAGTTTTCTCTTACTGATACAGAAGGGAATTTATTTCAGCATTAACTTTATTGTAACTCACAACATGAAGATAATATTATGAAATGTTGCTGTAACTTTTCATAATGCCCTCAGAAGTGTATGTACAAGGGAGTTTGTGCATGAATGTGTGTGTGTTGTTCTTATTTAAATATATGTGTAATATTTGCAGACAGCCATGGAAACAAGAAAAGGCTTTCATATCTCTTAAAGCTGGAATAATAGTTATTCATGACCTGATGGTCATATATTCTTGGAACTGTACTCAAGTCCTCCAAAAGATCAGAAAGTGTTTTGAACTGAAGGGGCCGTGTATGTGGAGATTCAGTTCTCTATCCCTTTTATGAAGTAAAAATACACCTGACACTTATTCCTTATCGTAATAAAGCAGTATGACTGATGACAAAAAGATGAAATGCCAGGTATATAATACTTCAATCATATCTCCAAAGATGTGACAGCAGTTTGTATGATACTAAGAAAACACCTCAAACAACATAGCTTATTTAAAAATGCAAGAGAAGCCATCTGTGTCCAGAAGCACTGAAGGACTATTCACAGTTAAAAACCATTTAATTAGGCTTTCTGCTCCTGTATGTATGTTGCCCCTTACACATACTGATGCATACAACTTCAACTAAAGTCTGTAATTCCTGACCCCTTCTCTCTCTCTCTCTCTCTCTCTCTCTCTCTCTCTCTCTCTCTCTCTCTCTCTCTCTCTCTCTCTCTCTAAAGTGCATGAGTGTACACACACACACATTCTCTCTCACACTCCTATGTTTAACACATGAATGTAGGGGAAGACCCATTGAAAAAATGTCAGAAAGAATGGTATGGGAATACACTGTATTGATGGTGTATTAACTTGATCACAATGTATTCTATAAAAATGTAAGACTGTCAAAACATATTCTCTTTGCCAATAAAATGAAAATATCTCATACTCTACTCAGCAATGCCTTTTCCTCTATGGATAGGAAAATAACCCTATATCTATTTTTACTTCAATTAAAACATTGAGAGTTAATATGCTTATCTTCACTGTTATTCATGAAATCTCAGTATCTTTCCTCTGTAACAGCATCACAAATTACTATTTGTGGACTTGAAGGGGAGAACCTTATTTATTCATTACATTATTGTAAATAACAAATTGGATTATGCCACAGTAATTCAAGCAAAACAATAGATAAGTATTTGTGGATTTCTTATTACTGGGGTAAGAATTTATCATTTCAAAAGAATGTTTAATGCCATTGTGGTTCACAAACTTTCCCTCTTGAAGTTTGGTAATGTTATTGAATTTATTTAGTAATGCCAGTGCATTTAAAATTGAAGCATAGGTGCACATGAGAAGGTATCCTAAGTCTAATGATTTGTCATGCAGCAGGGCTGCTAATCAAAATGTCAAATCAAGTCCCTAACACTATTACTCTATTAAAAATTGTCCTGAACCAAGGTCATGGAAGTTCATGAATTCTAGACGTACAGCTGTGGTGACTCCAGGGACAAAACTAGGTCCATTATACATGGATATCAGTTGTGAAGCTAGGACTATCAGAGGGGACCCTGGCAGTCGGACCACAGTGTATAAACCTCATGAGCTAGTTTGTTGGAGCACATCCCCTATGGTGGGATGCCATGCTTAGTGTTAAGGCATGGGAGAGAGTCCTGGCCCTGCCCTAACCTATGGTACCAGACTATGTTGACTCCTCCTAGGAGCCCTTACCTGAGAGGAGGAGTGGACTAGGGGTGGGCTAGGGGGGAGGTGAGGGGTTGTGGGATAAGGCAAGGGGCTGTGGGAAGAAGGTTGGGAGGGATAATTGAAGTTGGAATTTAAAATAAGTTAAGGCCCACTCCATGAGTTTAAGCCCATACCCAATGTTTCTGTGGTGGGCAAGAACTGGAACCTAGACAGTTCATTGACAAAGGAGAAAACCAAATATTACTCTTTGGCTAAAGGAACTAAACAATAAAATGACTTCTTAAATTGCTCTGCTATACTCACAGATCCGTGCCTTCTGCACCCCTCATCAGAGAAGCTTCATCATGCAGCAAATGGAAACAAGTAGAGACACACAGAAGACAATATGTAGAGAGTGAGAGGCCTTGAAACTCTTCTCTTTAGAAGGGATGTCAACATCAGGTCCATTCCCTTAAAGCTTACCAATCTCTGCAAAAGAGGAGGCAGACAATTGTAGAGTCAGAGGGGATGGAAGACACTAAGGATTCAAGGTCTTCTTGACATAGCAGGACTGGTGCACACATGAAGTTGCAAAGACTGTGGCTATATTTACACCATATGTAGTTATAAATTTTAAAGGAGAAGTGGACAAACACCTCTATCCCAAACACAGAAGCTGCTCCCAAATGATAGTCACTTGCAATTAAAAAAGAAAAAAATTTTTTCAAGGGAGTCTCATTGGGAAAATATACCACTATTTAGCCTAAGCCTCACGGCCATGAGTAGATGTACAACACAAAATTAACTGAATGCCACCTTTGGAAAATCTCTCTTACTAATGTTAAGTCTGGGCAAAATTTTCACCTACTAGACTTTGTGGTATATACTGTGTCTTTTGTGTATATATTGAGAGTGCTAACTTGGGGCTTATGTGTGATTCCTTAGTGTGTGAAGGTGGGTGTACATTTCTGCTTATACGCCCAGTTTCTGAGCTTTTTATTTTGACTGACTTTCTTGTTTTGTAATTTTTCCATATTCTAATTTGTTTTAATTTATTTTTTAATTTTATTTCATTATTATTCCTTAGATGACTTTTTATTTCACAAGCAAAGAGGATATGATGTTGATCTGGAAGTAATGGAATGTGAGAAGAAACTTGCAGGAGTTAGGGAGGGTAAAGCATAATCAGAGTACATATCTATTATCAATAAAGGAAAAGAAAAAATAACATGTATATGCCCATTGGTATCCAATTGACTGAGTTATTGATAAAATTTATTTTTATAAATTTGTGCCAAATTTCATAGAAGAAAAACATTTTTCTATTTTATGTATGCTTTGCAAAAGTTGCTAAGGATACTATATAGATAATTTCAATGTGTTAATGGAAAAAATAATTAAAAGGAGGCAAGTAGAAGATATGTCAGAAAAGGAGGAGAAAACTGGGAAAATAAATTCTCAGCACAGATATTTTATAATATATTTTAATTAAAATATAAAATTAAATGGATATACAATAAAATAAAAATGATCATTAAAACTTTTAACAAATTTGAGTATTTCAAACATATTATATATTTTATAGTATGCCCATGTATGTCTTTAAAGATCAGCTTAGATTTTTTTATAACTGGTTTCTGAGTTCAGTTATAACCCATTTAGTGAATGTAAGAGCCTGTTACTAAATAACTGGCACATATCTGTATCTTTTACTTTTTTGGTTATGCTAAAGGGTGATAGAGTGAGAAGCTGTAAGATGCCTATGAACTTTGCACTGTCTACTTATCCAATGAAAGTTGAACTTCACATTCAAGAAACTTCTTGCAATCAGAAAGTTCAAAAATACACATATTAAAAGACTTGGTCACTGTTTCAGAAATGTGTCAGTTGCAACCTGTAGCCAAATTCTGGCACATAGCTGTTTACTTACTTTGCTGTTTGTGAGCAGCATGTGTACATGTGCACATGTGTGAGACATGCATTTATGACTTGAAGACACTTAGATTTTCACATATTAGGTAAAACGTTTTGATTTTCTTGAATAAACACACATTATAATCCTATCCCTTCATATAACTTAGCTCAGTATTTCTATGCTCACTTTTGTTGGCATTTGAAGACAAACAAATTTATGCTCTGTTTTATTAGCAGTATTTATTTTCCCCATTTGTGAATCTGAACTAAAATAGGTTCAGGACTCACATGATGACTCACTGTGATGACTGATTGTATGTGATTGTATGACCGGTAGTTTACTGTGTGAAACATGAGAATACTTGCTGATTATTGCTAACAGTGGTGAATATCTAATATATGTGTCTATTTGGTTCATTCTGATGCCATCAATCATTAGTTTCACCTTTTAATGAAGTCATTAAAGTGAATAATCCCGACTTCTTGTTTCTTAAGGAGTAGGTCAGTCTTCATGTACATTACAAGTAGACTGGTGCTTAGAAGTGAATTTATGGCTTATCTTACCCCAAAGATGTATAGAAGAGGAAGGGAAAAGTCTTGATTTCTTGGACTAATATAAATGGTCATAGAGCTACAGGCTGTAGGTATATGTCACTGAACTTTACTCAGTCTCTTTCTCTTATCCTGGGAAAAACAC
The DNA here is from genome assembly GCF_017639785.1 of Mesocricetus auratus. NCBI lineage: Eukaryota > Metazoa > Chordata > Mammalia > Rodentia > Cricetidae > Mesocricetus > Mesocricetus auratus. The sequence goes on from NW_024429266.1 coordinate 48,534,086, forward strand.
AGCAGTACTTTCTGTCAAACTTAAGACAAACGTTGTGGGAAAAGCCTGAAGAGATTTTAAGTAAAAAGCTACAAACAGCCATACATTGTCCTACTTTATTTTCAATGATTCATGAGTCCTAGAGATAGCAATGACAAACATAAACTCTAAACACAATGACAAATTCTTTACTCTTAGTAGGAATCAGGGGCGTCATTAGGGGCATCTTAGATGTTGAAAAAATATTATCTCAATTAAATTCTCAGAAAATGTACTGTTATAAGAAAAGCTTTGTAACAATAAAATTGGTCATAAATATTTCATGATTATAAATGTACGCTAATTATACACAGATTGAAAGACTTAATAGAGACTGAAAGTTCTTATGGAGTAGAGTTTACAAACCATTTGCAAACCATTTGCTGAAATTGTATTTAGCAAAATACATGAACAGTTTATTTAATAACTTGTACCAGGATATGCAAGCTGATTAGGAAAGATAAATATAGTATTGTGCTAAGCTTCTTGCTTTGAGCTATGATTGCCTACCAGGTGGGCATTTTTTATCCCTCCCTTCACTTAAAAAACTTTTTAGTGTAATACATATAATTGCCATGGTTTATTGCATCTAGAAAGTTTACATGTTAGTTCATCATGACAACAAAACAATGTTATTGAACTATAGAATTGAAAGAAAAGTAGGTTAAGAGTAAATTTAAAGAAGAGAATGTATTGGAAAGAAGCGTTTGAAAATGGTAAGTTCTAATTATAAGTAGCTGTAGGCATGGCCTATTCTTATACAACATAGAGACCTATAGACACTTGGAAAAACTACTTTTGCACAGTCTGTATCATCACATGCTTTCCCTGTAGAACACTTGGAGAAAAGTTTAATTGATGTTCAATGTTCCAGGCCCCTGTGCATCTCTTCAGACACTGATTGATGGCAGTGTGGAATAGCGGCACGGGCCATCTTTGTTAAAGGGAGAGGAGAAAGTGATGATTGGTTCCACACAGCAGAGAGAAACAAGAATCCAAATTAATTACTCCATAATTACCTACTCACCTCACATTAGGTTAGATATCCAGTTTAATGATGATGCATGTGTATGTTGCTTTGGCTTTTTACCAGTTGTTATGGTTATTCTTATATTTGCTTCCTTAATTAAGAGTGATTCTGACCTCACTTTCTGAATGTATGTCCTAGATTCTTATAGGGGTATCATCTGTCATTACTGCATAAGACCAAACTATTGTAAAACTTGGTCTTGTGAACCAGTTATGTGTACTATTTTCCTTTGCCTTAGGCTTTGATCTGGACTACTGATTCTATAATTTTATTATAACTTGATAAAATGTTTTAAATTGGATGCATGCTTGTATTTGAATTTCTGTGATTAACACTGAGATTGTTTTACTTTTTATCCATATTCTGATTATTCATTTCATCTCTTATGTGTCCTATAGACAAATCCTAATATTTTCTCAATCATATAATTTTTATTTAAAATTTGCCTTGTATATTTAGTAACTTTGAGATTACTAACTGATGATTGCATTACTTAACAATTTATAGTCACTTATAGTTAATAAGCTAGTGTTTATTTAAATTATGTAATCTTAAAATTTTTGAATATTTAGTAAACACTTTCCTACACATTGAGTGTAAGTATATTGTCTTTGAAACTCTTTAAAAATCAAGACTTTCATTTTTATACTTTAACTCACTTGAATATTCTATTACACTCTGTTTGTTTAGGAGCATAATTTTTATGAAATCTTATTACATATTACTCAAGTGTTTGTTAACTGAGCAAAGAATCCATGGCTGAGTAGCTCCTATGCTTAATGGGAGAATCTACTAATATTATTCGAAGAATGAACATTGCAGCAAACTGATCACTAAATAGAGTTTTTGTTCATAATGGATATTTGTTTTCTCCATACTAATTCATGTTATATTTGATATTTTCTTTCTTTTAGTTTGAGTTTAGTATTTTCTTTATAATTTCCTGTAAAAATCACTCTATTTTCTTGATTACTTTACTTTTAAAATGTCTGAAGCAATCCAGTAATCCAGATAAATGATACCACCCATGTCCTATTCTCTTTTCTTCTTTAGTTTGAGATTATGTCCATTTCAAATATTATAAGTGAATTTGAAAACTATCATGATATAGTTATTTTTTATCATTTTTTATTTTAATTTTAAATAGCTTGTTTTACATGTCAATCCCAGTTCCCTCTCCCTCCCGTCTTCCCGCACTCCCCTTCCCCCCTCCCTTCCACCCTATTGCCAAATCCTTCCACATAGGGGATATCTAGAGTCTGTCATTTTACTCTTGGTAGGGTCAAGGCACTCCCCTAAGAGTACAGGCTGAGAGAGCCTCTCTCTTTGTGCTATAGGCACATGAAGACAGTTTGTATACCAGGGATAGACACTGATCCACAGCTCAGGGCCCCATAGGTTGCCCAGGCCTTCTCACTGACACTCACATTTGGGGGGTCCAGATCAGTCCCATGCTGGCCTCCCCACTGTGGGTCTGGGGTCCAAGAGCACTCCCCTGTTCAGATCAGCTGTCTCTGCTGGTTTTGCCAGCCCATTCTTTGCCAATTTGCTCATCACTCCTCTCTGTCACTGGGTTCCTTGGGTTCAGTTCAGTGATTAGTTGTGTGTTTGCCTCTGCTTCCATCAGTCACAGGATGAAGGCTCCCGGATGGTTATAGACAAGTTATTTTTAACAGATATTCCTATTGTTTCATATTGTATTCAATTGTCAGACAAGAATATACTTTGGGAGTTTGTTTTACCTAATATATCAGATTTTAATGATTTTCATTTTCCTACTGTTCTTTCCTGGTTTTTAGTGTGTTAGGAAGGAAGCACTACTCTGTCTATATTCTCTACTCACTTTTTAGTGACTTACTATATCATGGTTTTATTAACTAGCCTTGTTTTATCCTCTGTTATAATATTTTATTACACTAAGTGCATTGTTTTATATGAATGAATTGTGAAACATATAAAGTTATGCCTATGGATATGTTATTTGAAGAACTAAAAATGACAGTTTCTAAAGCATTTAAGCTCTAAGTACTCTTTCCACTCTGAATGATGTATGCACTTCCTAGGCTTCTATTATAATTTCAAATTTCAACAGTCTTCTTCTTTTACAAGGTTACTTATTAATATATTTCTTCAACATGTTCACATTGTGCATGCTGTTTCTGAGTTTAGTTCTATGTTCATTTCCATTAATGTTCATATTTTCCATTCCCAGAATATCTATATAAAAACAAGAAATTTATTTCAGAGATGTACTAATGTCCAATTTCATCATATTCTCTTGAACGTAATGGCCAACAAATTCATTATATATACATTATCATACTAAAATTACTCACTGAAGATTACTTTCAACAATTAAGTTAATGTAAATTATCTTATAAATTGTTTTTCAATTTCAACATTAAAATTAAGTATTTTAATTGTTAATTAATTTTAAAATGAATTTACTTTCCCTTTGTTCACTTTAATAATCTAAAACCCTGCATTTCTTGAGGAACTATAGGTTGGCTAAATGTTATATCTTCTTTATTTTTAGAACTGAGAATGCTGCTGAACAGGGGGGGCCACTTCCCTCTAGCATTAGTTAATCTTGGGTGTCAAGTTCTAAGAAACCAGCTCTTAGGTACAAAATTCTAACAAACTTGAGATCTTACCAAACAATATAAAAACTCGTGGCTGATTATTGTGTTTTGTCCTTAGTAACTTAATATTTTTACATAAAGCAGTCCAACCTTATTTATAGTCTTCAGATATAACATTCACTTCTGTTTTAAACACCAATTGGCAAGCTAAGCAATAGTGGAGAGACCACCTCGAATGCCCATTCCTGATAATGAACTTGATGTCTATAACCATCCGGGAGCCTTCATCCTGTGACTGATGGAAGCAGAGGCAACCACACAATTAATCACTGAACTGAACCCAAGGAACCCAGTGACAGAGAGAGAGAAGTGATGAGAAAATTGGCAAAGAATGGGCTGGCAAAACCAGCAGAGACAGCTGATCTGAACAGGGGAGAGCTCTTGGACCCCAGACCCAAGTGGGGAGGCCAGCATGGGACTGATCTGGACCCCCCCAAATGTGAGTGTCAGCGAGAAGGCCTGGGCAACCTATGGGGCCCTGAGCTGTGGATCAGTGTCTATCCCTGGTATACAAACAGTCTTCGTGAGCCTATAGCACAAAAGAGAGAGGCTCTCTCAGCCTGGACTCTTAGGGGAGTGCCTGGACCCTACCCAGATTAAAATGACAGACTCTAGATATCCCCTATGTGGAAGGAATTGGCAATAGGGTGGGAGGGTGGGGAGGAAGGGGAGTGTGGGAGGAGGGGAGGGAGAGGGAACTGGGATTGACATGTAAAACAAGATGTTTAAAATAAAAATAAAAATGATAAAATAAAAAAAGACTAACATAACAATATGGAACAATTTTCTTTTTTATATGTCCTTTTCATTTTATTCTTTTTATTTAATTAAGTTAGAAAAAAGATTGTTGCACATGTCAATCTCAGCTTGCTCTTTCTCCCCTCCTACCCATCCCTCCCTACCAGGCCACCCAGTACCCCACCCAATTTCCAATCTGAACCCCAGGGAGGGTAAGGCCCTCCATGGTGGATCTCCAGAGTCTATCATTTCATCCAGGGTAGTGTTTAGGCCCTTCTTCAAGAGTCCAGCCTGAGAGCATCCCTCAGTGTGGGATGGGCACTAAAAGTCCATTTGTGTACCCAGGATAAATACTGATCAACTACCCAAGGCTCAATAGATTACCTAGGCCTCCTCACTGACACCACAGTCAGGGGGTCTTGATCAGTCCCATTCTGGATTCCCAGGCATCATTCTGGGATTCAAGAGCTAACCCTTGTCAGGTCAGCTGTTTCTGTGGGTTATACCAGCCCACTCTTAATCCTTTGCCCATTAGTTCTCTCTTTCCAACACTAGATTCCAGTTCAGTTCAGTTTTTATCTGTGGGTATCTGCCTCATTTACCATCAGGACAATTAATAAATGGGACCTCATGAAACTGAAAAGCTTATCTAAGTCAAAGGACATAGTCAGCAAGATAAAAAGGCAACCTACTGATTAGGAAATGATATTCACTAGCCCCACATTAGAGAGAGGGCTGGTCTCCAAAATTTACAAAGAACTCAAGAAGCAAGTCTCTAAAACACCAAAGGATCCAATCAAAAGTTGAGGTACAGAGCTAAATAGAGAATTCTCAATAGAGGAGTCTAAAATGGCAGAGAGACACTTAAGAATGTGATCAACATCTCTAGCCATCAGGGAACTGCAAATCAAAACAACTATGAGATACTATCTTGCTCCTGTCAGAATGGGTAAAATAAAAAACTCCAATGGCTGTTTATGCTGGAGTGGATATGGAGAAAGGGGAACACTCTTTCACTGCTAGTAGGAGTGCTAACTCATTAAGCCACTTTGGAAATAAGTATGGATATTCCCAGGAAAATGGGAATCAGTCTACCACAAGACCCAACAATTCCACTGGTAAGCATATACACAAAGATGCACATTCAAACAACAAGGATGTTTGTTCCACTATGTACATAGCAGCATTATTTGTAATAGTCAGAATCTGGAAGCAACCTAGATGCCCCTCAACTTAAGAGTGGATAGAGAAAATGTGGTACATTTACACAATGGAGTACTATTCAGTGGAAAAAAACAATGGAATCTTGAAATTTGCAGGCAAATGGATGACACTAGAAGAAACCATCCTGAGTGAGGTAACCTGGTCACAAAAAAGAGAAACATGGTATATACTCACTCATTTATGGATTTTAGACATGAATCAGGGGAATGCCAACCTACAATTCCATTACAAGAGAGTCTGGGAAATAATGGTCTTTCTTATGTTTAGCCAGATGTATGAGCTTTATTCATATACTACTTGCATGTTCCAAAACAGCGTTAAGGCTGGAGAGGTGGCTCAGTTATTAAGACAACAGAGGGCTCTTCCAGAGAATCCATGTTTGACTTCAATTACACACCAGGTGGTTCAGAAACATTTGCAGTTTCAGCCCCAAGGGATCTTATCACCTCTAAAGTCTTTGTGCACATACATGTATGCAGTCAAAACACAAACAGAAATATAACATGAAATTAAACATATCAATGAAATATCTGCATGTCTTTTTATTCAAATAGAAGAAATTGAGTATTTAAAATATAATGAAACAGTAATTATTTTAAAGTTTGATGGTTGAAGACTCATATAAAAGACTCTTCTATGTTTTATCAATTCAGCTTTATACTTTTGAGAAGCCATGAAAAAAGATCATGCAGCATCGATAACATTTTTCATTGTAATCTATATTTCTTGATTGGGTAATTTTGAATATTTTAAGTTTTTTTATATTTCTGTATACCTTCTTCAATAACATCATAATCTTGCTCATATATACTAATCCATTCAGCACCATGCTTTACTTTAAACTACATGTCTTTCAGCTTACTGAGGAATTTGAAGAGATTTATAGCCAATCATATAAGACAGACATTTCTTAATGTGCAATGTCTTACAAGGGACATAACTAGGAATCTCATGATAGCTTATAAAGCCAAATTTGGAGATGCAAATCCATAAAAAATACATTCTTAGGAAAGACATTTAATGTTTTGGCTGTCATTAGTTTTTACATGATAACTATATTCAGTTACTCATGAATTCTGATGTATTTGTTTAATATTAAAATAGGAGACCAGATGTCTTATGATAGAAATGGTAGAAATGAGGCATATTTGTGAAATCTGTATATAAAATTTCACAGAAAATTAGAATGCATTATCAAATCTAAGTAAATAAAATTTTGAGATGTTGATGCACGTATTTGATATTATTATTACAAACTGTAATTTTCTTCTTCTAGAAATAAAATGTGTGTTCACATTTAAATATGTTTCATATAATCTTTAATTTGCTAATTTTTCTGTATCCTGTAATTGGATTACTTGTATTAGATCCTTCAGTTTTAAGAAAACATGATTCAATACAGACTAAATGTATAATATCTGCTTCTATGTTTTGTATTCTATGGCATTTAAATGTCTCGGGAAGGACTATTCACTTCATCAAAATGATAACTTGATGACACATAAATTCTTGAGTTCTTCCACTGCAATGTCAGTTATGCTGACTTTGCTATTAACATAATTCTTCATTACTTTCAGCATTGCTTGTTGAAAAACAAATTACATATTCTGCTACCTCACCATCATAAACAAATGTCAACTGTGAAGACTCCTGAATAGTAAATTAGATAGGGTACCCATATGTAGTGAGTTTATGGATGTGGAAATAATAAGAAGTTTTACTTTGAATGGCCTACTTTATTCTGAAAATGTCTTTTTATAATCTCATAGTGTTTTTCTTCTATATTGAAAAAAATGTCCCTGTTAAGTGTAATCTGATTTTTCATTCACATGAGAACAATAAAATGTAAGTATGATTTTACCATTAATGCACTAAATTAGTGCATTTTGCTTATACATTAAATGAATGAAAATAATTACATCATACTATAACCAAACTGTGCAAAAGCAACAGATTAACAAAAAGATCTCAGATGGATTACAGACATTTATGACAATTAATTGTGTATTAATAGTTTTACAAATAGGAAATAATAAACATAAGTATATGAATAACACATATACTAGTTTGGCAAGCTCAATTTCTCTCTAAATGTAAGTTGCACATAAACAGAAAAATATTAAAGTGATTATTTTGCATTATTGGTATTTAATCAAACAAATTTGTACACTAGAATTTTCCTTTGATGCATATTACACATTTTTCAATAAATTTGTAAAATTTTGTACAAGTTGGAATAAAATGCCCCAAATTAACAATTAAATTGAAAATGTTGAGGTGGAAATAAACAAAAGGAAACAAATGAAAATGCCTCAAAAGATAAGTTCTTGTAAAATATATTTTAGTAATAATCAAATCAGAGCTAGCCAATAAAAAACGAAGCAAATGTACAACAGCTTCATAATTATCATAGTGTCTGCTGTGTTACTTGGGGGCTCAGACAGCTAGGCAGGGCCGAAGTGGTAGGCGGGAAGACTAAACGCTCCACACACATTAAAATTTTGTTGAGTTGATCATTGTGAAAACTCATCAGATCTAAGGAGTCACAACAACTATAGTAACCCAGTAACTAGAAATTGGACCAAACACATTTCACTCATAAAATATGTGTGCTATAATCATCCAATATCTTTTAAAATTAAATAAATCATTTACGAACTTACATAAATTGTACCAGAGTCCATAAAAGAATGGGTACAAGCTTATTTGTGCTTAGAATTATACAGCAATGAATTAGAGCAAGGCAAATGTGCTTGGAGCATATGCTAACTTGCATAATAAAATACAAAATAAAATACAATTTAATAATTGTAATTATGCTTGAACTAAGGGCTGTGCATCACTGGATTTAATACATTGAATGACCTCAAATTAGTGTCAACGAGGCTTCCTTAAGTATTATGGCTAACCTTCTAAACTTTATTTATTCAAGTGTACAGTATATATATATATATGTATATATATATAAATGTATATACAGTGTATTTATACAAGTGTATAACTAGATCAGATCTTAGGAAGATAAATGAAATGAGTCCATATATCAATAACAGCATTTGATTTTAAGTTTCTTAATTTATATTTAACTATATGCAAATAAATTAGAATTAAGTTTTTAAATTGCAATATTACCCATAAATGCAATTAAACATTAAAAATTTTACAGAAAGGTGGTTGCTGGGAATTGAACTCATGTCCTCTGGAAGAATAGTCAGTGCTCTTAACCTCTGAGCCATCTCTCCAGCCCACAAATTTTACAGAAAGAAGTACTCATTATGTTGCTTAACTATACAGAATTGCTAAATAGTATACAAATAAAATTATTTAGATTTATTCAGTTTTAGTATTTGTCTTAATTTTCTCCTATATAAAATAATAATAGTACACAAAATTTCTAGTTATTATAATTCATACACAAATATATGAAAGATTCCAATCATTTGGATAAACATTATAAAACATATTATTTAGTTGACCTTTCTATAGAATATATTATAGGAGGTCACAGCATATTAAAAGAAATTAATATCCATGAAGGATAAATGCTTAGGAAGGTGAACTGATTATTGAAAACGGATAGACTGACATTTTACCTTTTGTCTAGTTACTTTGCCAAAAGATTGAGTATGAATCAATTCCAGAATAAGAGGTTCATGAAGATCAGCCAGAGAATTTATTAGCCTCCCAAATGAGGCATTGGTCTGTTCAAAGGCTAATTAGACCAATCTGTGAATATATCAATCCCATAATTACTCAGACTAATTATATTCATCATCTGAAACATGTTTGTGAGAATCAGCTACTGTCTAACCTTGTGGTTGTAACATAACCTGAGTTTAGTTAGGATGTAGATCTATACATTTGATATGTAAGGTTTATCCTAAGTAATCATAATTAAAATGTCAGAAGCAGAGCTATAGTTAAGTATAAAATGTATAGATAATACTGAGTTTGATTATATGATATAAATTTATTATCATGAACTCCAACAAAAATGAGAATATTCAGATCTAGCTTTATTTAAAGAGATTATCTGTTTCTTTTATCTAAAGATTATGTATGTGAACAACCATGTTCACATACAACACATAAACATGGAAAACCTATGTAAATCTGGAGATTATGATGATTACAAACATAAAACTCACATAATTTGGTAACTTTATGGAACCAAGAATTGATAAGTATTGAGAGACAGTGAGTAATCAGAAACCATCCTTTAACTATGAGAACACATAGCTTGCTGTATGACAGGAAAAATAAAAATAACACAATATGGTAGTTAAATGTATTAGGTATATTCTGACTAGTAATGTGATGTGTGTTGATACAGAAGACTGCCTATCAGTAGACTGAAGTTTGCTCGCTCTCCATATGTATGAAGTCAATAAGGAAAGAGCACATGAAATTAAACCCTTTGGTAGGTAATGCCTCTGTCACAAAACTCATATGAAGCAGCTAAGCTAACAGTTTCTCAAGTACCATTGTCAGAGAGACAGTACTTGGAAGCACTGGAAGCTTCCTGCAGGTGGAGCACACTTCAGTCCACTAGAGATATCAATAAATATTTATTAGAACTTTTCTTTTGAAAAACAGCTTTGAGCCTTTTCTGGGCCTTAGTGAGTAGAGCCTGATGCTTACAATTAGCACATTATATTCTCATGTTACATAAAGCATTTATATTAAGTATTTTTTCTTGCCCTTCTCATAAAGCTCACCATGTATGTCAGCACTTCCTAGAGAGCCATGTAAACCTATGACTATACTTTGTTAAGAAAGGACTGATTGCTAAAATATACAAAGACCACAAGAATCAAGTCTCCAAAACACCAAATGATCCAATTAAAAAGTTGTGTACATAACTAGAGAATTCTCAATAGAGGACTCTAAAATGGCTGATAGACACTTAAGAAAGTATTTAACATCCTTAGCCATCAGGGAAATGCAAATCAAAACAACTCTGAGATACCATCTTACTCCTGTCAGAATGGCTTAAAATCAAAAACACCGAAGACAATTTATGCTGGAGAGGATATGGAAAGAGGGGAACACTCCTTCACTGCTGGTCCTTCACTGCCGACTCATACAACCACTTTGAAAAGCAGTCTGGAGATTCCTCAGGAAAATCAGAATCAGTCTACGACAAGATCCAGCAATTGGACTCATAGGCATATATCTAAAAGATGCACATTCATACAACAAGGGCATCTGATCCACCATGTTCATAGCAGCATTATTTGTAATAGCCAGAACCTGGAAGCAACCTAGATGCCCCTCAACTGAAGAGTGGATAGAGAAAATGTTGTACATTTACACAATGGAGTACTATTCAGTGGAAAAAATCAATCGAATCCTGAAATTTGCAGTCAAATGGATGGTACTAGAAGAAACCATCCTGAGTGAGGTAACCCAGTCACAAAAAGAGAAATATGGTATGTACTCACTCTTACATGGATTTTAGATATGGATCAGGGGAGTGCCAGCCTACAATCCCACCGCCAGAGAGTCTGGAAAACATGGAGGACCCTAAGAGAGATATGCATGGTATCTGGTATCCTGGATAAGGAGAATGGGAAAGAATCTCCTGAGGGGATTTGGAGTATGGAGGAAGAGGAGAGGGAGCTGAGAAAAAGACAGGGGGACAAGAGGAGGATATGTGGAGCAGGAAGTTTGAGTTTGGGGAAAAATAGAGAAGATCAGGCTGAGAGATAACATAGTAGAGGGAGTCTTTATAGATTTGAGGAGAGATTTGGCACTAGTGAGATTTTCAGAGATCTAGAAGGATGATACCAACTGACAATCTAAGCAATAGTAGAGAGGCTACCTTAAATGTCCTCCCTGTAGGGGAAAGGTCACATACTCAAGATACTGTCCACATCCCTTTGGGGGCATCGACAAGGGTACGTGGAACAGGTGAGAGATAAAAAATAGGAAAATAAATCTCTCTCTCTCTCTCTCTCTCTCTCTCTCTCTCTCTCTCTCTCTCTCTCTCTCTCTTTGGATCCTGGCCTCTGTGAGGATATTAGAGCTTTCTCAGTAAGCGATTTCTATATTCAATAAAATATCTTAGACCTCCTTTTCAGGTAGGATTATTTCCATTGTTACCTCCCCCCAATAATGAGATTGATGACTACCTTATATGCCATCCTAGAGTCTTCATCCAGTTTCTCATGGAAAAAGAGGCAGACACCCACAGCTAAACAGTGAATTTAACTCCTGGAAACCAGTTACTGAGAGGGAAGAATGATGAGCAAAGGGGTCAAGACCAGGCTGGTAAAACCCAGAGAAAGAGCTAACCTGAACAAGGAGGAGATCATGGACACCAGAATGATAGGTGAGTGGCCAGAATGAGCCTGATCCTGACTGCCTAAATTTGGGTGTCAGTAAGGAGGCCTCAGTAATCAATGGGGCCTCTGGTAGTAGATCATAATTTATCTCTAGCATAAGGATGGACTTTGGGAGCCCATTCCACATAGAAGGATGTTCTCTCAGCCTTGACACATGCAGGGTGGGGCTAGGGTCTGCCCCAGATGATAGGATAGACTTTAGACATCCCCCCATGGAGGTCCTCTCACTCTCTGAGTATTTGAGTGGGGATTGGGTGGGGATTGGGGCACTAGTGGGGGGTGGGGAGAAGGGGAGGGAGAGGGACCTAGGAGTGACATGTGAAACAAGCTTGTTTCTAATTTAAATAAAAAAGAACATAGAGTTTTATTCATATAATTCTAAACAAATTTAAAGTGTTTCTGATTCATTATCACTTTCAAGCAAATTTTATTTCATAAAAATTTTATTGTATATCATAAAGGAAAGTGGTTAGTGAAAATGTCTACATATACTTACATAGACATTATCTTTCTAGGATTGAAGAGTCAAACAGGATGACAGTGAGTCTAATAGTGTGTTTTACAAAGTCAGTTTATTAATTTCCAATATATTCTTGTCAAAATAACTAAAGACAGTTCATAGTAAATATTCTAAGCCTCTATAAGGCAAACTCATATGTTCTGAATCATATGAACAAGAAAAATGTTGGTAGGCTAAAACTGAATACCACCACACAGTAACATAATGCTTCATTCATTTTAGACATTTTTCTTAAATGTGCACAAAATGTTTTCTTACAATAGCTATTTTAGTTATGTAACCCACATCATTCTATTTCAAAGCACAAATCGCCTTTAAGGCACACTTTAGCACTCATAAGAAAGCAAGTATACCATGCTGAGCTCCTAGAAGGCATGGAAGCTTTGAGACACAGTAAATATCATTAGAGAAATGTCCTGACAAAGCAATAAGGAAAATGTCATGCCATTTTATATGCAGCATTTATCTTTTTAATAAGATCTGTGTATTAAAATTAGTTTCAATTACCCATAATTAAAAACATATTTATGGAGGAAATCAGGACCACCTTTATACTAGATTATGCAGGTAGGCATAAATATTTTATTGAAATGACATCTCTTTTATACTGGCATTAAAATTCATTCAGAAAGATTTTGAAGTTTTCCAAAAGATCAAGGACATTGAATTTTGCACTTTATATTTTATTGTAACTGGGTTACTTTTTCAAACTGATGATTTACTTCTAAGTATTAGAATAAGGGCAATTCAGATACATACCAGATTACGAATTTAATTGTATCCATTGAGAGTATATGTAGAAAATGATTCATAAGGATAGTAAAATATTTCTTAAAATTTTATTTCAAATTCATTAATTTGAACCATAAAATGTTTTAAAAGTTGAATCATCTAAAAGAGCAAAATGGAAGAAATGTTTGTTCTATATGTTAATTTTCTTAATAATTAAATACTACACAGAGGTGAGTGATACGTGAAATGATACTGAAATTCTTCTCTCTATTATGAATTTGTTTAATAAAATCAGAGTGATCATAAAATTAATCTATCATACACGTACATACATATATTACAAGTAGAACTCTTAAAATTTTAGTAATATCATTTGTTACCTACCTTATTTATTAGGTCTTTATTTATGTGTATGCATGTGTTGGGGGTTGTTTTTTCCATGACATTTCCAAGGATCTCCTTAGGTAGTCTGCTCTGTGACTTGTTAAGTTGAGCAAATGCTAGACTCAAACTTACTGAGATCTGACTGACTTTCTGACTTTCTGAATGCTGGTATTAAGGGCATGCAACACTATTACTAGGAAATTTTAATTTTTTTAGTTGTATACAACAAATCAAGGGGAACTGTTGGGGTCTGGCCCCTACAGGGTCTCTGAGTTGTTTGTCAGCTGATAGCCACAGGTGCATCCTGTTTTCTAGACCTGGCTTACTACCCCAGAATTGCCCCACTGACATCCACATCTAGAGCATTTTCCTTGTTCTACTATATGTTATATCATCTTATATACACAGGCTTAGGTGGAAGAGAGCATGTTTTCCTACTCCTCCCTCCTACAAGAGAGAGACCTCTTAGCACTTGCAATAAAGACACACACACACACACTTGGCAATAAAGACAGCACACACATTCTCTTAATACAAACAGCTGGACATCTGGTCTTTCTTTTGCTGATACCTTGGACTTGCTTGTGGCACAGGTGCTGCAATTTGAGGTCCCACCAAGATCTGAAAGCAAGGTAAGTGGACAGAGTTGTCCCTTTTGCCATCCAGGGATGAATTGGGGAAAATAAAAAAAAAGAAATGATGGGGAATAGTCCCAGGAAGCTTGAATTACTGTACCAAGTAAAAAAGTTACTTGAAGAACAGGGGGTAGAGTCAAGTCTAAAACCCTGGGAGGCAAGGCAAAAATGGGTAGAGATTTTGGGGTGGGACCCAAAAAGAAGGGCTCTGGTCAGAATCGGTTATATCCTTCTCTGTCAGACCTAGAAAATGCAAGTAGCGTCAGAGTCTGAGGAGGAATGGTTACTGGCTGTGATTGCGGCCCTTAAATAAACACTAAAAAAGACTCAAAAAAGAAAAGATTTAAAAAGAAGTACCTCAACCTCTAACAGTAAAACTGAATGGTCAAATCTCCAGGCTTTTACCTGAGAGATCACCTTCTAAGGATAAATTGTATTGAATTAATCTCCAGCCTTTGCCCCATCTCCTGAGGTCAGGAAAGTAAGGGGAAACTGAAAGATCACCCTCAGTTGAAGGGTGTATTAAATTAATCTCCAGAATTTTGCCTGATCCACTTAGGTCAGGAAAGTAAAGGGGAACTGAGAGATTGCCCCCAAAGGCTGGCCAGCAAGTAATACTATGAGGGCATATTGGGAAGGGGTACCAAGCTAGGGGTACCAGGTTAAATCTCCAGGCCTTTGCCTGACACCAAGTTCTGGAAAGAAAGGGGAACCTGAGAGATTGCCCTCGAGTTAAAAGGGTGGATTGGAATAAATCTTGAGGTCATCACCTGACACCAAGGTTGGGAAAGAAAGAAGAACCTGAGAGATTGCCCTCAGTTGGAGGGTGGATTGAATAAATCTTAATGCTTTTGCCTGAGGGAATCATCCTCAGTTGGAGGATGGATTGAAATTGGGTGAATTGAAAATGAGTAACAGTTAGTAAATGAGGTACTGGTATTAAGTGAAAGAAAAGGAAAAGATAAAAGTGTATGAAATGGAAAATACACAGAGAGTCTGGATACTGTGTGCTGTTGTGTTGTCTTTTAACTGTTTAATTGCTAAGGAAGAAACAAAAACTGCTAAAAGACATTTGATTATCAATGCTGCTGAAATAATCCAGCTTCTATATTTTGAAAATGCTTTGACTTCTAAATTTAAATATAAGGGCAGGTTACTTGGAAAAAGAATTTCTGCTTTGTTTCTACTGAAAATAAAAAGCTGTGGATTCCTTCCAGACTAGTATAGTTTGACAAAGCAAAACCACCTGAAGCAGTGGCCCAGTGATTTAATATCTAAAACAGCTGAGATGATGCAGAGCATAAAAACAAGGACTTCAACAGGTTTCTGGGATTTTTGTTGTTGTTGTTTTTTGTCATGATCCCCCTGGTATTTCAGCACCCCATAACAGCAGGAAGTAGTTTGGAAAGAACAATGCCCGCTTTCCCAAATATTGTTTATAATTGCTTATTTGCATTTATACAGGGTTGGTTATTCATACAAATTTAAGGTCAATTTTGTGAGTCATCTGTAAAAACTTTTTACAAGTAGTGGGTACGTCTGTAGCCCCTGAGTGTAGGTCAGAACTTCTCAAATGGAGGGATGATGAGGGGCACATTGGACTTTTTCAACCTTTTGTTTTAATTCAAGGATGGCTGGAGTTGTTCTGTAATAGAGATTTCAATTAAGGAAGTTTCATTTCAACAAACTAGGGGAAAAGGTGACTGAAAGATGTGTGTATGTTCTGAATGCATGGTGTTGCCAAACCAGTATGTATGAAATGTGATTGTGAATACGTGAGTGTGAACTGCTTAAATTGCCTTAGATATGATTAAAAGGATACTTAGGTTGCTTTGGGGATAGTTAAAAAGCTACCTAAATTGATTTGGGTATAGACAAAAGGAGCATCCAGTCAGTCAATGTTTTTACAGGAAAGGTTGACAATTTGAGTCCTTAAATCCATAGTAAAAATGACAATCCTGCCAAAAGCAATACACAGATTCAATGCAATCCCCATCAAAATACCAGCACAATTCTTCACAGAACTTGAAAGAACAATAATCAACTTTGTATGTGAGAAAAACAGGATAACCAAAAATATCCCCGTACAATAAAGGCCATTTGGAGGCATCACTTTCCCTGACTTCAATCTCTATTATAGACATATAGTCCTGAAAACAGCTTGGTATTGGCACAAAGGTATACAGGTAGATCAATGGATTTGAAATGAACATCCAGATATTAACCCACATACCTACGGACACTTGATATTTGACAAAGAAGCTAAAATTATTCAATGGAGAAAAGAAAGCATCTTCAAAAAATGGTGCTGGCATAACTGGATATTGGCATGTAGAAGACTGCAGATAGATCCATGTCTATTGCCTTTCACAAAACTGAAGTCCAAATGGATCTCAACATAAATCCAGTCACACTGAAATTCTTGGAAGAGAAAGTGGAGGTGCCCTTGAAAAAATTCGTATAGGAGATCACTTCATGAACATAACTCTAATAGCACAGACATTGAGAACTACAATTAGTAAATGGGATCTCCTGAAACTGAGAAGCTTCTTTAAGGCAAATGACACAGTCAACAAGACAAAATGGGAACCAACAGAATGGGCTGATTTCCAAAATATACAAAGATCTTAAAAAGTTTGTCACCAACGCATCAAGCAATTCAATTAAAAAGTGGTGTTCAAAACTAAATAGAAAATTCTCAATAGAGGAATCCAAAATGGCTGAAAGACACTTATGAAAGTGTTCAACATCGTTACTCATCGGGGAAATGCAAATCAAAACAACTCTGAGATACCATCTTACACCCATCAGAATGGCTAAAATCAAAACCACCAATGACAGTTTGTGCTAGAGAGGATGTGGAAAAGGGGGAACACTCATCCTTTGCTGATTGCTGTGCAAAATTGTGTGGCCACTTTGGAAATCAGTTTGGCAGTTTTTCAGGAAAACGGCAATCAATCTACCACCAGATCAAGCAATCCCACTCTTGGTCATATACCCAAAGGACGCACATTAATACAACAAGGACATCTGTTCAACTATGTTCATAGTAGCATTGTTTGTAATAGCCAGAATGTGGAAGCAATCTACATGCACCTGAATCAAAGAATGGATTGAGAAAGTGTGGTGCATTTACACAATGGAGTATTACTCAACAGACAAATGGATGGAACTGGAAGAAATCATCCTGAGTAAGGTAACCGGGTAACAGAGAGACAAGTATGGTATGTACCCACTCATTTACAGATATTAGACATTCAGCAAAGGGCTACAGTCTACAATCCATGCCACCAGAGAAACTAGGAAACAAGGAAGATCCTAAGAGAAAAATATGTGTTCATCCAAAGTATAGGAAGGAACAAGAAGTCCTGAGCAAATTGGGAGCATAGGGAAGGGGGGAGGTACTACTACTACTTATTAAACTACACTGTATCAATATGTCCACTGAACTGTTCCTATTGTACTCGTAGGTTTATGAAGATATTGGACCTCTCTAAAGTATCTTTCTCCAGTGAATTGTACTTATACATAGGCCTTTAAATGCTTCAAGCAGAGATTAAATGACTATCAAGAGCACAGCATTTGGGGGGATGTGTGTTTGTGTGTGTGTGTGTGTGTGAGTGTGTGTGTGTGTGTGTTAATGTCAGAAGTTATGGAGAAATAATAACAACCAGTGAATTATGGACATGATAATACTGGTGTATTCCTGAACTCAAGTGCCTACGGCTGCATGTACAAGACCTGTTGAAGAGATAACCAGTTCAGATTACCTGCATAGATGATGCAGAGAAGAAGCTTTTGAAGCCTCATGCCTTACTGGAGAATTTTCCATGCTGGATGCCTCCATTATCCTGGAGTGTGGCACTAGAAAGTTGTTCATGTACTAGTGATTACACTCCATGCACACACATAAAAGATGCACTAAGAAGACTCAATCAGTTAAGTGTATATAATGCTGGGAAGGAGATATAAAGGACAGTGTATGAAATTCTCAAAGAATATTAAAACATTTAATTTTCAGGTTGTAAGAGAAAATTAATATGTTACATATATCAAATGTTTAAATGATTTTAAGCATAAAATTAAATAAAAATGAAAGTAGTATTTTTTTAAAAATCACACAACTGATTAAAGAAAAATTAAATATTATTGAAATGAAAGTTACTTCGTTGTTCTTAATGTTGGACTATAGCCTTAGTACAAAAGAAACCCTTTTGATCTCTCAAATTGATTTTGGTTAGTGTTTTATCACAGGTTCAGAAGGGAAAGTAGAACACTGACCAAGGCAGACAGCATCATTAATCATTAGTCAGTCTGAATTCCACTGGGGCTCCTGGAATGAGGGCCAGATCTTGCTCTTTAATCTGTGTATCTTCCGGTCATCACACTGATAATTGTACCTTGTAAACCTAGTAAAAGCCATGGATCTGTCTAATTCTGTAGCTCTGAGTAGCAACCTGATTGTGTCTTTGGCCTCAGTCTGTCTCAAACTAGCATTGTTGAATGCAGGAAGATTAATGTGTAGAAACACAGCTATCTGAGATGCGCCGACATTAACTATATTAACTTAGTAAAATATAAGAAAATAAAAGTTTGGTATAGTTGAATTTGCTCAACCAAGCATAGATTTTAAATATTTTGTTTTTTCTCATTAAGTAACCCTACAATTGAGGCTTATAGGGATTTTTATTTTTAATCTAAACTGAGTTTAATCACCCATTTTTTTTGAAAAAAGAAACTATCCAATATCTCTGGGTTTATAGTCTGGTAAGTTATTTTAAATGCTGTCTTATTTCCATTGTTCTGAAATACCTTATACATAAAGAACTGTATTTATAGAAGTAAAATATCTACCACAGACTTTTTCTTTTGTATACATATTTTTATTATTTTAATTATCATTGAAAATGTTGTTCATTCTATATGTTCTGGTCATGATTTCACCACCCCCAGCTCCTTCCACATTCACTCAACCTTCCTACACACCCAGAATATAATCCTTCTTTCTCACTTTAGAAATATGAATGCAGAAAAACCATGGCAACATGCGACTGAACTACCACAGATTTTTAATGAAATACTCTTTAATTTGTCTCTCTAAAGTGAAAGTAAGCAGCTACTTGTTTCATTCTTTATTACCCCAAGAATCACCAAAAGTCAGTGCACCAATCTAAGGAAAACCAGGCAATATTATTCCCAGATCTTTGATACTAATGCAAATTTGTATTCCTTGCTGGAAGTGATGGAAGAAACCTGGAATCCTAGCACTCAGATCATGAGTTCAAGTCCAATATGGGCTATGTAGTTAAACACTATCCCTAATTTTTACTTGACCAACCAACACAAGGAAAATGGACTTGTTTCAGTTTAACATTCTGAATGATTTAAATAATGTAATTTTTAAGAAAAACTATAGGAAAATAAGTAAAAGCATTTGAAAATGAATCTGGTTTTACCTAACAAATTCAACTGCATGTGAACATCTTTAACAAGTTAATTGCTTAATATGATTTTTAATATTAAAAGTATTTATCATTTAACTTGATTATTCTTGCTAGGTAAATCTTCAGAGCTACTGAAAATTTCAAATTAGAGAAAATGTTTTTATTTCCCATCATTAAATAGTATTTTTATATTCATAAACTTGGAGGTCATCAATAACATTCCTATGCATTTGGTGCACTTATTTAAATTATCTCATGAGTTCTCTTTATTATTGCATGGTTTTACTGTAAACAAGTACCACATATATATTTAAATTTCTTTATGTAGACACATATTTTGTTATGCATTCATAAACAATATTAAAATAAACTTCTTAAATTCCTTAAAATAAAATTCTTCAATATGAAAATTGACCTTGAAATAAATTTATTTTCCCCAGTGAACAATGTGCTCATAATCCCTGGATATTATGCTGTTCTTACCCATTAGCTTCAAAAACATCTCGACCAAGGATGTGCTTTAAAGGATTTCTAACCTCTCAGCAATGCAGAGCTCAGGCTATTAGTCCAATGGCACCATTAATACACCAGATTACAATGAAAGTCAGGCAAAAATAGTTTAACTGCTTTCATGTGGCTGTCTCATGAATTGATAATGTGTCAGAATTTATACTAAGTGAATTATTAAAGAAAGCCACTAGCTCTATTATTCCACTGAATTAAGAACAGTCATCCAAGCAGAAATGAAAGGATTGTCCTTGCGGGAGAACGTTGGGAGAATGTGTAAAGTTAGTAACTGTTTAGCATGTATGCACCTAAGAAATGATGCTTTAGGAAACACACTAGAAATAAAGCTTTCAACAAAAGTCCCCATTTATTATAGTCGTGTTCTAATGATTGATAAATACTGAAAGGTAATTTAATTATGTGTGAACTTTAGTTACCTACTTTATCTATACATATTTGCCTGTGAACAAGTTATTTCTAAAGCCCTCCACATATTTTGTTGTATGCTATTAAAATAATGAGAAAAATGTGGTTCTTTAATTAAAAGCAAGGTAGAAATATAGCAAAATTAATGTATTATAAAAATCTATTGTACATGTACAGAGTGACAAATTGCATAGACAAAGGTGTGTCTAAATCGGAGTAGAGGAGTTTGAACATTCATCACATGGATTTATTCACACTAATTTCCAGGTTGACAAACATGAAGGAAGAGCATTTGGAAATGTGTTGGGTAACATACTATTCATTGCACATACAACTACTTCTATGAAGGATGGAGACAAATGAGATGATAAATAATTATAATTAATCATCCAGTCTTTGAATTTATCAATCTGTAGGCCAAGGTGGTGAGCACTTTTGTAAAGTATATGCTATGGTTTGTAATATGAAAATCCTCAAAGACAATGATTATAGCATTAGAGTCTCCAATAAAACCTTTCCTAAAACACTTAACCACAACTTCGAGGAGATTTTCTCTATAAGATTGTGCTTGTAGTATAACGTTCCTCTCACCAACCTCTTATCACATCTGCGCATCTTCCCAGTCCTTTGTGGTTTCCTTTATTTTTTCCTTTGGAATGAATATCTTACTGATTTCTGTATACATCTTCCTTGGTGTTAGGGAATAGGTGAATTCCCTGTATGAAACCGGTAACATTTAAAGAATATGTGGCTGGTCTTTTTTCTCAAAACAGATCAAGTTCATGTTTTCAGAAATTAAAGAGGACCAATGTTTTCTTCTTAAAGAGAAGCATAGAGAAACTTATTCTATTACATGGGAAAGTTGCCCTTCATTTGCCCCACTCAAATGATAATTATTATTTCATTTTACTTTCTTGGTTAATTAAAAAATACCCTATAATGATATCTGCAGTATGTTCAGTGTCCATGGTGGAGCCTGAGGTTGACATTGCATGCCTACCACAGTTGCTCTTTCCTTTATTTATATATGCAGGGTCTCTTTTTGAATGCAGATTGCCGGGGTGTGTTTCTAAAAGGACTGCCTTTATATGTTACATGACTTTTTTCCCTTCCTACTTTTAAAATTCTCTTTGTTCTGAGTTTTTAATGTTTTAGTTATTATTTGGTGAGTGGATTTATTTTTCAGATCCAATCTATTTTATGTTCTGTAAGCTTCTTGTACCTTTATAAGAGTTGGGAAACCTGCATGGGACCAAACCAGGCCTCTGAATGTGACAGTTGTGTGGTTTGAGCAGTCTGGGAGGCCACTGGCAATGGGATCAGAATATATCCCTAGGGCTTAAACTGACTTTTTGGAGCCCATTCTCTTTGGAGGGATACTTTGCTCGACCTAGATATAGGGGGGAAGGCACTGGTCCTGCGTCAAAGAGATGTGCCAGAGTTCACTGACTACCCATGGGAATTCTCTGAGGAGTGGATCAGGTGGAGTGGAGGGAATATGGGGAGAGAAGGAGGAGGGGAGGGAGTAGGAACTGGGATTGTATGTAAAATGAGAAAAGATTATTTTAAAATAAAAACATATCATGTCTTAAAAAGTAAATACATCCTTCTTAGGTTGATAAAATTTTTCTTCTATGATTTTGTTAAATATATTCTCTGGGTTTTTGAGCTGGGTTTCTTCACCTTCTATTTCTATTGTTATGTTTTTCATAGTTTTCCAGATTTCCTAAATGTTTTTAGTAATTTTTTAGATTTAATATTTTCTTTGACCTACAAATCATTTCCTCTATAATGTTTTCAATACTTGAGATTCTCTCTTCCATCCCTTGTATTCTGTTGGTGATGCTTACCCATATTTTCCAAATCTAGGATTCCATTTGTGTTTTCTTTATTGCTTCTATTTCCATTTTCAGATGTTGGACCATTTCCATCTTCTGCTTGTTTGTTTTTTCTTGACTTTCTTTTGGGGATTTATTTATTTCAATTTTTTTCTTTGCCTCTCAGTTTCTTTCAAGAATGGGATGGCTATAGGTCTAGGTGTTGATACCTCTGTTTGTAATAGCTAGATGGGTGTTTTGTTCCTTGATTTCTCTTTCTTCTCTGGTCTTTTGACCTAAATGGTCCAGTATTCTGGTGACTAGCATGTCTTCAAGTCCAGTAGGATTTTGCTCTGGGATTTCAGGGACCAGGGTTCTCTAGATCCAGCCTGGCCTCTAATCAATCTGAAGGGTGGTTCTTTTGAAATTATAGAACGAAGTATAGAGCTCAGGAAAAGGGGCAGGCATGCTGTCTGGAGACACTAGATCTGGTCTGACCTCTGGGGTCCCTAGGACCAGTCTGGCCTCCACTAAAGCTACTGGAAATGGGGGTCTCTAGATCCTGCCTGTACTCCAGTAAAGATAAAGTCTGTTTCTGAAGTTGTAGGACTGGATATGGAGACCAAGGGAGGGGGTTCAATCTGAGCTTCTTAGATTTTTGCCTGAAGACTTCTACTAAAGTTGAAGACTTCTTCCAAAGTAGTAGGTCAGGGTATGGAGCTCAGGGTTTGGAATGTAGTCTGGGATGTTTGTGCAGGCTTAAATAGGCTTAGCAGAAAGCACTTCCTTTATGCAATAATAAGGGATAAGAGAAACGAAGGTGAGGCCCAGTGTCTCCAAAGTGTAGGGTAGAGTGTTAGCCAAGTATCTACTATCCACTTTCCTTCCTGTAACACCTATCCATATTCAGGTACAGATTTGCATTATACCAGCCTCACAAGTTCATAGAACCCCAGATAACTGTTTTCAGTTCAAGACTGGACATTTAGTCTAAATGAGTTGCTCACTTGATGGAAGAATTTACATTTAGGTTTGAGGAAGTCCCATTCTCTATCTTTTATTTAAACTAAAACTTGATTATTTAATCAGTTATCACATAAAAAGAAAGCTTTTCATCTGAGAAGTTAAAGGGAAAGGTTATATTAACACACCAGAAATCCTGAAAGCCACTACATTGCAATTATGCTTTGTAGACTTGGCATACATTGATACTTTGTACCATTCTGTAGTGCAAAGGAAATCTCTTCATGTGGTATGAACTTCCACTGAAAGCAAGTGGAGGATCAGTATAAAAATAATAATGCACCTTCACAAAGTCTTTGAAAGTGCTTTAATACTGTGTTTTGGGGATTCATTTAGTCATACCATTTGAAACTCAACTATTCAAAGCTAAGTTGACACTCCTATATGTTTTTTCTACATTTTTCTATGCCACCTTACATTTTTTGCAGCATACTTTACTGTTTTCAGTATTTGTTTAGATACTACTCTATTCAAGTGTTGCTATTCATTTATCATCCTGAAAATAGACACTCTAAAAGTGCATTATGCAAAACAGACCAGAAAAACATAGTAGTTCAGTAGCTCATTTCCTGACTTCATATTTCATAGTGTAGTCAGCAAAAAAAGAAATAGTTTGCTCTTAATTTGTTTTTAGTTTTTGCATAGGTTGTAAGCATGCTATTAGGAGGCAGATTTTGTTTAGAGAACACACTATGTGTTCATCACTGTGTTATTCATAGAGGTATGAAGTTTAATATTTCATCTGCCAAGAAAAATAAACATATCTTATAAAGGATCAATTTCAAAACCTTAAAATTCATTGTTTATTAAATAAATATATATGTACATGCTTAATTGATTAATAAACTATTTAGTCTTTTAATTCTCTAAATAAATAACTTTAAATTTTAGAAAATTATGCTTGCTATGAAATATGTGTCACTATGATCAATAACTTGTATTAAATACAAATTCTATGTTAAAACTAATTTTACATAACTGATTACTGAAAACTTTTTTGAACTAATATAATTTAGAGGCCACTAGGATACAGGAACAAAAAAACTTACTCTAAAGCATTTTTATATATTCTAGTTGGGGGGCAAAAAGACACTAAAAAAGGAAGAGAAATATATCATAGGACACCATTGTTACTTGTTCTAAGAAAAAAGGAAGTACTACAATTGGGATATTTTTAAGATCACCTAAATTTTTTCTGTAATAAATATGCAGTCATCTAATGTAAAATGACACACCTGCCAAACCTAACCTCAGCCTTCTCAATGTTCAGGCTTCTTGACAAGAAGAAGCTTTCCAAACAGGAGTTGTGAAGAAATGCCCTTCCAGAATCACCAGTCTCAGAAATTATTTAATAGCCAGGAGACAGCCATGGGACATAATGATAAATCCAATGTGTTTACACACACACATACACACACACACACACACACACGTTAAATAAAGAATTGCTAGAATTATACAAGCAACAGTAGACCTTTAAGAATAGGTGAAACTTGTGGAATTGGCTTCTTTAACCTGAGTTAAATTTTATCTTAAAACATATTTACACACACACATACAGAGAGAGAGAGAGAGAAAGAGAGAGAGAGAGAGAGAGACAGAGTCAGAGATACAGAGAGAGAGAGAGAGAGGATGGCATAGATTTTATATTTAACTGCACGAAATATGAAAAAATTGGGTAACCAAATGTCAGTAAAAATGTTGACAATGTTCATTATCATTTTGTCTTAAAATACATCACTATCAGTTTCCAATATTTAACAGAAAAGAAAGTTAGCTTCTATGAGGAATATCATAGCTTGCAAGAATTGAATGGCTCTTATAATGCCATTTTCTCTTCCCATCAGAATAAAATGCTGAGATTTTGTGATAGATTTCACACACTAATAAATGTTCTCTTATTATAAAATTCAAAATTACTATAAGCTGATGACATAACTATTGTGTCAAAGAATTAAAATTTCATTACTTTATTTGTATTCATAATCCTTGGGCTGTAATTATGAATCTAACAAATTATTTATGATCAGATATTGTTGTGTATGTCTCCTCCCAGATTGAAACATTCCATCATCCTGGGAAACTCCTCAATTAAGAGAGGTAAACAACTCAAAATAACTTCAGGAAGTTGATGAAAACTTAGCAGATTCACTAGGTCTCTCCCTTCAAGAATAAACAAGCCACAATGAAAATATGTCTCAGATCACAACAGCTGTCTGAATGAAGCAGAATGCAGACAAGGTGTCAGGAAAAGGATGAGTACAAAGTCACTTGGAAAGAAAACTCTCCAACGTTCTTCACACACCACAAGCAGCATGCAGGTTTGCTGCCTGCTCGAGGTTTTCAGCTTTTGTGAACTGTCCCCAGATCCGGGGTAACTCTGGTGATGCAGCCATCATCAAGTCATTTCTGCTGCTATAGGTAACCCCTGCAAACAAATACAATAAAACTCGGGTTCACCAAGTTGGCCCTGGTGGTGTCTATATTTTTTTCAATCTTGGACTCCTTATTTGAGGTATTTGAGAGAAATACACATGATGCCATGATGGCAGCCAAGCAGGAACATATTTGTGTAAAGTATGAACTTGTGTTTGGAAAGGAGAAGTTGCAACAAGAATGGTAGCTGTTGCAAGCATCTTCTGTGTTATCCTCAGATTTGGAAACTTGTTTGAATAAATGAGAGAGTAAGAGAGCAGTGGGAGAAGAAATTGAAGATACCCTTCCCACCCTACATTTAATAGGAAAAGAGGGAAAGCCGTTAACATAACATGCAAATTGGGCATTAATAATGGTCCACTACAGGAAACCAGGATGATTAGGAAATGCTCACTGCTGTGTTGGGGAAGTCCTGTGTATATGTCAATAAAGCACTGTTGGCCAATGTAGGCTTCAATGGACGCTGTAACGATATACGACACACAATTACTGAAAGTAAAGCTAAGTATTTAATGTAGAAATTACTCACAAGATACCAAACCCAGAGGAGCCAAGCAGTTTTCAGCTGCCGGACCGGAAGCTGAACTCCAGGAAAAGAGACCGAGACTTCCTGTGTGCTGTCTTTTATACCTTCCCCCGTAACGCCCCCTAGCCATGCCCAAAGTGGCTAGTGACGTGGTTCCGCCTACGTACGTATACATACGTCTTTACGTCCAGCCGTATACGTCTTTAGTCCTTCCTAAAGTGGGTGTGGTTAGCGGTGTGGTAAACCGCCCTTTTATTACCTCATCTGTATGCGCCTCTAATAAGCCACATGTTTAATGGCGGCATCAGACTTCCTCCTACAGGCCAATAGGGAACCAAGATAGGTGGGACTAGGAGTCCAGGGGGACTCTGGGAAGGAGAAACACAGGAAGTCGAGATGTAACCACCATGGGGTAGGAAGCCCAGAAATTTCTGCGGTAAGAGAAATACTTAGATTAACAATTATGGGGTAAATACTTAAGTCAGAGCTAGCCAGTAAGAAATAAGCAACACCAACAGCTTCATAATTAATATAGCCTCCTGTGTGTTTATTTGGGACTGATGTGGCTCTGGAACCAGGCTGGTGGGAAGGCTTTCTCTTTACAAATGGTGCTAAGAAGTGGGATCATGAATTTACACGTAGAATAACAATAGCTTTAAAGGAATTTTAGAAACAAAAGAATGGAGAAAAGCATGTGTTTTTGGTAGCAGCATTTTCTCAGGTGGGCTCTATTTTGCTATCAACAAGCAGAGACTCACGGCTAGCTTAAGGGTGTCTTCCTGACTCAGCATCAGCAAAAAATAAATAAATAAATAAATAAAAATAAGGGTCTTTTAAGAAGCTCTGTTAACGATTAAAAGGTGTGTACGTACAGCCTGAAGTGGCAGTGACCACATCTCCAAGCCAGCAGCTTTTTGCTGGAAATCAGCTTAGACTGATCCAGTGAGCTGGAGTCATGCTTATTCTCCCATCTTGGAAAAATGGCAGTTTAAACAGCTGCGGTTTTAACAGATTAGACATGTGGCCAGAAAAACATAAAGATTTACAGTAAAGTCAGACATGGATGAAGAAAAACCTCTAAAGGTTTACAGTGTGTTTAAAAATATGCGTAAGACTGAGAGAGAAAAAGAAAGGGCATAGTGGTAAATAGAGAAGCCAGATATGGTGGCGCAAGCCGGTAGGATTTGCTGCAGAGGCAGAGGCAGGCAGATTTCCAAAGAGAAACCCTGTCTCAGAGAAAAATAAATAAAAGTAAAATAAGTAGAATAATAATAATAGATAAATAAGCCATGTAAAGATGAAAAATACACAGAAAGTCTGGATACTGTACGCTATTGTGTTTTTCAGTTTTTTGATTGCTAAGGAAGGAACAACTGCTAAAGTACACTTGATTATGAATGCTGCTGAATTAATTCAACTTATATCTTTTGAAAATGTCTTGACTTCAAAATTTAAGTACAAGGATATGCTACTTTGGAAAAGAGTTTTCGTTTATGTTTCTATAGAAAATGAAAAGCTGAGGATTCCTTCCAGGCTTCTGTGGTTTGATGAACTAAGACCCCCGGAAGCAGTGGACCAGGTATTCCAACAATTGAAACAGCTAAGATGGTGCAGTCTTACAGACCCCGAAAATATGGACTTACACAGTTTTCTGAGTTTTGTGATGATCCCCATGGTATGAACAGTGCCCCCTTCCAGCACGAAGCAGTTTGGAATCAGCGACATCCTAATTCCCACCTTGTTTATAAATCTTTGTTTTCATTTAAATGGGATTGTTTATAATTGGTTAATGATCACAACCAATCTCTTTTTAAAGAAAAAAGGAGATTATGGTATGGAAATGAATACTTTGTATTGGTATGTTTTCTCATTTATTGAGACAAACTCAAGGTCAATTTTGTGATGTGTATATTTCTCCTCTTGATTAAGTATTGTGCTTATACTGATCTTTTAAAAGATAATACATAATTAAATAAAGACTATAGATACTTATAATAGTCAGAACTTATAGTTAGGTAAGTTATATTTTCTAGATATACAGAAATATATTTGAGATAGATAGTCTTCAAACCTTACAAAGACCTTCAGAAAATGGCATTTAAAATGTTTTAGAGTTTTTTCTTGACAAAGAGAAATGTCTGCTCCTGGCATCACCAATTACATCTGAGAGGAAGATGGGCATCAAAGAAACTCATTATGGAATTTGCTTTCAACATGGCAAGATTAGACATTTGGGCAAGAAACTGCTATTGCCTAGACTTCTGGACTTTTGCTGTATAAACTGGACATGCAGGACCCACAGGAATGTGACTGCTGAACTCATACAGTCCTACAGGGTTCCTGCTTCATGGAAGAGTCTACGAGACTTTCTACAGGACACAGAAAAATGACTGACAGACTGTTGATGCAGATGGACAGTTTGAAATTTCCTGCTTTGCTGAGAAGTCTTCCAGACACATTGTGGCCTTATGGGCTGAAGATGGATGCCCCAACGTTACAGAGGAACTCCGGGTGACTGTCCAGGAAGTGAGATGTCTCTATCAGTTCTAGAGTTTATAAATTATCCTTCTGTGGTCTTTGATGGAGTTGAAGGCAGATAGTTATAGTTTTTCTTAGTTTTGATAAAAGATAAACTACATATAGAACTTTGGACTCACAAGGATGGGATAGATGATATTTTCTTTAAATCTTGCTGAATGTTGATAGACAAAAGATTGTAACTGTGTTCTTACTTGATAACTGTTCTGTTATATATAATTTGACTATGTTAAAGTTAAGACCTTTCTTTTTATTTAGACAGAAAAGAGGAGATGTTGGGGAAGTCCTGTGGATATGTCAATAAAGCACTGTTGGCCAATAGGGAACCAAAATAGATGGGACTAGGAGTCCAGGAGGACTCTGGGAAGGAGAAACACAGGAAGTCGAGATGTAACCACCATGGGGTAGGAAGCCCAGAAATTTCTGCGGTAAGAGAAATACTTAGATTAACAATTATGGGGTAAATACTTAAGTCAGAGCTAGCCAGTAAGAAACAAGCAACACCAACAGCTTCATAATTAATATAGCCTCCTGTGTGTTTATTTGGGACTGATGTGGCTCTGGAACCAGTCTGGTGGGAAGCCTTTCTCTTTACACTGCTGGAATTCCTGGACTTAGTGAAAACTTTATAAAATAATGAAAGAGCGTGTGGCATCATGGCTTGTAAGGCTAGAAGGCATGGGAGTGGAGGCAGGAAAACTCACTAATATACTTACCTGATATGGGAGGCCCTTCTGTATGCTATCAATATCTGCTGCTCTTATTGGGTGATGAATAAAGCTGTTTCAGTCAATGAACACACAGAAATTAGCTAGGCAGAAATTCCAAAAAAGGACGCTGGAGAAAAAAGACTGAGGCCATGTAGCTTCTTGGGAGTCAGGAGACCAGGGCATTCTCTAGTAAGACAAAGCTACATGGACATACACAGGTTAATAGAAATGGGTTAATATTTAAGAGAGAGTTACCCAGTATTAAGCCCAAGCCACTGGATAAACAATTGCAACAGATATTAAGTCTTAGAGTGGTTATTTCATTAGGTGGCTTAGGACCCAGCGGGCATAGAGAAAACTGAACCAGCTGGAACCAGACTAGATGGAGAAAAGGTCCTTCTCTACCTTCCTATCCTTCTTTAAGATAAAGACTGCATAACCTAAGACAGTATTCAGGAAATCGGATGCTGATGGATTGGGTTATCAAAGCCATCAAGAACTGAAGGAGACACTCAAACACTAGTGGCTTCCTTGCCCCCTAATTAAGTCAAACAATACCCAAACACCCGTTTTCACAAAGACATTCTTTATTAAGCTGGGAAAAAAAGTTAAAGTGGCAGTTTTGTGGCTGAGTTGGAAAACAGAAGCTAATGACCTTGAAGCTCAGGTGTAATTTTCTAAGAGAAGGATAGGTCTGTGTTAGCATGGACTATGATGTGGTGGTAAAGGGTATAGGTGATGAGGGGTAAGGGGAAGGAGACATGGGAAAGGGGGACATAGTATTTATCTCAGAGTAATAAAGGACTGCCTCCTGATAGAAAGTAAATGGCATTTTGTAATGGTAAAGAAGGAAACCTTGTGTTGGGATTAGGTGTTTAATTTCAGTTGGCCATGTTAATGAGATCAACCTAAGACGCTCTTGATTGCTGGACTTTCATAGTCAGCTTATCTAAATTATGATTCCCACAGATTGAAGAGACTTGGCGGGGGCTGCATAGAGGAAAGACAGATGATATGGAGGGAACTAAGAATGAGAGAATTTGTGTTTTAACTGTAGTTCACTGAAGCAGATAGAGCTATGCTCACAGGAGAGATAAAGAAAAGATTGTTCCATCAGGGATTAGCCTTACAAGCTAAGAAAGACTTGGCAGATCTCAGCAACTTAGACTCACCTGTAAAGTTAGAGAGCAGACTATAGAAAATAGAAAAAGTTAAATTAGAGGAAGAGGTCTGTCTGGGTCCACTGAAGACAAATGTCTTCTAAGATGGAGTTCCTAAAAGGGAAAAATTATAGAAATTCAAACTGTATGCAATGATCATCTGGGAGGCTATAAAGCCTGAGGAGCAGTTAGCAGAAGACACCCATGGTAGACTGGTCCAGGCAAAGGTAATCAAACATGTCCCAGCAGTAGGTAGTTATCCATTCAAACTAAGAGGATTGCATTTCCTTCAAGCAAATTGTTGTGCTTGGAGTGGGGATAATTTCCCATTCAGGAACTTCCCCAGAAGTTAGGTATGGTAGAAGGAGAGACAAAAGCTGCTACTGCATTGAGCATACTAACCTTAGGATGCTAAGATCTAGGGATCCAACAGGTGCAGCAAGGAAGAGCAGAACAATGTTTCCCCTTGGTCAGATTCACTGAGATCATCACGGATAGAGAAATGTAGGGAAGATCCACAGAAGAGGTCCAGGATAATGAAATTTACCAACAGCAAATAATTGAGAGTAACACTGAGTTAATTAAGTTGGTGCCTCTTATCCATGCTTTGATTGCAAGTTTGACGCGTGGAAGAAGAAATTATTTCAAATGGATAGAAGCCTCCTATGCTTTATTAGAGCTTGCGGATGTCTGACTTTAGAATTTACTTTGTTGCAAACTCCTGAAGTCACCTGACACTTGCTCCAAACAGATGACAACAGACTTGAGTGATTCACCTAGGTTTTCATTGTAACCTCACTCTTGGTTACAGGATGGTGGTTGATGATTATATGCAGCTCTGTCCATCCTCTGGAAAAGGATATGTCATATTCTGCAGAAGAGAAAATTCACTGGAAATACAAGTGAGCATAAAGGTACTTCCATCTACCTTATAATTCTACTGGAGCTGGGTTTATTGAATGGAAAAATGGGTTATTAAAACAACAACTAGATAGTGGAAATTCAGAAGGTACCCTACATGGGTGAAAAAGAATCTTCCCAGGGCCCATGATGTTATCAAATGAATGCCCTGGTGCCTGGCATGGGATACTTTCCTCTGAGTTGTCAGCCAGGGAAGCCCCTGATGCTCCAAAAATCATAAAAGCTCTTGCTACTAAACTTGATTTCCTGCCA
This sequence comes from Mesocricetus auratus, assembly GCF_017639785.1. NCBI lineage: Eukaryota > Metazoa > Chordata > Mammalia > Rodentia > Cricetidae > Mesocricetus > Mesocricetus auratus. Next base: position 48,566,116 of record NW_024429266.1, read on the forward strand.
AAATGAGATGGTAAAACCCTAGTGCTGAAGGCATTCTATATGTACAATTAACTCCTGGGTACGGAGAAATTAAGCCAGGATTGAACTGGAAATTCTGACCCTGCTGGCTGGCTTTTGTAATGTCAAGGGGGCAATGTAGGCTATGAACCTTGTACAATAAAATACTGGCATGCCAGGTGTGCTTTCCTATGTGATTCTGGCTCAGCTACTGTAAGACCAATAGATTTTTAGTTGTATTTAAGGCCTGCTCCAGAGGACAGAGTTCACATCTATTACTATCAACCACAAAAACTGCCTGTATCTCAGAAGGTCATAGATCCCAATTGGAAAGTGACCTCTACTGTTTTACTAGATGGGTATGATGTGCCTGTCAAATTGACTTCTACAGGTGTGTTTATGCCCACAGATCACTGTGACTGTCAGCCTCAACTCATAACCACTGGTGGAGATATGAAGAACAAGTAGCTACTTCTCTGGCATGGTGACCTAATTCTTTACCATAGGTGAAAATCTATAGTCACTGAATGAGACCCCCCCATAAAACAAGCTGGGTTCCATTCCCTTTCCCTGATTAGGCACAAACCATACCCAAATACTTATTTTCATGGAGAGATCCTGTTGAAGTGGGAGGCAGGTTAAAGTGACTGCTTTCTGACTCAAAGAAAATCAACACCAGATGTTCTTGTGGGTATAATTTTAAAGACGAGCAAAAGGGGAGATCTGTGTTAGAATGAGTTAGGAGGCTGTGATATATTATGATCAGGTATGTTAATTAAGTGAGCCAAAGGGTGTTATTGATTTCTGGACATTAAAATTTTGATAGGAGGACCACCTTGGTTTTCAGGTCAGGAAGAGGAGGTGATCAAGTAAGGGGGTAGACCTTGGGGCTAGCATTAGGAATGTAATCCAACAGTTTTTAGCACAGCAGAGGGAGAGAAGGAAAAAGTCAGTTAAAGCCACATGCTTGAATGGGTAGTCTCCCTTCTGTCTCTCCTTCCAAAGCTCTGTGATCATTGCAGAAGAGGGAGTGAAAAGAATATTAGAGCTGGAGGAAGACTGGGACAGTTATTTCCTGTGAGACTGACACATTCCATTGTCTAGGGAATCTCCTTAATCAAGAAGGCAAACAATTCAAAGTAGCTTCAGGTGCCCAAGGAACTTACAATATTTCCTAGGACACTTCCAGTAAAAGTAAACAAGCCAAGCAGCAAAGTAGATTGAGACAGAGCCATAGTCTGGAAGAGGTTTAGACAGGAGTCACTTGGAAAGGGCAGTTTCATCCTACTGAGCAGCCTTCAGGCTCTGCAGTGTGCTCCAGGTTCCCAGCTTTCACGATCTGTCACCCATGCATGGGTAGGATTTGGAGATGCAGCTGTCATTGAGTCACTTCTGCATCTGTAAGTGACTTTTAATCCATAACACTGTGACTATCCCCAGTAAAGCTCATTGGTTCACCAAGCTGGACTTTGGTTTTACCTGTACTTTTGGCTGCCATTGGTTCTCTATTTGGGATATGAAGCATTTCCTTAGAAAATCTTTTGTCTCCCAACAGACATATTTAACAACTTCTTTAAGAAAATATGTATTATACATTTTTATATCACACAATGTGTCTCAAGATTTTGAATTTATGTTTTGCAAGATATTATTTATCTTAGAAGATTAAAATTAAGTTATAACTTTACATCTGACATTTTAAGAAAAATACAGTCAATTTGACAAACAAGGTAAGTTCTAAAAAATAGTTATACTAGTTTTCATTTATGTTCTGTTTTCAAGTAAAATAGATTCGGTAATGTTATTTTTATTAAACCAATAATTCAATTTCCCACACATTTATAATAAAAACCCCAAAATTTATAGTGGAAGAAATGTATCTATAAAAAGGCAAATAAATAAAGCTATAACAGTAAGAATATCTCAGATACTCATTGTCTTCATTGAAATTTGAATTAAATATTTTCACTTGGTTTAATGTTGGTTTTGACAAGGTGACTAATAGAAATTTAATCTTGGTATTATGTTTTCCACTGTTATGAGTATTTTTAAAGATTTGACCTCATGAAAAAATTAATATTCTAGGAAAGTAAATGCTTTAATGTATAAAAGAGAACCATTGTTTTAGCTATCCATCCAGATAAATGCTCTTATTTTCCCTTATATCTCAATTTAGTGCTTGTGCCATAACTATTTCACTGAATCTTTTATTTTCTTCCAAAAGTGAATGTTTATTCCATGTCATCCTATTACCCATTCATAAACTAGTCCTCTGTTTTATTGGAAAGTAAGAGAGAACTTCACCTCTGTTACTCATTGTGTCCTTTTGAGGGACTCAGGCCTCAGAAAATCCATTGTTCACAGCCCCTTCACAGACCTAGAACAGTTTGGCCCCAAACCCCAAGCCAATGAAAGAAACACACTCTTGATTTGACACCTGACACAGCAAAAGAGATACTTTATCCCTAAGTACAAAACTTTCTCTTGTATATCTAGAGAAAGTAGTGAAATATACTACCTGTGCAGTATCAGTATGTACCTCTAGACTTATGTCTTGCAGGTGTTGGATGGTCACATGCCTTCAGTTCTCCTTTGAAAGAGTTCCTTTTCAACCTTTGCCAAATTGTGCTTATTTTTTAACCTTGAAAAAATTCACTCTGATAATTTAATTAAACAAAAATCTCCCTTGCTATTGAAAGGCTACTATTTGAAACAGTAACATAAATAATTCATACCTTTACCTTGAAACTTTTTCTATCTTATAGTTTTATTTAATATGTATTTAGAAATTATGATCACTTTTACAAAAGCCTGGGGAAGTAGGACTTTCAATATATGTAGCAAGCCGCCAGTGTGTTCCAGGCTATGGCACTACCATACTACACAACGATCCGAGGCTCAGGGCTAAGGATGTGAAATGAAGACAAAGACAGTGGCTCTTTCTTACAAGGAGAATGGCATTTTATTTTTACAAGGATGGAGCCTTAAATACGAAAGGCAGGCATGATAGAAAAATCACCAAGTTCAGAAACCTAGGATCCCAGGGCCCTCCAGCAAAAGGTGGGCCCAAAACAGGAATTAGCATTTAGACAAAGGATGGAAAACAGGAACTTGCATGCAGGCCTTACTGGGAGAAGAGGATGAGAAGTGTTTAGCTAAAAGCTCCTAGTAACAAGTGGTCAGCAGACAGATTCCCATAGGGGAAGGGTGCAACAAATCCCCCTTTTATATATAATTTAAAAATGAGCATCTGGCTTAGGTTGCCTAGGATGTTAACATCTATTTTACCCGTCATCGAGAAATCTGTCCAGGCCTCACAAACCCTCTGTCTTAGGTTAATAGATGTCCCCCAGGAAGTTCCATAACTGATTTGTCTTGTTGAGTCAATCAGGCCTGCACTGAGGGGTTATCTGTTGACAAGGAAAGCATGATCTGCTTTATATGAAAATGGTGCTGGGCTTGTGGCCTTTCAAAAGGCAAACTAGGGCTGAAGACTTGTGTTGCCCAGGGTCATAATCCTGAGGGCTGATGACCCACTCTGTTTCTTAAGTAATAGACCTGTCAGTTGCAGTCCCGTTAAGAGGGGTTCTCCCAAAAGGGAGGCACCCTGGTCTCAGTTAGAATATCCAATAAAGTCCATTTGTTAATTAAGATTTAAAGTGCCCAATTGTAATTAAAATAAATTTGGGAACTTAGGGTAGAGGCATCCCCTCAGGGGGTTTACCCAGCATGCCTACAGTGGCAACTGGCTAAGAGATAGAGATGCCAAAAAGTGTAGTTGCTGTGATGTCAAAGTCTCTCCCATGTCATGTGAGCATGAATTGGTTGTCTTGAGTGTTCCACTGGGATAGGCATGGCACCTAGAACACCGACCATCAAAGCTGATCCGCAGCTTCTCAAGCAGCATTCCTGGAGGAAATAATTAAACATTTTTCCAGAGGGAGTGTTATTGAATGTAGCAAATGTCCAAGCAGGCAAATCCATCCTGGGGATTGACTGCCTTTCCTAGGCTATGGTGGAGGCTGATTATAGCTGGATACACCTAACTCTGAAGACCCACCAGCATCAAGACAGGGGGGTTCCTCATTAAAACCTAATGAGTCTATTGGAGGCTGATATGTATCAGCAGGAACAGAGCACATGCAACGCTCTGGAACCCAAATTGGGGACTCACCATCCTGTGGGAAAACACAAACAGACCTCTGGGCCCAAACCAAAACCAGATCTGGTCCTCTCCAAAGACCCGAGGTTAGGTTTTTCCTTTTAAGTAGAGGTTTTTGCTGTACAGCAGACTGCCGATGACGATCTGCTGTGGAGTTGCCAGAAGCATCCATAATTAAAAAATTTAAGATATAGAGGATAAATGATAGAGTAGATTGTGGGGAGCCAAGTTGGCCCAAGATTCCCCTTCTTTACTTTAGCTAAATAAGCTTTTAGAGTACGATGAGCATTTTTAAAAAGGAAACCAAATTGTTGGATGGGTGGTGATTATCAAAGTAACTCTGGGCAGCAGAGAGAAAAATGGCCCAGTTATAATTATTTGTAGCCATTTTATTTGTTGACAGGACAACAGCACAACAACCCAATCCGTCTCCCCACCATAGGCACGTGAGGCAATCATTCGTGCTCCAAACAGGAACTCATCTATAGCCTGGGTGTAGGACACCACAGATTTAGAAGGGAAGGCTCAAGAATGAACCCAAAGAATGGGACTCTCTTGCCAAAAAACTCCCGTAGGAGCATGAGTAGTTTGTACCTTCTCCAGTGTCACCCATAAGCCATCCAATCCCAAGATGGTCTGAATATTCCCAAAGGCAGATAGTAATAGCTTTTCTTTTGGTGAAGCTAACAATAAATCATCCATATAATGAATTATATATAATTGAGGATATTTTTGTCTGACTGGCTCTATAGCCTGAGAAACATAAATTTGACACATGGTAGGTCTGTTAGCCATGCTTTGGTGTAAACCTACCCACTGATATCTCTTACAAGGCTCTCTTAAGTTCGAAGATGGAACACTGAAAGCAAAATGCTGACAATCAGCAGGGCATAAAGGAATATTAAAAAAACAATCCTTTAACTCTGTCACAAACAGGTGCCAGTCTTTAGGGATTGCCACAGGGGTTGGTATCCCTGGCTGAGTGGCACCCATGAGCATCACGGTCTTATTAACTGGTCTCAGATCTTGTCTCCAAGTGATAGGAATTGGAGGTATTTGAGGCTGTGGAACAATGGCCCACACTAAAATGTCCCAATCCTCTCTGTTCTACAGGAGATCTCTGTACTGGGGGTTTCAGACACAGGCAGGGGATCACCCTGTAGACTCTTTCCAATACCTTTGCCTGGGCAATAGCCTTGGGCCCTAAGCATATGTTCTACAGGGAATGTGGTCAGTTTGGCCCCCATGGTCTTTAGGATATCTCTGCGCCAGAGATTGATCAGGATGTGAGGAAAGATAAAGGACTGAAATATACCAGAGTGTCCCTCATTATCTTTCCAAGTTAATAGACCAGAACTTTTACTAGGTGACTTTGCTATGCCTATGCCCTATAAGCTGCTATCTGATTCTTGTAGAGGCCAAGACTGAGGCCAATGGTTAAGAGAAATGATGGATGTGTCTTTCCAGAATCTACGAGTCCCTGAAAGGCCTGTCCCTCAATAGTTAGGGTCATCATTGGTCTGGTTGTAAACTTAGGGGACAAAACTAATTGAGCAATTCTAGCTCCTTGGGGGTATAACAGTGATTCCCTTGCCAGCTTCCAACATTATTTTGATCTCTCCTTCTGTAACTTCATCAATAACTTCTGGAATTACTCTAACTCCCTTAAGTAGAGCTCTACTTTTTCCTAAAATCAATGCAATTCAGCCTGGTGGTAAAGGAACCTTGACTCCATGCACAAAACTTGGGGTCCCATCTGAGGAATCAAAATTGCTCTGGTGGAGGAACAGAGTTGCAATCCTGTGTTACCTGGGGTACCTCTGACAAGGCCCTGGATAAGATGGGGAACAGGTGTATCCAGGGCTCCATACACCTGGGAGTAAGGGGTCCAGAGTGGACTCTGACTCCCATTTCCTGAATGTGGCAGAGGGTAGCCCTGTACAACAGTCTTAGATCAACAATTTCTGGCCCAACAATATTCTCTTTTACAGGGAAAGACCTGGCTCTGATGAGGGGGTGCAACAAAGTCCTTAGCAGGACAATTTTTCTGAAAGTGGCCTGTTTGCTTGCATCCAAAGTATGTCTTATGTCTAGGCCTCTCACTAACCTTTCTATTTCCTTGCAGAGCAGCAGTGATAACTTGTCCCATAATGTGATTTCCATCTATATCTCTACATATGTGAATATAATATGTGAGGCTCCTGGTTTTTTGAGGCTGTACAGCCTCCTTGCAGCATTTATTAGCATTTTCAAAAGCTAATTGTCTTACAAAAGGCATAGCATTATCAGTATCCCCAAATATACGACCCGTAAGTTGTAGGAGCTGTTCCACAAACTTGGCATAGGGTTCAGACAGTCCCTGTAGGATCTTAGAATGTTGGTCTCCTGCGGCCTTATTAGGCAAGGCTTTCCATGCACAGCCAGCAGCTGCTGAGATCTGTGCACAAACAGCTGGATTGTAAAGAATTTGCAGGCCTAGAGTTTCATAGGCTCCCTGCCCATAAGCATTTCTAAATTCCTATCAGGAAAACTGGCAGTCATGTTGCTCTGTGCTGTCTGGTTACACAGTTCTTGGTATTCACCCCTCCAGATCAAATAATCTCCCCCAAACAGCATAGCATGAAATAATTGCCACCAATAATTGGGGGTACAATTTAAGGTTGTAAAGGATTCAAAGAAGGCCAGAGTGAAAGTGGCGTGAGGCCCATATGCCATAACTGTCTCCTTCAACTATTTTATGTCCTTAAAGTTGAGAGGGGAATGTTCTCTCTGACTCTGGCCTGGAGGATTAACTGTCTCTATAACTAGAAACATCACACCACCCTTCTGCATTTCAGGAGGGTCTGAAGGAAGACTGTGAGAACTGGAATGTTCAGGATTACAGGCAGAGGGACATGGCTCAAGGGAATATTTTTTAAATTTGTTTTTTAATTTGAGGATGCCTTTGTCCATCTCAGTCCCCAAAGAAGAGGGAAGAACTCAGAAGAGGAAGCATCGGAGGCTTGAATTGATCTAATAGACTGTAGGTCTTGAGCCTCTATGAAGTTATCCCTAGTTTTTCCTACCTGTTCCTTCATTACCGTATTACCACTAATAATTGCGCTCTTAACAAGATGCCACAGAGAAAAGGCAACAATTAGTATAGTGTTTGGCCCTTCATTATGTAAAGTTCTTTGTAGATCCACTCTGACTGGTTCCAATCAAGGGAATTAAGATCACCAGAGACAAAAAAACAAAAAACAAAAAACAAGGGCTGACTTTATGTATGGTTTTTAAGAAGTCCTTAGCTGTCTTATATCTGATAACTGCGTCCTGACATTGTAACAATTGGATCAAATGGTCCTCTAAAAAGGGTAGGAACTAGCAGTACCCACACCTAATATACTTACTCATAGCCATAAGGAGAATGCTGGCTGGCTTTCTTCAGGGGTGGGCTCTCAGGAATTCCCTGACAAATTTGACACCAGTTGGTCAAGTCACATCTGGAGCCTAACTTTAAACTGCCCCTCTAAGGAGGCTGACCCACCTCCTAGGGCCTGATTTTTTAAATCACCCCCCTTACCTTACTTGCTGGCCAGCATACGAGTGTAATTCTTTAGCAGTTTCTCTGCATTCCCAATCTTGGTGGGACCTCCATCTGTAGCAAGCCACTTGTGTGTTGGCAGACATACTTCACAACGATCTGAGGCTGAGGGCTAAGGATGTAAAATGATGACAAAGACAGCGGCTCATTCTTACAAGGAGAATTCTTACAAGGGTGCAGCCTTATATACCAAAGGCAAGCATGGTGGAAAAATCACCAAGGTCAGAAACCCAGGGCCCTCCAGCAAATGGTGGGCCCAAAACAGGAATTAGCATTTAGACAAAGGATGGAAAACAGGAACTTGCATGCAGGTGTTACTGGGAGAAGAGGATGAGAAGTGTTTAGCTAAAAGCTCCTAGTAACAAGTGGTCAGCAGACAGACCCTCATGGGGGAAGGGTGCAACAAATATATATAATGGTTTCATGCATTATTTAATTGGCAATGAGTTGTTCTTTATTATTTAATTCAATTCACTCATATATCAGTTGATAAATCAAATTAAATATACAATGCATGTAATACCTCTTTTGAGTAAAATAGAGAGGTAATATCTCAAATTTATATTTCAATTTTTGTACCCATACATTTTTTGTGTATGCATCAAGTGTTGTCAATTAGTTTCTAGGTATCACAGATTTGTATGACTAATCATGATTTCAGAACCTTATAAAAACTTCAAATTAATTTTTCAATTTTCTATTTCTATGTTTATTGGTAAAATATTAAAATGAACCAAAAAGGGACAAATGAATTAATTTCATTTTAATTAAACACTTTAAAATTAGTTTAAATGTGAATACAATAAATAAACATGAGCAAAACATACTGTGAGGAATTTTTTGAAGTTTTTAAATTATGACTTTATATTTGTCTCATTTGTTTTATTTATTGATAAAGAAGTTCAGGTGCCCTTAAAAACCACTCTGTAATTGACACAGATGGTAAGCATTCTACGATATGTGATAGGTTCTTTTCTTAAAAACAGTTTTATTTTAAAATCTAGTAAAAATAATAAATTATTGGAAGTTAATTATGTATAATTAATGAAAAAAGAAACAAGTTTGTGTGGGGGAATGAAAGAGGCCTGAATGGGGACTGTATTGATGGTAAATATAAAGGGCTAAACAATATTATATGTAAATGAAATCCATAACTATGTATGCTGAATATATGCCAATAAAACAAACATACAAAACAAATGAAAATTAATTACTGCCCAGACAAATGCACATACATATACATGGTAATGACTATAAAATAAAACTTGATGAGTGCTGATATTTAGATTGAAATGACAGTGTTAATTTTTCAGTGCTGAAACAAGGGCATTGTTTGAAGACAGGCAGAGTTGTGTGGTTTTAATGCCATCATATAGTACACAGAGTAAGAGACACCAAGCATGCATAACACCATGTGAGCATTCGCTGTGACAGCCGCAGGAATCCACAGGCAAATTTTGCTGAAGATTTGTGCTCTTTTTTTCAACTGCTTGTTCTCAGATTCTCACAGAAGTGCCTATTTCCTTATAAAATGTTCTTCCTTCAGCACTTCATGTCTGTGGAAACAAATTAAAGAGAGAAGAATGTAGTGTAAGAAAGAAAATCAGCAGGCAATCCTCTTGAAGACCCAAGCTGCATGTGGAGATAAAACTGAAGAGCCATACAGCCACCTAATTACAGCATCTGCTCAGAAAACAGTGCTAGGCTGGAAGCACACATTTATTTAAAGGACTTTAGAGAGGGCATTTTTAAATCAGAACTTCAAGGTTTTTTTCCCCCTATAATATAACATGGAGGAAAATGTAAGAAATTCCATGAAGGAGATTATAAGAAACAGAACAGACAAGATTTTTTTTTTCAAATTCTCTTTTATTGATGTGCTTCCCAGCTGTCTTGCTTATATATACATTGCACAAACATCTATTTTTAAGAAGCCTAACTTAAAGTAAGCTCAGGCTCGGGAGAACCATAATGACACTATGCACATGTTTTAAATGCAAAAAAAAAATCTTTATTAAAAGAAATCATAAAGACTGCATTTTTCTGAAAACCAGGGGATACTCCATATAAAAATACAGTGTTAAATATGATAAATAGGTCATACAATAAAATAGAAGTAAGTATTTAATTTTTCTTCATGTAATGAGAGGAAAATCTAAAGAGAAAAGATTAAAATTGACATGGGCTGGAAATTGAGTTCTGCAATTGAAACTGCAATGCTGCTGACCTTTTCAATTAGCTCAGTGACAGAACACTTGCCTATATGTACTTAATATGCCCCAGTATGTCCATAGAAAAAAGAAAGGTCAGGAAAGGAACTAAAAGTGAAATATAGGTTCCATTGATGAATACACAGAATATTTGCGTGGATAAAATTGACCCTAAGCTTGTTGTCGTAATTCCAACAAGTTCTAAGATGAGAGATTAATGAGGTTTTTAACCTGAATAACCTGATAGCACTTGTGTTTTTACTAGGAAAAGAGCAGTTGCGTGTCATTTACAGACACTATTCCAAGGCATGACAACACAGAAGTGTTCTGTGAGAGCTTAATGGAGGTCATCCAATCTGGAAAATTCTAATTAAAACCAGATATGTGTGAATTATTACAGTTACAGCCCGACAGTCTTTTACCACCAAGTACTCTGCAGAATCCTCATTGCTCAGGGGCCTTGACATCTGCATCTCCATTTTCGTTTTCAATTACTACTGATGTAGCTTCAATAGAGTAAAGATGAATGCCATTCAGCCTCTGCAGCAGCTTTGAAAGTTTAATATGTCTATTAACTTCAAAGTTAAACTTCCCAAACCAGAAGTGTCATAAATATATACACATTTGTAGATGTTTATGAGATGATTCAATTCAACAGTAGTGTACACATATTCTCAGAATTCCTGAGATTGAATACAGGAGTCTGATGGGATGGAGGACACAAGGAGAACATGGACGACTGAATCAACTAAGGAGGCCTCACAGAGACTGAAAGAGCAATCACTATGCTTGTGTAGGTCTATATTAGGTCATCTGCATATATGTTATGGCTATAAGCCTGGTGTTTTTAGTGGGAATATCTAGAATTGGTAGCGGGTATGGCTTTGATTCTTTAGCCTTCATTGTAGACACTTTTACTCCTGTTGTATTGTGTTGTCTAGCCTTGCTATAAGGGATGTTTCCTTGTCTTACTGTATTTGTGGGAAGTGGGAGAGATGTGGAGGGAGGGGAAACTGTGTTTGGGATGTATTTTCTGAGAGATGATTCTATTTTCAATAAAGCAAAAGTCTGAGGTTCGTAAAAACCTAGTTTCCTTCACATTACATAAGCAAAGGACCAAAAATGAAAATCTGGAGAAGAGGAAGAGAGAGTAGGTCATGGGGAACAGGATGGTTGAGTTTGAGGTAGAATAGGGGGAAGAATAGACAGATCTGGCACCAGTAACACCTCTAGTGATCTAAAAGGATGACACCAACTGGCAAGCTAAGCAATAGTGGAGAGACCACCTGAAATGCCCATTCCTAATAATGAATTTGATGTCTATAGCCATCCTAGAACCTTCATCCAGTGACTGATGGAAGCAGAGGAAAACACCCACAGTTAAACACTGAACTGAACCTATGGAATCCAGTGACAGAGAGGAGCGATGAGCAAATTGGCAAAGAATGGGCTGGCGAAACCAGCAGAGACAGCTGATATGAACAAGGGGGAGCTCTTGGACCCCAGACTGACAGCTGGGAGGCCAGCATGGGACTGATCCAGATCCTCTGAGTGTGAGAGTCAGTGAGGAGGCCTGGGCAACCTATGGGGCCCTGGGCAGTAGATCAGGGATTATTCCTGTCATACAAACGGACTCCGTGTGTCCATAACACAAAGAGCAATGCTCTTTCAGCCTGAACTCTTAGGGGATTGCCTGGACCCTGCCCTGGGTGAAATGACAGACTCTAGATATCCCCTATGTGGAAGGAAGTGGTGATATGGGAGGCTGGGAGGGGGGGAAATGGCTGGGGGGTGCAGGGGGAGAGGAGGGAGAGGAAACTGGGATTGACATGTGAAGCCAGTATTTAAAATTAAAGTAATAAAAAAAGATATGAAAAAAATGAAAATCTGGTTTTCAAAACCATTGAACTTAATTTTAATTTATGTATTATAAGTCTGTGTCTATATTAAGCCATTTATTTATGCAATGTCTTTTATTTAATTATGCTAGAGTGAGTTTAATACAGGAGAGGAAAAGAACTCTCTTTCAGTGACATTTATTGCAGTTGTACTTTAACTCATAGTACACCAGAAATCAATACTAAGATGTTTCAGACTTAAATGATATCTATCTGCCAACTTAAATAATAATTTCCCTGTAGATTATGTTTTACATTGTTTTCATTTTGTATATGCAACACCGGAATCTAAAATTATCGTGATCCTTAAAAATTTTATTACACAAATCTTTTTAAAAAAATCAGTACCTCTTACAAAAACAAAATCCTACAAATGAGTAGTATGCATTTTCCTTTTTAAAATCAAATAGATACCTAAAATTAGTCTATACATTGATTTTGTTTTCATACATAAGTTACAAATTTTTCAGTCTTCTCCAATTCTATTAATAAATCATACTAGTTACAATAAACAAAAATCATTTTTACTTCACTATGATTATTTGATCACTCTGTTAATATACTAAGGAAACATTGTCTGGCTTATAAATTTAATACTATGTAATATTTAGTAAATAATAATTTAATTTAATGGAAATTCAATGTTTTTATTTCTAATAAGAATTTATCATCAACATGCACCTATGTTGTGTCTGGTTGACAGATTTTGATAAATTCTTTCACAGAATTCATTCGTTCTGCAAACAGGAGTATGTAATATGATGAGAATGTCCTGTGAATAAATGTTTCTTTATTGGTTGATGAATAAAGCTATTTTGGCTAATAGGCAGGCAGGATTTAGCCAGGTGGGAAATCCAAACAGAAATAGAGAAAGGTAATAGGCATAGTCAGGGAAACGCCATGCAGCTGCTGAGGAAGTAAGAGGTTCATGCATCACTGGCAAAGTAAGCCAAAAACACATGGACATTAATAGAAATGGGTTAATAATAGAGATCTAGCCAATAAGAAGCCTGAGCAATACACCTAGCAGTTTGTAATTAATATAAGTCTTGGTGTATTAATTAAGGACTAAACAGTTGTGGGACCGGTGGGACAGAAACTTCTATCTACATGAATAATTAGCAGCCATTGTCTTAAACAAACTGCATGCCACCACTGAAACAAAATGTATCTTTTTTGTTGTTGTTGTGTTTGGATTTCATAGGAAAATAAAGACATATCAAAATATCACTTTGTTGGAAGAAGATAAAGCAAGAGAATTTTGTTAAAATAATCGTTCAGGAACTAGGCAGATGGCTTACCACTCACAGAATTGGTTTCTGATGTAGGGTATCTGAGTTCAGTGCACAGGAGTATTATCAGATGGAACACAAATGTTTGTAACTACAACCCCAGGAGAACTTTCACTCTGGCCACAGCAAGCATCTGCACTCATTGCATATATCAACAGTAAGATAATCTACACATGATTTAAAATAACAAAAATATAATGAAAACAATAATTTAAGGTAAGTTTGATATTTTACATAGCATTAAGATAGATCACTGAGACTAAGACAAAGAATAATAGGAGCAGGGAAATTACAAATTAAAGAATTAAGTATAAAATGTTACTGAAATGAACATATGAAGAATTGGCTGTTATGAAAGAAATGGCTACTAAATTACTCAAAGGTTCACAGTCATTAGGAGCGACATGTAGAGTTTGAGGAGTAGCACCCCTCATTCTATTCAGAACCAAGCACCAGAAACTTATATGGGGTTTATGACTCTGGCTTATGAGGAGAAGACCAATTTCCTCAAGAGCATGCTGATGAATTTTATTGTAATCTGTCCCGAAGATATTGGAGTTGCTGTTTTAGAATCATGTTAGTGGAGTTCCAAGGAAAAGCACAAGTTTCTGGGTATTACTGTCCACCCTGTTGGAGAAGTGGGAAGACATCTTCTAAAGAGAGAAAAACTTGACACTTTCCTCCTTCCATGTCTCTCTATTTAAACTGTATTGCCAGTTTAAACTGTATTGCTATACAACGGATTCTGCTTAAAATAATAAGAGCCCTTTCACAGATCAAACGGGTAAAAAAGGTTGAAGCTTAAATAAAATCTGTTACAAATCAACTTTATTGTATTAAAAACCAATGGTGCCAGAATTTTTTGGAATAAACAAAAGGAGGAATGATGCAGGAAAGCCAAACACCAGTCCAGTGAAATGGCAGGATAGGAAAGGCCATAGATAAGAACAACTTGATTTTACTGCACACAGAAGTAGTCTAATACTTTTAAAAGCGAATTAATTGATATAATTAGATATCTGATAACAAGGAAACTCTAGTAGCATTGTTAAACATAGATAATATATAACAAATGATAAGAAGAGGAAATATATTCTCTATCACTAAAGTGATATGATCAGAATTACTGGTTAAATGGAAAGGAATATTAATGTTAGAGTTGGTGAAAACTGAAATAATGCAACACGCTCATACATACGCAAGTGCATGCATTTATATGAACACACACACTCCACACCATATATGAACAACAAAAAACTAAGACACACAAGTTTGAAGAACCCTGTTATTACAGTTTATGAAAATAAAGTAAGTGTTAATGATCTACTTTTGTGTGTCTTTTTACCAAGTCAACAAGAATTGTTAGTTTGCAGTGTAGAGATGTCAGAAGACTACATATTTGGATGGCTATAGGTTTACTTTGTATATGTCATGTATGAAATATCTTTCTACAATCTGAGTAAAGACAATTCACTGGGTTTTGCTGCCCTCGGTTTCTCAAGAAAAGTATGAACTTGAGGAACATATTTGAGAAGCATAAATATCAGGTGGTAAAGTAAGACGGTAGCTGGATAGACCTGAAGAAATAATAATCTCTGGGAGAATTTAGGAACCTATTGGTTTATAGAAAGTAAATGCATGAAAATGGGGGGAAAATAAAGCCAAGTGGAAAAGAATGATATTGATATTTAAAAATGAAGTGCTCAATGGTGATAAATAATTCTTTGTGTTCCAGTAATATTTGTCACAATGATGAAGCATTTATTTTAGTAATGTTAGGATGATGTATGACCTTAAGCAGAACATTTTGGTGAACATGTGTTTGAGAGTTAAATTCACCTTACAAGAGTCCAAGAAGAAAGGAAGGTCTGATGGAAATCTCTAAATCTCCTTTTAAGTTTAAATAGAGTGGGAAGTTAAGTGTTAAGAGATCAAAGAAGCTCATTCCATTTTATTTACCCTCATTTCAATTAACACTTTTAATGTAGATAATGTTGTTATTTACATAGATGTGGATAGAACTGAATCAGCACAGCAAAACACAGTATTTATAATGTGAATGAAATACATATATTTTTAGTATAGAAGGTAGGTTCATGCACAATATCATCAAATAAAGATATAGTGGTGTCATGCTAAGAAATTCCCTCCACTGTCTTTGTTTGGTTCTAGCAATTTAAGTTAAAAATATAATGCAGAATATTTTAGAGAAAAAAATTGGATGGTGCAAAAGATATAAGAAACCTACTAAATTTATACTTAGTAACTTTGAGTGAGTAGCATTCCCGGCAGTTTCTCTTACTCTTTTGCCTGCTTTTGGAACTTTTTTCAAGCTATTGGCTTTCCTTGCAAAGCTTCCATATGAGGGCTTTGCTTTGTCTTGTTTTGTATCTTGTTTTTTCCTGTTGGTCTTAGTTTCTTTTCTGAAGTGGAAATGGAGGGTGAGTGAATTCGGGGGAGGGAGGGAGCAGGGATGAGTGGAGGGGGCCATGAACTGTGGTAACACACTGCCTAGTCCATTATCATAGTAGAGTATTTTACCAAGTTTCCAAATCTGACAAAAGTAAGGATTCCACTAAATATGTAGATTTGCATGACAGCAGATCTATAAAAATATTTAGTGGAATCATTTTTACATTTTAAAATTTGAAATTATTTTATTGTTATCGATGGAAAAACCCCAGTCAAATATCTGGAATTATGAGTGGGAAAGACTTTCCTCTTCCTACATACACTTGAAGAAATTTCCTGATTGATTTCCAGTTAACTAAGGTCTACATTATGGGATATGCAAATAAGTGACTTAAAGCCATATGTAAGATTTATTCCTCTATAAGATTGGCTAATTATACTTTGCGGAAATCCTTTCCATTAAAACGTAGATGAAATCTGAAATCTCAGTTGTTGCCTGGATACTTATTTGTGATGATAACTGTCTTAGTAGAATAGAAATTCCAGTACTAAGGAAACCACGTTTTTCCCCTAAAGACAAATGACAGTAGTGATATAGTAGGGGAGCTTACTAAGACTTGAAGGGGAAGGAGCAAGTAGCTGATCCTGAGAATAGTAGTTAAGTTAAGGATACTACTAGTTTAAGACTAGTGCTTCAACAGTCTTCTTTTAAGAATTTAAAATGTTCATGAGGCAAATTATCCAGTATACTGGATTTATCATTAAATACTACCATTGTCATCAGCATATATATTCTTTAATATAAATCTTTGAACTAATTTCATTTTATATTCACAAAATATCTCACATATTTAAAGTTATGAGATTGTAGTAGTAAGTCAAGAATAAATGTTGAATTTTCTATACAAATTCTGTTACCTGTGCCTCAAAAGAGTGTAACAGGCACATTAATTTATATTCAGGTAGCCATCTAAATGCAGGAGCATACTCATTCAACTTGTTTCATCTGATTTTTCAAATGAAAGGGAATGTTGCTCTAAATGTACACTAACACCATAAAGTAAAATCTCATGAAAAGCACCTTCACTTTATTGTAACTATTCAGAAATTTAGCTTATTATTGAGGCTTAATAGTGTGCTATAGTTTTCTAATGAAGGCACTTGTGAATCAGAAAACGATATATAAATGTGAAGGAAAAAATGCCATACTGAAGCACCGTTTTCCTCTAATTCCATCATTTCTCTGGATGCTGAGTACATAATTTGAGTCCTCCTCCTCTGCCACTTCCACAAGTTGTTGTGAATGTCTTTGACATTCACGCAGGCCTAGGATATATTTCTCAGCTGACAAAAGATGGACTTTAGTTAGAGCTACTATCATCTAAGAACTTAAATTTATAATTATGCTTTTTGGTTTTTTTTGGTTTTTACGAGACAGGGTTTCTCTGTATTGTTTCGGAGGCTATCGGTCCAGCCTGGCTTCGAACGCAAAGAGATCTGCCTGCCTCTGCCTCCCGAGTGCTGGGATTAAAGGCGTGTGCCACCACCGCCCGGCTAATTATGCTATTTTTTAATTTGTCAATATTTTGGGAGATGATAAAAATCAGAAAGAGAAATAAATAAATTACTCAGATTCTTCAATCTGGAAGCAAACATTTCCCCATTCTCTTCATGCAGCACTTAATATGCTTCATTCAACAAACAGATCTTGTTGAAATCATCTAGTAAAACTCTAAATAAACTTTTGCATTTTTACCTTGAATAATATAGTTTAAATTCCCTGAATATTGAAGATTACAAATCAAAGAAGTGCTATAGTTTATCTATAATGTAATAATATTAAAATATTCAAAACTGGAGAGATAAACTAAATATATATTGCAGAATTTCATCTTTTTTCTAGAAATAGTATTTTTTGCCTATCATACTATTGTTAAGCAAAACATGAAATGCTAAGTGTTGAATAAAATATAACAGTAACATTAAATTTGTTGGAATCTCGATAGATAGATAAGGAAGTCAGTCAGCAGCTAGGTAGGTATATATATATATATATATATATATATATATATTGTATTTTGTGATAGAAGAGACATTGTGTATGGATGGAGAGTTTGTCTGGCTACTTCATGGATGTTCCAGTTCAGACACTAGCTATGTTGGTCAAAGTATTCAGATATCATTTGTTTTTAAAATTACATCTTATTTCTTCCAGTATTTCTGATAATTCTTTATCCCCATAGTTTTTAGTGTTATTGAGATTTAATACTATTGCATTATTGCAGAGAATTCTAGAATTTTTACTTTGAGAAAATACATTTGATCACTGTTGTTTTCTATTTACAATTATATGTTTTTATGAAAAATATGATAATATTCATTTGCATTTTTTCATTTATATTCTACTTTGGATTTATTTGCCTTATGGGATATTTAATTTTCATAGCTTTAAGCCTGGCATGATTAAATAAACCTGCAACACTAGGACTAGAGAAATACAGGCAGTTGCATCTGTAATTCAAGGTAATCCTTAGCTATATAATGTGTATGAGACTAGCTTTGGTACACATGATTCTCCCTCAAATAAACACACCAAAATGACGAAACTTCCAAATGCAGAACAAAAACCAGCTTTTAAAGTTTGTTCTTGTCTTTTTATTGAATTCATAATAGCTTATCAATTAGTTGGCTCTAACTCTACTGCCCCCAGTTCCTTTCTACTTTTTCTCTCATCCAGATCCACCCCCTTTCTGTCTTATTTCAACAAATAAACAGGCTCCTAAGGGATAAAAATGCAATAAAATATAGTATTAAACTAAACATCAAAATAGGACAAAACAAAGAAAGTAAAAAAGAGCAAGAGAAGACACAAGAAGCTTACTCACTTATGCACACACACAATAATCCCACAAAACACTACATTGTGAAACAAAGAACTTCCAAAGATGCTCTGAAGTTCATTCTCGGTTAGCCATGTACTGCCTGTCCTATAGCCTACCCTTAAGAGTGGTTTGTTTCCCCGGTGACGTTTCCTTAGAAGAAGATAAAATTTCATTTGCAACTGTTATTAGTTTGAGATAACTTCTGTGCTATTATTAATGGAGGTGTATGCCCACTCTTTCAGCTCTAGGGCCCCATTTAATACAAAACCATGTAGGAATTGTGTACATTGTTTCAGTCTCTATGAGTTCCTGTGTACATCAATCAATACAATTCAAACAAATTCCTACACTCCTGTTACTTTGTTAATGCACGTTTTCTTTAGAAAATAATGGGTGCCATTATGACACACCTATGTATTTATGTATCTTACATATTTCAAATTTCCTTCTCTGATAATTTTACTTTACTACTGACCTTCATCTTACAAAACCCATAAATTTCTACTTTCATGACTTTTGAAATGTAATGTTTACTGAAAATGTTCTTGATAATTTGATATATGTGAAATATATTTTAATTACTGTAACTCCCTAGCATTTCCTTCCTATGCTTATTGCCCACCCTACCCAAGAATTCTGAATTCTTTTTGGTATATCCAAGTCTGCATTAGTTTTCTGTTGCTATGATAAAACACCATGAGGAAGGCAACTTAGAAAAGAAAGAATTTAATTGGGTTTATTTTTCTAGTAGGTGAGAAACCATAATGGCAGAGCAAAGGCATGATGGCAACAGCAACTGAAAGCTCTCATCACCATTCGAAAAAGGGTGTCAGAATGCTAATTCACCATGGAGAAGGTCTTTTGAAACCTCAATGCCCTCCTCCTGGTCTCATCCTTCCTCTATCAAGGCCACTCCTACTAATCTTTTCCAAGCAACCCTCAACTGGGAACCACTTACCTAAATGCCCAAGACATGGTGGGGGTGGGCTGGTTTTTTATTTTGGTTTGGTTGTTGCCTCTCAGCAATTGTTTGCATGAGTGTTCATAGCTTTCTGAATCTCTGTTCTCTTGTGAATTTTAAGTTTTTCATTTCTATTTCTTCTGGCAATGACTCAACTTTTAACTGTGTAAATCTGTGACTGTCTTTCATTCATCAAACATGTTCCTCCTGCTAGAATTCCGCTTTTAGATACAATATTTCAAAGTTGGCTGTGACTGGGCTGTGATCCAGGACTTCTTCTGTGCAAATATAAAAAGATTCAAAGTCATCTGGTAAGGAAAATATCAAGTCCTACATCAAGTAGATTGAAATGGCAGTCCTGGTCACATATTCTGATATTTTTAAAAATAGTTATCTTAAAGAAATGAAATAAACACATTTTAAAATTATATCAAATTCCACATAATTACTTTTTATACTTTAACTTTTGCATATTTTTCACTTAATTTTATTTGTATTATATCTATCTTGTATAAGAGATCTACATAAACCAACCTGTGATTTAATTGTTTGCTCAAGGTTAATCCATTATGTGATTAAACAACTAAATACCTTCATTCAGTATAGCCCCAGAATGTTCATATGTGTATGTTATAAGTAAATTTTATGAGAAAATAAGCATTTATCTTCCACATTATTTATATAACATTTATTATAGAAAGTAATGGTATATAAAGAAAAAAATTCACAATTTTAATATTTGATAATGTAGTTCTTACATAAAGATTTGAATATAAAATTGTTTTTGCATTAAGTATATTAAGCATCACGGAATCTAAGGAAAAGCTGCATGTTAGACCTTTGGAATTAGAGCATAGAATTTCTGAATTTAAACAATAGTATGTGTATTTATAGCACATCTCCTCAAGGTGAAGCAACTCCAGATTTTAAAATTTGAACATCACTCAGATAGATAGTTTGATAGACTGTGCTGATTCACATTTTTCCTCCCATACTGGGATCAGTAAAACAGAGTTTTATTGTGCTATGCTATCAATATGACTACTTGAAATGCTCAGGGCTTCCACAAATAGGAAAAAATGAGGGCTAGGCCAGCCTGGTCTACAGAGCAAGTTCCAGGACAGCCTCCAAGACAATACAGAGAAACACTCTCTTGAATAAAACAAAAAAAGGAAAATCTAAACCTACCAATAGTCAATGCATTTCTCATATAACTCAATAATATTACACTATTACACAAGTACCAAAATTGTACAATATAATGAAACATTTAAAATTATAGTAAAATAAGAAAAAATCACATTCTAAAATTGACTCTCAGTATGTATAGTTCTTGTGAAAATTGCTATTTTCCTTCAGTAACTTAAATCTGCTTTGTAAAAGACATTTTGTAAAATTTCATTATCAAATCTCTAGCCCTGCACATTATAGAGATAGATGAATCTTTGTTATTATAATTGTTCTTGTGTGTTTATGGGTATTCATGATGGGTATGTATGGATGTGTATATGAACAGCAAACAGGTGGTAATCAAAATGGTCAGGACATTAGTAGAGTGAATCTCTCATTTTACTTTTACATGCACTCTCAGAGGATCTAATACCCAGGCATACACATCATACACATTGAATAAAGTTATTAGTTAATTAACAATGAAAATATTATTTACAAAAACTTACTGTGAAACAAAAGATGCTTATTTAAATCAAACTTTCAAAAATATATGATGATTAAAATAAGTTATGCTTTTAATTTTACTGCTGTTTATATTCATGCATTTTATGTGTATGGGTGCTTGGCCTGCATGTATATCTGTGTACCACCCCAGTGCCTGATGTAAATGGAAGAGAAGAGACAGGATACTCTGTTATTGGCAGTACAGACCACTGTGAGGCACCCCATTTATGCTCAGACTCAAACCCAGGCACAAACTATTAGCAATGGACCCATCTCTTCAGCATTCACCATATCTACCTCCAGTGTAACTTTTATTGTATGTGCACAAGTTCTATTTTTCTGGGCACTAACGAGATTAATAGATAAATATAAATAATCTACAAATACACAGTTGTTTGAAAAGAACATTTAAAAGTATGTGACTAATAATACTGTCATCTTAGGAATATAGTGACTTGCAGAAAAAAGAAAATTATCATCAAAATGCAATACTTAAATATTAAGTGCAATATGTTTATCACAGAAAGTGAAAGACCCCAGGCGGGGGACTTTCACGGGAGGGAGACCCGAACCCAAGGAACACCGAGACCACAAGCTTGGATGCAACAGCAAGAGGCTTTATTGATAATACACGGGTACCCGGGGCATCTCAGTCTCGGGAACTGAGAGCCCCGAGCTGGGGACTCAGGGGTCCTTTTATAGCAAAAAGCGCAGTACAGAATCGAGAAGCCTAGTTACGGGACCCTGATTGGGCAATTTAAATGAGGCTGGGGCTCAGAATGAGGGCAATTAAGTTTTCTCTCAGAACTCAAGTCTCGGCCTTGGCCCTATCTGAGGAACAATAGGTCTCTGTGCTCGCCCAATCTTGCTGGGCTGGCCATTTGGTCACAACAGACACCCAAAGCCCGTGTCCTTGGGCAGAGATCCCTTCTGATAGCAAGGACTATTCAGCTGTGGGGGAAACGGAATTTTCCATGAGCCTCAGCTTGCCTGTGTAGGCTGGGCCGGGGTCTTTCATTCCCCCATTGCTCTTGTAACTGAATGGAATCTTTCATTCAGGGGTTTCTGCCATCTCGAGATCCCTTTGCTTTAGCTGCTGGTATTGTTGAGTCAAGACCAGTGATTGTACAACCGATAGCCTTTCTTTTATCTTGGCCAGGTTGTCTCTTACCACTCCGTTATGGTCTGCGTAAAAGCAGCATTCTTCTTTAAGGGCCGCACAAACTCCCCCCTGCTGTAAAAATAAGAGGTCTAGTCCCCTTCTATTTTGGAGGGCTACTTCTGCCAGGGAGGACAGAGACTTCTCCAGGGCAGCGACAGATTCCTCTAAAGACCGAACATCTGCACACATTACTTGTTGTAGGTGTTGGAACTGTTTAGTTTCCTGCAGTGCGACAGTACCGGTTCCTATTCCTGCCGCTATGCCTCCCATGGTTGATCCCCCTAGTAGGATGGCAGTGGTGATGGAGATAGGTTCCCTCTTACTGCGGCCAGTTCTTATCAGGTCAGTCATAATCAGAGGGGTGGTAAATTACCTTAGGCCATAATTCGATCAGAACACAATAGTCAACGGTGGTATTAAGTACCGTGGTGGAGACACAAGGGGTTAATCCAGTGTTGCATGCCCAATATGTCCCATTGGGGGCTATCAAGTAGCGGCCACTTTGGGGCAAAGGCTCAGTAGCATTGCATAGTCCTTGATGCGTAGCGGGGACTTTACCTATATATAGCCCCTTTCCAGACACTTCTGAGATGGTTAATTTATGTTGCATGGCTGTCCCACAAAGAGCCTCGGCTGTGGCCTGATTTGTATATTTGCCCACAACTGCTAAGCCTTCATAATAGGGAGGTTGCAGAGTCAGACAAAGCCAGCATTCCTTAGTCTTATCTGGGCGAGTTAAATTCAGAGTGGCATATGTCCCTTGGATCAGGGCTAATATTCTATTTCCCATGCCTTTAAGGGGGGACCCGAGGAGGGGGGTTTGGGAGTGCTTTCTGTAGGTGCGGGAGCAGCTGTGGTTTTAGGCAGGGTCAGGGGCCTGGTATCAGCCTTGGGCATGAGTAGGCTAGGCTGCTTTTGATCAGCAAGGACCTGGTTAGGGCCTATGGCCTGTGAATTGACAGGAGCCACCTTACATCTGATTTTGAAGATTACCCCCTTGTCTGGCCCGTACAGATACCAACGCAAACCTCAAGTATACCCAGTCTGCCAGTCCGGGGCTTGCTTTCCCTGCGCAGTGAAGGAAATGGCAAGAGGCATACCTATCATTCCAGATTGTCCTTTGTCCCAGCCTCTGCGTACTTGTATTTTATCCCAGGATGAGGACGGCCTCCAATATGCGTCCCCTGTGGTCTCGTACCCCCAAGATGCACAGAAAAAGTAGTCATATCCCCCACATTTCTGGGCCTGTTGCCAGGCACGCCCATCTCGGGGGCAGACATAGAAGTCCTTTGAACTTAGCTGCTCTCTGGCTCTTTGATCAACACACCCGGGGGTGGTTTCTCTGGAGTCCATGAGTGCACGTCGACGTCTGTAAAAGTGGGAGCCACTGGTGCATGCCTTTGGGTGGCAATGGGGAATGTCCCAAGTGTCCAACCCTGCTACTAAATCACAAAATTCAGGCCACAGAGTAGGCCACCATGTCCCAAGTGCATGTGGTTCCGTGACAGCATAAATGACCTCCCCCACTTGGGAGAGAACCTCCCAGGTTAATTTATAAACGGTATGGGGACTGGAGGCCACACCAGTGTCTGATTTTATGAGGAGGGCTATTAGCAGGAGGGAGAGGAGTGGGTAAGTTTTATTTTTAGAGGATTTTGAGTGCGCTGAGCCTTCCATCCTGGGTCCGGATCCTCAGGGGAGGCAGCTTTTACATGCAAGGCATGTATCCAAGCAGCAATCCCGTCCACCTTGAGAGCAGTAGGGGTGGTCAACAGGACAGTGTATGGTCCCTTCCAGCGGGGTTCAAGGTTCTTAGCCTGGTGGCGTTGGACCCAAACGCTGTCTCCCACGCGATAGGAGTGGGGGACGATAGGGTGTCTCCTCTGGTCTCAGTAGGCTTGGACCAGGGGCTTCCAGACTTCCTGCTGGACCAACTGGAGTGCCTGCAGGTGAGCTTGAAGAGAGGGGGAATTGGCATAGTCAGAAATATCTTGGTCAAAGAACTGAACAAAGGGAATGGTGGTTCCATGTAAAATCTCAAAAGGGGTGAGGCCATGGGGGCCCGGTGTATTCCGGGCACAATAGAGGGCAAGGGGGAGCAAGAGGACCCAGTCTTTAGTGCCAGCTGCAAGCGATAATTTAGTTAGAGTCTCCTCAATGGTTCTATTCATTTGCTCTACCTGTCCTGAGCTTTGGGGTCAGTAAGCACAATGCAATTTCCAATCAATCCCCAACAAGGTGGCCACAGACTGACTTACCTGAGAAACAAAGGCAGGCCCGTTGTCTGTCCCCAATACCTGTGGCATTCCGTAACGGGGGAAGATTTCTTCAAGAAGTTTCTTGGTGACCACCTTCGTCGTCTTGTGCTTGGTGGGGTAGGCTTCAGTCCATCCCGAGAAGGTGTCAATAAAAACCAGGAGGTCTGTGAAATCTATTTCCCAGTGCACCCCAGGCCGGTGCCCCCGAGCTCGGGTCCCCATGGGTAGCTTTAGCCTGGTCGCATTTACGCGGGCACAGGCGTCACATCGCTCAGTCACTTGCTTTAGTATTTTCCCAACAGGTGGCGGGTATTTTCTTCCCGGGCTAATAGTTCTTGCATTTTCCTGGAGCTCAAATGAGTGAGTTTGTGTAGGCTGTTAACCAGATATCTAGTCATTAGGCAGGGAAGGGCAGTTTTTCCTTGATAGGTCCAGAGACCATCATGTACTCGGGTCGCCCCCAGTCTTTTCATGGCCTTGATGTCTTTTATCTCATAGTCCCATGATGGGGAGGTCTTCTCGGAAGCCTCATTAGTTACAGGGACTACAGCTGCCTGAAGGAGGTGACTGCTGTTTCTCATGGCCAGGGCAGCCTCCCGGGCGGCCCGGTCTGCCCTCTGGTTTCCCCGGGCAACTGGGTTGTCGCCTCTCTGATGCCCTGGGCAATGTATGATACTGAGGGCGGTTGGCAGATGCAGAGTCTCTAGGAGGGCCAGGATTTCCTTTTTGTTTTTAATGTCTCTGCCCTCTGAGGTTAATAGCCCCCTTCACCTATAAATTTCACCATGGATGTGAGCTGTGGCAAAAGCATAGCGGCTGTCTGTGTAGACAGTGAGTTTCTTACCTTCTGCCAGTCTCAGAGCCTGTGTTAACAGAGGTGGGACCCAGTCACGGAAGAAACCAGAGGCTGCTGGCACTCGCAGCCACTCCTGCTTTCCGCTCGGCTCCCGGCCTTGGGCCACGCTGCTCCTTCCTCAGAGTCAGCTCGCTTCTGCCCCGCCCCCGCTCCATCCCCCACAGCGCGCGCTCGAGCGTTTCCGAGCCGTGGCTGTCCCCGCAGTCTTGGCTCCCTCCCCTTGATGTACAAAGCTGCTTCCGTCCGTGAACCAGACATGGTCGGGGTTGGGAAGGGGTTGATCCATGAGGTCAGCTCTCGTCCCATGGACCTCAGCCAGGACCTGCAAGCAGTCATGAGTCTCTGCTTCCCCAGGAAGGGGGAAGTAGCGAGGCGGGGTTTAGGGTCACCGGAGCCCCGGAGTGAATTTGGTCCTTGTCCAGCAACAGAGTCTGGTAATGAGTCATCCTGGCATTGGTGAGCCAGCGGCCCGGTGGCTGCCTGATGACCGCCTCCATAGCGGGGGGGGGGGGGGGGGCATAGATAGTCAAAGGCTGCCCCAAAGTCAATTTGTCAAAGGGTTGAGTCAGATCAGGTAACCCCAGAGCTGGGGAGCAGAGCAGAGCCTTCTTGATGTCCATGAAGGCTTTTTCCTGGCTCTCCCCCCCAGTCAAAGTTGTCCCGAGATTCCCGGGTCTGCATCCTGCCATTCAAAGGCAAACAGTGGCTGACTGTCTTTGTGTAATCGCAGGCAGAAGAAGGCATCCTTTAAATCCAGGACTGAGTACCAAACATAGTCAGGTGGCAGTCCACTCAGGAGGTTATAGGGATTGGGGACCGTGGGGTGTATGTCCTCAACCCACTCATTGACTTCCTGGAAGTCCTGGACCGGCCTATAGTCATTGGTTCCTGGCTTCTTGACTGGCAACAGGGGAGTGTTCCAGGGGGACCGGCAGGGGGTTTGGGTCTCTGAAAGGTCCTTCTTTCTAAGTGAGGCCCCCTTTGTCCCTCTCTCTGCCTATCCTGTCTCTGCTCTGCGACTACTGTGGCCAACAGTTTAGTCATTTCTCTGTTACGCTTCTTGTCCCTTGCTATCTCCCTCTCTCTCATTTCCTGTCTCTGACATTCTGTCTCCATCTTTTCTCTCTCTGTCTGAGCTTCTCTTTTCATTAAAAAATGCGTTCTGTCTCCCTCAATACATCTGGTAGTGTATACCCCTGTCATATGGGGTATACATTCTGTAAGCTTCCTTAAGTCTTTCTAAAAATGCAGCTGGCGATTCCTCTGCCTTCTGAACTATCTGTCTTACCTGGGCCAAATTTGTAGGGCACTCTCGGAGACCCGCTACAAGCAACTGGCAATAAAGACATAGATGGGTCCTACCTGCCTCAATGGTGAAGTCCCAGTCTGGGCGGTCAAGGGGGAAAGCAGCATCAATTTCATTTGGAAGCTGCATAGGTTGTCCATTTGTCCCAGGAACATTCTTCCGGGCTTCAAGAAGGACCCGCTGTCTCTCCTCCGAAGTTAGGAGGACCTGTAAAAGCTGTTGGCAATCGTCCCAGGTGGGCTGATGGGTAGTAAGAACCAACTCCAATAGATCAGTCAGTCTCACGGGGTCTGCTGAAAAGGAGGGGTTATTATTTTTCCAGTTATAAAGATCTGAGGCAGAGAACGGCCAGTACTGCAACTGGCCATCATGGCCCGTCCGGAGGCAGGGCGGTTGAATCCGGAGCGGGCTGCTCCCTGTGGCCTCGCAGTCCGGAGGCCAGGGGGTTAGGGGAGAGGAGGAGGAGTGACCTCCTGGGTGTACAAAGGGCACACCCAGGGAGGAGGGTCATAGACCAGCACTTCCCAGGTAACTATATAGGGTACTTGGTCCGGGTGGCCCTGGGGTCCAGGATCCATGACTTTCTCTTTCACCTGGAAAATAATTTGAGGGTTAAAGGTGCCATCTCGTGGCCAGCCAACATCAAAAGTTGGCCATTCAGAAGGGCAAAAGGTGATCCATTGCTTCTTGCGCGCATCAACAGACCGGTTGTGAGCGTACTCCTGGACCTGTTGCCAATGTGAAAGGGTCAGGCTAAGCAGAGTGGTAACTGTCTGGCCCATTTTCTCGAGAGCGATGACAAACGACACTAAGACGGACGAACAGATAAGAAACAAAAACAAACAGATTTCCGCTGCGCGGCTTTGACGAAAGTCAAAGGCAAAAATTCAGATGGGCTTGGGGACGGGGCCTCGTGCTCCCGTCCTTGTCCCCTATCAGGATGGAAACTCCCTCAGCCAGCGGGACTTCCCCAAACAGACGGGGCAGATTCCTAGGCATCTACCCCAACCAGACGAGTCCCTAAGAACTCCAGATACAGACGGGGCAGATTGACATCTACCCCAAACAGACGAGTCCCTAAGAACTCCAGACGAGGCAGATTGACATCTACCCCAAACAGACGAGTCCCTAAGAACTCCAGACGGGGCAGATTGACATCTACCCCAAACAGACGAGTCCCTAAGAACTCCAGACGGGGCAGATTGACATCTACCCCAAACAGACGAGTCCCTAAGAACTCCAGACGCTACCAGGACGTCTCCTGGAGCTGCGGTCAGATACAGATGTATACAGCTGTATACTACAGACGCAGGCGCGATAAAATAACAGGCATAGACAGACAGACAGCAGACAACAGAAACAACAGAAATTTAGTCCGGACAATTCTTACCTCCCAGAAGTGGGTCGGTGGTCCCTGGGCGGGGTCTCAATTTCCCGGCCAATGCACCAAATGAAAGACCCCAGGCGGGGGACTTTCACGGGAGGGAGACCCGAACCCAAGGAACACCGAGACCACAAGCTTGGATGCAACAGCAAGAGGCTTTATTGATAATACACGGGTACCCGGGGCATCTCAGTCTCGGGAACTGAGAGCCCCGAGCTGGGGACTCAGGGGTCCTTTTATAGCAAAAAGCGCAGTACAGGATCGAGAAGCCTAGTTACGGGACCCTGATTGGGCAATTTAAATGAGGCTGGGGCTCAGAACGAGGGCAATTAAGGTTTCTCTCAGAACTCAAGTCTCGGCCTTGGCCCTATCTGAGGAACAATAGGTCTCTGTGCTTGCCCAATCTTGCTGGGCTGGCCATTTGGTCACAACAGACACCCAAAGCCCGTGTCCTTGGGCATAGCTCCCTTCTGATAGCAAGGACTATTCAGCTGTGGGGGAAACGGAATTTTCCATGAGCCTCAGCTTGCCTGTGTAGGCTGGGCCGGGGTCTTTCAAAAGTATTTCAAAATAATAAATGATTTAATTTAAATGCATCGATAATTTTAATTATATAACCAAAACTATGCTACTATAATCTTTCAGAGTCATTTCAAAATTATATTCATTAAGTTTTGGTGATAATTCTGTTAAAGTAGAGGAGTAAAATTTATCTAATTGTCTATTTTGTCAACTATATATTATATAAGATACATAAAGCAGTTCGCATGACATTTTACCAGGAACTTCTTAAGCACATTTCTATGCTTACTCTTAGCTTTTGAGAGTCTGTTCATAGAATTAATCAGACAACCTACTAAAGTTTTATGGAATAATCTTTTTTACACTGTGAAGATGTGTCTTTGCCAAGGTTCCAAGGTACCTTCTATTCAGTTTAATAATAGAGTTGCCTGGCCAGTAGCTAGACAAGAGGTATACATGGGACAGAAAGACACAGAGGGGTCAGTGAAGAAGAAGGGCAGAATCTCAAGAGTCATGAGTGAATGCAGAGGAAGCAAAATGAATGTGCTGTGTTAGAAGAAGGCACAGACACATGGCAGAGTTTGGGTAAGAAATATGGGAAATTTAAAATATTAGTTATCTAGTAAAAAGCCTGAGCTATCAATGGAGCATTTATAATTAATAATAAGTCAATGAATGGTTATTTGGGAATGGCTACCAGATCACAGAGAAACTCTGCCTACACTAAAGGAATATTTTTAGGCATATACTGATAACCTCAATTTGTGTTTTGAACTGTTTTTCTTTATGACTGAAACTAATATCAGTTAAAGAGTTTTGAATGGTAAGGAGGCTATTTCTAGAAATTATTCTTCACTAAATTTATATTTAATATATAGGGTACAGGAACATTTTGTTACCTTGACAGAATCTCTAATTATATATGAGAAGCTTTTGGACACAGATGAGAGAATATTGGCCTGTGGGGAATTAAACTGATTAGGTGAATTGAGATGGAAAGACGAAGACTAAATTAGATCTCCTATTCATTGGACATTGTTGGAAGCACTAACTGGCACAAACATGCCTACTCTGCCTCCAGACTGTGCTTGTATTGCTATCATATGGCCAGGAATGGTAACTAAAGCAAATACTTTATTCCTTGTTTATTTTTCCTTTTAAAGTTATCAAGGTTATTTCATTACATTTAAGTTAAGACATGAGAAAAACATTCAATAATCTGTTTTTATGTTGCTGAAGCCAAATAAAGGAAGAAAGATTTATTTCAGCTCAAATTTCAGTTGTTTCATTTCACAGTCAGCTGGGTACTTTGGTTTTATGTCCATGGCATGACAGAAACATGAAGGATGAGACTGCTGGAAAAATGTTCACTATCCGGAAGCCACTAAAGAATGGTAACAGGAAGGGCCTAGATCATGATGCATCCTGCTATGGCATGTGCCCAGACCTCCTCTTGCTTTAAGAACATTCGGAATAATCACATTCTTTATCATCTCATTCTGTTCAGATGTGTTTCTGTGGGTTAAACTTATGTCAGCACCTTCATAACATCGTGGCTTTGCGAATACTCTCATATATCATTACAAAGGCCGTGACTAACCATCACAAGGCATCCAACAGGTTCAGGAAGTTTAGATTCAATGAAGTCTTGAAAAACAGAAATGTTCAAAATATTTCTAGTTTGGGTTTCAATGGCAGTTTTATTACTGATAAATGCTATCTCATGTATCTGGAGAAACTCGGTGAGTGCCATCTGGTAAAAATAAATTACACATCCATTATAAGAAAGATACAATTAGAGTGACACTCAAATGAAATACGGCAGTTTATTGGCTTTATAGTGTGGCATGACTATTGATTACTAGTTTTCACTGATATCTTGCATAGCTCCTTTTGGTACAATCAGAGCCAGTCCTCAGTGAGGAGGCTTCCAGCTCATTTCTGCTTGGGTTCTCCCAAGCTGATTCTATCAAATTCGGTATGTAAGTGAATGATTTCTTGAGCAATAGTGACTTTCAGTACTTTCAAATTCTATGAGGCAACCAATCAAAACAATAGCCTGGGCTGGATTCCCCTTGCTACTTTTTATTTAATTAAGTTATATTATATAACAACCACAGTTTCCCCTCCCTCCTTTTCTCCATTCCTCCACCTCCCTTCTATCCTGCCACTACTTATCCTACCCAACCCGCATCCATTCCTCCTCTGTCTCCATTCAGAAGGGGAAAGGACCCCTATGGGAATCCACAAGTGTGACATATCAAGTTGAGGCAGGACAGAGCTCCTCCACCTTGCATCAAGGCTGGGCAAGGCATTCCACAATACGGATAAGAGCCAGCTCAAGCATTAGGAACAGGTTGTGGTCCCACTTCTCGGGCCGCGACAGAAGACCAAGATTATCCCATAGTGGCTGCCTAGCTTTTATCCAGATTCTGTGAACATCCACAAGCTCAGGTCAGCTGTCTCTGTGGGTTTTCCATCATGATCTTTATCCCTCCCTTGCTCATATATTCTCTCCTCCCTCTCTTCAACTGGGCACCAAGAGCTTCGCCTGGCCTTTGAATGTGGATCTCCACATCTGTTTCCATCAGTCACCCCATAAATTTTCTTTTTTTTTTTAGAACCCATATAAAATTTATTGATGTCTTTGAGTTCAAGGCATGTGGATAAATTATAATTGTTAACTTTTACTTACCCAATTGAATAAAATATATCCTATTTACTAATGTGTCCTAAATATGCCCTATTTTGTTTTTTTTTTCATTTTGGATCTAGTGTCTAGTCTTTTTATTTATTTATTTATTTATTTATTTTCCAGTTTAAATTTAGATAAGAAACGAGGTTGCTTCACAAGTCAGTTCCAGGTCCCTCTCCCATTCCCTCCCCTCCTCCCATTCCCTCCCCCCAACCCCCCCCCGTTATCCCCTCATTCCCCCAGGGAGGGTGAGGCCCTCCATGGGGGTGTCCATAGTCTGTCATTTCATATAGGGCAGGGCCTAGACCCTTCCCGAAGAGTTCAGGATGAGAGTGCACCTCACATTGTTCTATGGGAGTCCAAAGTCCGTGTGTATACTTGGGATGGGTACTGATCTGCTGCCCAAGGCTCAATAGATTCCCTAGGCCTCCTCACTGACACCCAAATTCAGGGGGTATTGATCAGTCCCATGCTGGATTCCCAGGCTGATGCCTGGGTTTCAAGAGTTAACCTTTGTCTAGTCAGCTGTTTCTGGGGGTTAAACCAGCCCAGTCTTAAATTTTCTATGATGACAATTTGGGTAGTTACTAATCTGATTACAGGGGAAGGCCAGTTCAGGCACTTTCTCCACTATTGCTAGGTATCCTAGTTGAGGTAATCCTTGTAGGTTCCTAGGAGTTTATATAGCACCAAGTTTCTCCCTAGTCCCTTAATGTCCCCCATGAAGATATTTCTTTCATTACTCTTTTCCTCTGTCCCTACCCCAACTTGACCATCCTGATCCTTTATGTTCTCATGACCCTATATCCCTGTACCTCCTTGGCTCCCAGTTTACCCAGGACAGCTCATCTATTTCCTCTTCATAGGAAGATCCATGAATCCTTCTTAGGGTTCTCCTTGTTTCCTAGCTTCTCTGGGGTTGAGGATTGTAGCCTGGTTATCATTTGTTTTACATCTAATATCCACTTATGACTGAGTACATACCATGTTTGGATTTCTGGGTCTGGGTTACCTAACTTAGGATGACTTTTTCTAGTTCCATCCATTTGCCTGCAAATTTGATGAAGACCTTTCTTTCTGTTGATTAATATTCTATTGTGTAGATGTACCACATTTTATATTTGATACAATTTATTTGGTATTGAAAAAAATCAATGTAAGCATAGAACAGAGTCATTAAATATCTGAGTGTGTAGACAAAGTCTGACATTCATGTAGTCCCCATGTAATCACCATGATTTTATTATTTATTTATTTGTTCTCAATTATGTCACATGGAAAAGACATGGGGAGGAATTTTCATTCTTCTAGGGTTTCATGAATATGTAGTTTAGGTTGTATCAATGTGAAATTCGGAAGGTGCATGGAATTGACTTTGTTTTTCTAATTCAGGGGAGAATTTCTGAATAACCTTTATCATTGCTTGTAACAAAATTCTTCCAACCAGCCACCTGGGTTTTGCCACCTTCTCAACTCCCAAATAAAACACGAGACATTATAGTAATTATGAAGCTGAACCATTTGCTATGGTTTCTTAATGGCTAGCTTTGACTTAATTATTAACCAATGATTGCTAATACATATTTTATAAGGTCTTATCTTATCAAGAATGAAGCCTTATATGTCCTCTCTTCCCGGTACTGATTGATAAATAAAGCACTGTTGGTGAAAAGGAAAGCAAGATAGGTGGGACTATGAGTCAAGGGGGATTCTGGAAAATGTAGTCATGAGTGGGGAGTCACCAAGTGATCAGTAAACACAACATATACACAGAAGGACTTCCCCAATCAATTGCTAGCAATTACTTGTGCAGCTATGAGCTAAAAAGGTTTATGTCTGTTTCACTCAGGTGTCTTTGAATTCTGAGTTTAGCATCTTACACTCCTTAACGTATCTTTAAGGTTACTGATATTGTAGACTTGAAGTGAAAGCTTGTTATTCTTAATTTCCCTCTCAAAATTTGATTTTAACATTTCTAGAGTTTCTGATTTTTTAACCAAACCCTACCATCTAGAAATGTCTGTGAGCTTCATTTTCTGATAGGTTAGGCAAAAGCTATTGGTCCTTAAAATAGTACCAGGCATAGATTTTGTCTTGTGGAGTGGTTATAAAATGCATAGTTAATCCCAAAACATTTCTGCAATTATTGCACCATTGGACATATCTGGCTATTTTTTTAATTGGCAAAGTTCTCATCTGGGTATGACTGTTGAATACTTTTGTTGTCTGGAAGTATGCCTAGCAGCTTCCAGAACTATGAAAGCTATATTATAGGGATTAATCTTCCAGTTCAATAATATCTTGGTTTCTCCTCTTTCTATTACATAAGTCTGGGGTGTCTTCAGGAATAGCATCTTATTATAACATTTTGAAGGATAATTTTATAAAAGACACTAGACTAAATTTTGTCGTCTATGGAATCTCACCAACTAACAACTCCAAAGAAATATCACATCCCTGGCACTGGATTGTTAACTCTTTGCCCTGTGTCTGCTGCCTTGTTATCTTATGATCCTTTCATATCCTGCTCAAAGCCCAGTATGGCAGCTTATGTCCTCAGACTTCAAATATCTCTTACTTTCCCTTCACCTTCATCTTTCAAGTGTCTTCACTTTAGCTTTTGACTGACTAGAGAGCATAAGTTGAGATTATAACTTATATATAAAGGATTGTTATAACATTTCATCAACACCAAAATAAATGAAACAGTGTATCACGACAGAGATTTTCACAGGATTAGAAAATCAGACTCAAATTTGACCATATATCTGCAGGGTAACTGTAGTTGATAGATATTAAGAGAAAAGATACTGACTTTGTTTTTCAAGGTATCATCCTATTCACTATGTGAACTTCACATGCTATTTTCCAGTTACAAGGAATAAAGCTCTGCTGAATATCATAGGAGGGCTGAGAGCAAAGCAAGTTTCTAGCTCTGGAAGTCAAAGTTCATAACCACCATAATACTGATTCAGATTCTGCTATAATGTTTTCTCGGTGACTTCAAGAATGTTGCATAACCAGCAACAGATAAGGCACCGTTTTCAATTTATGAAGCAGATATCATTACATTCTATTCACAGGGACATAGCAAAGACCTGTACTTTACTTAAAAGGCAGTGTTGTGTCTCATCTTCCAGCTTTGCTCACGTGTTTTATCTTCATCATTCCCAGGGTTAGTAGTTAACATGAATCCTGATTGGATGGGTGTATTTAGGCTGCTTAAACATTGTGTGTTCAGCTCAAAACTTTACTTAACAACTCTGCATTGCTTTCATATTGAGGAAGACTCTACTAGGAGTAGCTGTTACTGTTCATTCTTTTGTATAAAGATAATATTCCCTGAACACCTGAAAAACAGTTTGCTTCTGGCAAACAGCAAATGGAACACCTGCTTCCACTATACTTATGGGATGTCTGCAATGGCTCATGTTCTGGCAGCTCATTTTGCCTGGCACATTTTTCAGATGATATGAATTGGGGAAATGTGCATTTCACAGAAACTTAATGCCTTTCTGTAGCACAAGGAGGTAGAGAAAATATGAGGAAACTGATCATTTTAGCACCTGTGTTTGTTTAATTCTAGGGAAATTAACAACTGGTGTCTGTTTGTCGTGAGAAAAATTTAAAGTATTGGTTGAAAGAAAATAAATGAGGTTCTGTTTAATTCCAAATTTCAAAAGTTTTACATGAGGTTCTGAATAATTAAAAACTATCCCTCAAGGATACTAAAGGAATCTCAGGTCACATTCCTATTCTAAGTATTATCTTGATAAGGACATTTTATAAAAATTCTAAACATTCAACATATGTCCTTTTAGTGTGAAGCAACTAGTAAAACATGGATTTATATGGCAGGACTTAGACATTCCATCTCCATGAAGAAGAAATTTGAAAATAAGCAGTGCAGTTCAGTATCTCAGATAGACTTAATATAATCAAATGTTAACTCCACTATTGTTACAGAGACTTTCATTAAGAATTTATCATAAATCACAGTAGGTTGGTATCTCATAAATTGTGTGCCATAAAATCAGACATATCCCCCAGTTCCATATATGCTGACTATTTAGACAGTTATTTGTGAAACCTCAGTCACTTTTTTCGTGTACTAGACGATTATTCCTCTGTGTCTCTGTGTAGGTACATGCATTTAAAAAAGAACAAAAATTATGTGGGTAGGGAAGAAGAAAAATAGAGGGAAAGTTGAAATAAAGATGAGTATGATCAAAATATATTCTGTAAATCTTACAAAGAACTAATTTTAAAAATGTTTTAAAATGTTTTGGGATAGAAAAAGTAAATTTTATCATAAAGATTATTTATAAGTACATGGATTAATTAATGGCAGCTATTATTTTAATGAGTTGATAAACTACAATTGATAAAAACTTACATAAAGATTCAAATAAAATTGGTTATTTTAAATATATTGCCTGATAAATTTAAGAATGATTATTTTTGTTGTTTTGAATTTTATTGTATTTTATTTATAAATAATCTTAGTTAATTTATTCATTGATAAAGCAATTTCCTTTGTCTAAAATGATGGAAAAGACAGTTTTCATTAAGCTAGGATTTTAGTTCCTATGATTTTTTATGGCACTGAAAGAAAAAAATGTATTAATAAAAACTGAATACTAACACAATTTAATAAAATTGAGATTTTGATAATTGAGAAAAGCTGTGTTTCATCAGCTCACAGGCACCCAGAGTTCCTCCGAACTACTTTCAACTAATACTTCAGTATTTTCAACTCATCATTTTCATCCATACATACAGTATTTTCATCACCATCCAGCTGGAGGCTCTTACCCTTTTGATTCTTCCTGTTTTTTCCTAAAGTTTATTTCATTTGGTACTTTTGTGCTCGAATTGCATTGAGGTATTTTGTTTTATTTTATTTTATTTTTAAATTTAAATTAGAAACAAGGTTGCTTCACATGTCAATCCCAAACCCCTCTCCCTTTCCCTCCCATACTCCCAAGCCCAGCCACCAATTCTCCCAACCCTCCTTCCCTATCCCCACACCTTTCTCCAGGGAGGGTGATGCCCTCCATGATGGGGTGTACATGGTCTGTTATTTCATCCAGGGCATGGGATAGACCCTCCCCAAGAGTCCAGGCTGAGAGTGCATCTCTCATTGTGGGATGGGTACCCAAAGTCCATTTGTATGCCAGGGATGAATACTGAACTACTACCCAAGACCCCATATATTGCCTAGGCCTTCTCACTGACACCCATATTTACGGGGTCTTGATCAGTACCATGATGCATTCTCAGACATCAGACTGGGAATCAAGAGCTCCCCCTTGTTCAGGTCACCTGATTCTGTGGGTTAAACAAGCCCAGTCTTGACCCATATGCTCATCAGTCCTCCCTCTCTGTCTCTGGGTTCCTTGAGTTCAGCTTAGTATTTAGCTGTGGCTGTCTGTCTCTGCATCCATCAGCCATTGGTTGGAGGTTCTCTTTCCCAGACTCTCTGGCAGGGGGTTTGTAGGCTGGCACTTCCCTGATGCATATCTAAAATCCATATATGAGTGAGTACATACCATATTTGTCTTTTTGTGACTGGGTTACCTCACTCTGGATGGTTTCTTCTAGTGCCATCCATTTGCCTGCAAATTTCAAGATTCTGCTGATTTTTTCCCACTGAATAGTACTCTATTGTGTAAATGTACCACATTTTCTCTATCTACTTTTCAGTTGAGAGGCATCTAGGTTGTTTCCAGGTTCTGGCTATTATAAATAATGCTGCTATGAACATGGTGGATCAGATGTCCTTGTTGTATGGATGTGCATCTTTTAGATATATGCCTAAGAGTGCAATTGCTGGGTCTTGTGGTAGGCTAATTCCCATTTTTCTGAGGAATCTTCATACTGGCTTCCAAAGTGGCTGTATGAGTTGGAACTCCCACCAGCAGTGGAGGAGTGTTGTCCTTTCTCCACATCTTCTCCAGCATAAACTGTCATTGGTGTTTTTGATTTTAGCCGTTCTGACAGGAGTAAGATCATATCTCAGAGTTGTTTTGATTTGTATTTCCCTGATGGCTAGGGATATTGAGCATTTTCTCAAGTACAATGTATTATTTATTTACCTCAGTGTCTGTGCTACTGGTGTTATGTTCAGGAAGCAGTCTCCTGTACCAATTTTTTCTATGGTACCCTCCACTTTCTTTTCTAAGAGGTTCAATGTGGCTCGATTTATGTTGAGGTCTTTAATCCTTTGGACTTCAATTTTGTGCATGGTGATAGACATGGATCTATGCAAATTCTTCTACATGCCAGCATCCACTTATGACAGCACCATTTATTGAAGATGCTTTCTTTTTTCAATTTATATTTTTAGCTTCTTTGTCGAAGATCGGGTTTTCATACATGCATGGGTTAATATCAGGGTGTTCAAAATTGATTCCATTGGTTTACCTGTCTATTTTTGTGCCAATACAAAGCCATTTCCATGACTATAGCTCTATAACAGAGCTTGAAGAGAGGGATGGTAATGCCTCCAGATGTTGCTTTGTCGAATAGGGTTGTTTTGGCTATACCGGGTCTTTTGTTTTGCCATACAAATTTGATCATTGTTCAAAGTCTGTGAAGAATTGTGCTGGTATTTTAATGGGGATTCCACTGAATATGTAGATTGCTTTTGGCAGGATTGCCACTTGTTAATATGTTCCCATTGATTGTATAGAGTATATTAAAGTTTTTATTAATTTCTTAGAATTTCTAAGAAAAGAAAATTTTAGGATGACACATGATGTTTTAGCAAATTGTTGAATTATTTTTATAAATATTTTGGTGGAATTATTTGCATCCTTGAATATTGGAGGGTTTTCCTTATAACTTTCTCACCTTTGCTTTTGTGTCCATTTTCTTTATTATGCTTTAACATCATAGTATTCCTCGCTTAGCACAATGAATTTAGTAATACTTCTTCCTTTCTATTGTATTAAGGAGCTTGGAAAACATTGGTGTTAGTTCTCTGCTTTTGTTTTCCAAAGGTCTTATGAATCTAATAAAGATCTGATCCTTTTTATTAGTTTAGGGAAATTTTATTACTTCTCAGTCTCATTGTTCACTATTAATCTGTTTCTATTTCCTATGTCCTCTCGTTTAAGTTCAGTATTTATCTTTTGCTGTAATTTATTATTGAATTATGCATGCATCATAAAATAAATAAGGAAAAAGTTTTAAAGAATTATAGGATCAAATTAATATGAAATCACAACATAAACACTTGCATCAAATATCACATTGACCATCAAATATTCATATCAAAGTTAAGTCACTGAAACAAATCCTATAATTTCATGTAAATTCTTATCATCCTAAAGTAGGATATTTCTGTATGATAATGTATGATTCTGTATTATTGAAGGAATAGTACCATTCATCCTTCTTTTTACCATTGTACATTGTATATGTTTATCTTATCTTTTTATTGAAAATAGCTTATTCTCTCAGACAATGCATCCTGCGCAA
Source organism: Mesocricetus auratus (assembly GCF_017639785.1). Classification (NCBI taxonomy): domain Eukaryota; kingdom Metazoa; phylum Chordata; class Mammalia; order Rodentia; family Cricetidae; genus Mesocricetus; species Mesocricetus auratus. The sequence goes on from NW_024429266.1 coordinate 48,604,858, forward strand.
TTTCTACTCCCTCCATTCCTCCTAGCTTCCCTTTACCACCTCCTTTCCCTAATCCACCCTACCCTTATGTTTCCTTTCAGAAAAGAGTAGGCCTCTAAAATAGAGCAACCAAACAAGCTTATAATTCTGCAAAAGCATTAGGTCCTGATATTAGGAGGACTCAGTGTTATATATAATTTTATTGAAAATGTCCATGTATTGGTAATAGTTATTAAAGTGAAAAGTAACTAATATATGATTTCATTCTAATTTTATTAATATGTAATTTCATTCTATACTATGTGTAGAATGCTAATGATCCATATGTTGGCTAGTTTTATGTCAAGTTTATACACACAATGGATATTTGGGAAGAGAAATGCAAACTGAGAAATATTAACATGTGGATCTACTGGAACTCCAAGCACATTTTGTTGTGAAAAATTGCAGGTTTATTTATTGTTGTTTTTGCTTTGGAGAAAAAGTTGACAGGTTGGGCTAAAATTGACTGCATGTATATGCCTGTGATAACATCTAGTGATTTCTTCCAGTTATAAATCACCACAAAAGTTGTTCATTTACATGCAAAAAATATGCACTGTATCATCATTAAGAGTTGTTACTATTTAGTTACAACCTACATGTTCATTAAAATTAGAATATGTTAATGGAGTGCCTGTCCTGCTTGTTTTTTTGTCAACCTAGAACAAATCTACACATGTGGGAAGAGGAAGTCATAACAGAGAAAAATATTTCAATAAAAGCAGCCTGCATTCAAGTTTGTAGTTCATTTTCCGGATTAACAATTGATGTCAGTAGAACCAGCCCCCTGGCAGTGGTGCCAACTGCTGCACCGGCGTTTCTGAATGGTAAAAGAAAGCAGACTTAATGAACTGTGAGGAAAGTCAGTGAGCTGGATTCCTCCATGGCCTCTGCATACAGGTTCCTGCCTTTGTTAAATGCTCTGACTTCCCTTAGTGTTAGAGCAAAATCTGAGGGTTGCACATGAAATAAACCACTTTTTCTCCTTGGTGCTTTTGACCCTAATCTTTATAACAGCAATAGAAATCTAAGATAACCCACATTCTCAAAAGGCAAAAACAAACAAAAAGTACAAAATTAATATATGTATTTCTGAAGGCTATATAAAAACAAAAATGGTTTACAGTAGAGCATCCAGATACTCTTATAGTTGGCTAAGAAACCTGGGTAAATAGAAAACTATGATAGTAAAAGTAGCATATGGAGTCTTTAAGAAAATTTATCCAGAGATTATTGTTAAAATAACATGAAATAAATATAAAACTAAAGCAGTAAAACATTTGCTAATGATAAAACTGAGAAATTCGCTGAATACTTTAGGAAATACATGGCAGCTTTTAAAATAAGGAACAGGAAACTTCAATACAGATTAGGGGAAAGTACTCCACTATATCACAAAATGAAGAATGCTAATAAATCACTCTTTTAATCACCCCTACTAGGATACTTTGTAATGTAAGCGAAGAGAGAGATAAAAATTCTCTGAAAATCAAATATATAAGCAGGTCCATTTAGATAAAGAGACACAATTACCTAACAGATTGTTAATAAAAAATCATCAAACCAAAAACAAGGAAAAGAAAGCAAGACAATAGTTAGTAATAAGATGATAGACATATCAGAGCTACATTTCTGAAAACCCATAGAAACTTTTACAAACTAGACAGAACAATTTCATTATACACTTGAAGATAATGACAAAAATCATTTTTAGCTTGTCAACAATGAACACTTAGCCAGAACAGTCAAATATGTATGTTTTGTGTGTGTGTGTGTGTGTGATTGTGTGTGTGTGTATATATATATATATATATATATATATATATATACTTGAAATTATTTAAAAGTATAATGCTATTCCTGGTTGATCTTCAGGGTGAAAGGAATTTTCAAGGAAAATGTGGATGGAAAAGAAAATCTCCTGAAATGCTTGACAGTTTGTTCTGTAGAGTGAAGGGTTTATGAATGAAGTATCATGTGCCTTAGCAAAGATACAGAATAGCATCATTACCCAGGAAGTATAATTTATGTAATAAAATTACTGCCATCTCCTTAAAACCTACATCTGTAAAGGTCACTGGCCAAGAATACAGCAAAGCTGTTCTAAAGAAATATGTTAATGGAAGCCAATGCTGTGAGCTGAAGAAGGACACCTTGAGAGAGGTGTCTGTTTCTAACATTTCTGCTATTCAACACCAAAAGGGAAGCATGTACCACATAGGTCAATATATCAGAATAATATTAACAACATTAAGTGTCAGTTTGTCATATCAGCAAGATAGGAAGGAGATTATTAGAATTATATAACTTCACTTGAAACCTTGCTTGGTAAGGAGTTGTGATGTAATATGGAGAAAAATTGTTATGTCTTGTGGTGTGAAAATTTAGAATATATTGTCATCTTGTTAAATGGTCCAGAAAAAAAATCATCCAGAAAGTAAGTTCATGGCTTGGGGATGTTCAATCCCTTGTAAGTGTGTAAATCTTTAAAATTTTAACTTATGAACAATGTATTGAGACATGTTGAAATATCTAACAGTGTTGTGCTATATATATTGAATAAAACTTAATTGTTTTCTCAATTAGGATGAAACTAATTCCTGGGGTATTTTTGAAAGCATCAATTAATTAGTATTCAGAAAATACATTATAACTAATAAAAATTGATCAGAAAAAGAAGCCTTTACAAAAAATCACATGTGTATTTTTAAAATACCAAATATGAAGATACCAACTAAAGATTTCTCACAAGCATTCAGAATTCTCCTCACAAGAATCTATTGTTGGGCCATGTTCAGACAATTAGAAGTATCCAGAGCTATTCCTTTTTTTGTACTCTTCATGTTTAACTTAAATATAAAAATCTGATGAATGACTTCAGAGAGAAAGAGAGACAGGAGAGAGAGAATGTAACAGCATTAAACTGATATTTAAGAAAAGAAAGAAGAAAGTATCTACTAGCTTTTTTAAAGGAAAGACTGCATTCTAATTATTCTAAACCAATACACTTCCCAACATGAGTTAAAAAGGTTTTATGAAATCATCCAAGTGCAACCATCATTCTACTGGAAAACAATTGTTTTATAGAGCCTGTCTGTCCTCCAATGACCATTAACAAGAGAATAGATAAAAAGATAGTAGGGTAAACATAAAATAAATGTCTACCTATTTGTAGTTTGGTAAAATGAAAAAGAGGCACGAAGAAAGAAAAGTTAACTCACCAATTCATAAATACTACAGCCACTAAATAATGATTTATTCACTAGTACAAATGCCTAAACATAAAATACTATATACTTAATATGACCACTGACTTCAATTTTCAGTTAGGCAAAAGCTACATAATGTGGGGATTATTAATAACAATTTTCTTTAGAGACATGGGTTTCCTTAATGTAGTCCAATTTGTGTTATATGTCTAAATAGCAGTCAGTTTAACACACACACACACACAAACACACACACACACACTCACCATATTTGTAAAATCTCATAAAAATTTAAGTTTCTTCAATTTCACTTCAGAAATAATTTAGGATATAAAACTACAAGGAAACATAAAATTCTTGCTGATAGTGTTCATGTTGACATGTTTGGAGTAATGTTTTCTGAGCCCTTCTGCTTGTGTTGCAATATAACAAAGAGAATTGACAAATGAATAATGAACTAAGTAGGCAAAGACTTTGGGGTGATAACAAGATAAAATACTGTAGCTTCTTAACAGTAGATTTACTGATATTCAGTGAGAAAAATTTAGGGACATGCTTACATATCATAACAAAAGGAAAATAGTGAAAAAAGAGTGCAAGATTCTATGATGAAAACTGATATTAGATTCAAGAACATGAGTAAATATTGGAATATTCATTCTTGCAATTCAGTATTGTAATTTAGATACTTCAGGCCGCTTATGAATTCCATTAAACCAGTATGTGTAGAAAGAAGTCCTTCAATGAGAAGAGAATAATTTCAAAAATTACAGCTACAATTTTAGTTCACCCTTTGCATGAAAGTATCAGAATATTAAGCCTAAAGCACAAGAGGACAATTCTTTTAAAGAGGGTAGAAGACTAAAAATCATGATCTCTTCCTCCCCTCCTCCTGTGTTGTACAATGAGCAGATTTGCTCTGCTATCTCCTGTCCTGAGGATAAGGCTTCTCTCTTAGCACTGATATAAGAGCAATGGAGCATGCAAAATCCAGACAGCATTTCTGTAACTAAGAACTGAAATAAAATTTTAAGCAAAAGAAAACCACAACAATAATGACAGCAAAGTTCAAATATTTGAAAAGTCTGCATATTAAGTCCAAAACAACCAAATAATTTAATTAAATAATTTCTCACTGTGAAATATGCTAGTATAAATATGAAGTGCCAGGCTATATGCTAGTAAAATGCAATTTCAAACGGCATACTTAAAAAGAAAACAAATAAGCAAGCAAAAGACATAGTTGGAAAATGCAAATGAGCCTTCCAAAATCAACAAGGAAAGAGAAACCCTATTAACACAAACCCCTACAGGTGAACAGTTATCTCTTTGTTGTGACCACAGTACTTGGCAACATAGTGTTCAATATGGTTTATCATTAATCAATTTCAAATTAATATGACAAAAATATACCCTTTTATGCCAATGGGAGAGTGGCAATTATTGGTGATGCCAAGGAACTTCACTTTTGCTGGTGGAAGTACACAATAAGGATCCCATTTTGAAGACAGTTTAGCAGTTTCTAACAAAGTTCTACATATTTATGTCTTATGGTTAGAGAATAACATGTCAAGGTGTTCCTTTAAGGTCAATTATTTAACTAAAATTCCCTGCAAGATTTTCTGCACCCTAAATGAGGAAGAAACAAACTTCACTTCATTGACAAATGGTGACACTGCTGTGATAAATCCATGATGTAGATTATTATTCATTACTTGAATCAAGGTGTGGGAAGACACAGATGCGTGTTTTCGACAGATAATAAAGCATGCCTTTATAGATACAGTCTGATGTTTTATTTGGTACCTTTATGCATGGTAGATTTATTAACATCTTTTACTTAGATTGTCCATCATCTCAAGTTTGTATCACTGCTTTGATGGAAGCATGCAAAATTATGTTTTATACTTATTTTAAAACAAAAATATAATATCATGTGTTGTAATATCCCTTTGCATAAAAGAACACCAAGAAATTTATTTCCAAAATGTATAATATGTAAGAGAAAAGTGGCAGTAAGAGAGAAAAATGGTCACTGGCTGCTACATTCAGGTGGTCATTATTAACAGAAGAGAGAAAAGAATCTAGCTGTAGAGACACCTGAAATGATATGAAAAGTTCTTTTACCCAAACCTACATAATCACAAGAATCACAGACAAATAGCAGTTGTTGGTACTTTTTTATCCTCAATATATGGTTTTATTTAAATTAGAAACATGAATGCTTCACATGTCAATTCCAGCTCCCTCTCTCACCCCTCCTCCCTTTTCCCTCTACCATCCCTCCTGCAACTCCCCACCCAATCCCCATATCATTCCCCAGGGACAGTGAGGCCCTCCTTGGGGAGATCGCCAGAGTCTGTACTTTTAATACACTAATGCTATTCAAAACGTTCAGGTTCTTAAACAGTGTACAAGTCAGATAAAGCATGTCAGAGGTGCCTGAGCAGAAGGGGGAACTGATGCCGTATAGGGTTTGGAATGTGACCTTAGAGAATAAAACATATTAGATGTAAAAAACAAAAGAGAATGTAGATTCTTAGGTTTGAATTGCAGTAATGATGTTGTCAGTATTAGCAAAGCAATATTGACAATAGAACCATATCAAAACTTCAATAACAAAGGAAACTAAAGGGAACAGGAGCAGAGTTTCTTTTCACTAGTGTGCACCACACAGATATATGTATTCTTTTTGAGTAATATCTATTTTCAAAAGAGGAAATGTAAGCAAAGTATTATGATTCTTAGAGGAACCAAGACCTAGTGTTCCGCAAAATTCTTCCTTGGTTCTAAATGTCATCATGATATCATTGTTATTTTTTTATTTATGACCAAAAGTACTCATTTCATATTCCCATGATTCATAGTGAATTTCACATGCATGAGAATAAATTTAAAAATTCTTTATTGGACAGACAAATAAAGTAAACTATAATAATAATGAAAATATGTTAATTACTTTTGCTGATTTAATAAATTGCCAAATTAGTGGTTTGAAATAACATATACATTATCTTACAGAAATAAGTCAAAATTCTTTTAGTTTCATACATTTTATGTTAGAATATGGTTTACTACAGACATAGTGAAGTGATCACTATGAGGATGTAGTTTACTCTGTGATTTTTCACATGTTTACTTAAGGCTCTATAGCACTGTTTAGAGCATATCAGTTCTACTCTGTGAACAAATTCAATGGACCATATATTCCTTGCATGTATGGTAATCATACTATTTGTTAATCATCCTATATGTGTTTCTTTGTACCACTTTACCACATTATTCTCAGTATCATTCCGATTATCAAATATTCTGTGTCTGATATCCGGCCTCACGACTTACTTCTTGACAGTCAGAATCTTACCATTTTGATATCTTTTAGATGCTATTCAAAATTCCTTTATTGGAAGTAAGGTGATAAGATATGGATTAGGATAAAACATTTTCCAGAAACTGTGGGTCTCAGTTTTCAGTACATAGGTAAAGATGGGCATAGAATGCCTAACATGAAAATTCTTATTGCTTTACTTGTAATGTAATTGCTCTATACTTGCAAATGATCATTCTTAATATAGTCAAATGCTCATTCTCATAGTTAGAATTTCAATTGCTCTGAAGAGATACTATGACCATGGCAACTCTTATAAAGAAGGACATTTAATTGGGTGGTTTATAGTTTCAGACGGTTGGTCCATTTTCATCATGGCAGGACACAGTAGCATAAAGGCAGACATGATGCTGGAGAAGGAGCTGAGATTTCTTCATCTTGATCCACAGGCAACAGGAAGTGAACTGAGACATTAGAAATGAGTTGAGCATATATGATACTTCAAAGCCCACCTAAACAGTGGCACACTCCCCACAACAAGGCCATACCCACTCCAATAAAGCAACACCTCCCAATAGTGCCATTCCCTCTGAGCTTATGGGGAACACTTACATTCAAACTACTGCATTCATGTAGAACCTACTTTGTGTCTTACTATTATGTCATTTGCACATTCTAAGCAACATTTAAGTCATGAATCTAAAGGTTGTTATAGTTTCCTGTGATTATGCTTATAATATTTATAATAGGTCAAGACATAGTTTAATATTCAGTAAATTAATGGAGTACATTATTATAATACTTATTATTTTTTACAAAATTATTAATGTTTTTCACATATACGTTCTTGTTTATTCCTAGACTATGATTAATATAATAAATGTAATTTCTTCTGTGAGGGAATGTTGGACTTCATGGTTTATAATTAGATTGTTACTTTTCTGTTATTTAATCATAGTCAAATTACATAAATCCTTCAAATTTTAAGTACTTTCTCTCTAAATGCTCAGAGAAATTTTAATTATTCAAAGTAATTTCATTAGGGTATATTTTATATTGCATTTAAAACTCTTAGAACAGAGACCACTTTTATTATAACATGGCAGGTGTAATTTTACCTTCAGCACTGGGAGCTGTGCTCAGTGACTTACTCTATGTCTACATCAAGCAAAATACTGCCAGTTTTGAGGTGTAGTCACTGTCACTGCCACCTGCTCACACACTTAATTCTTGTTTTGTAATGGGACCTTGTAAAAGAGCCTTGCAATTTTTGCCACTTATGCCGAGTCAGGAAGAGATACTTTAGGGAGTCTCGTGAGTCTCTGCTTGTTTCTAGCAAAACAGAGCCCACCCAAGAAAAATACTGTTACCAAGAAGCTGTGCTTCTCAATGTTGTTAAGGTTTTATTTTTTTATGTTTTATTATATATTTAAATTAGAAAAAAGCTTGCTTCCCATGTCAGTCCCAGCTCCCTCTCCTTCCCCTAAATGCCCTCTTCCCCCCAACCAGCCATGCCACCCTACTCCCAACTCCCCACTCTGCTCCCCAGGTGAGTATCACCCTCCATGGAGGATCTGTAGAGTCTGTCATTTCATTCCATGGAAGGACTAGCCCCCCCCCAATATAGAGATTAAGAGAACATCCTTCATTGTGGAATGGGCACCCAAAGTCCATTTGTATGCCAGGGATGTATACTGATCTGCTACCTGAAGCCCATAGATTTCCTAGGCCTCTTCACAGACACCCATATTCAGGGGTTCTGGGTCAGTCCAATGCTGGCCTCTTAGCCATCAGTCTGGGATCCAAGATTTCCCTCTTGTTCAGGTCAGCTGTTCCTCTGGGTTTCATGAGCCCAGTCTTGACCCCTTTGATCATCAGTCCCCCATCTCTGAAACTGGATTCCAGGAATTCAGTTCAGTGTTTAGCTGTGGGTGTCTGCCTCTGCTTCTGCCTGTCACAGGATGGAGGTTCTAGGATGGAATATAAGACAGTCATCAAAATCATTATCCAGAAGGGGCATTTGAGATAATCTCTCCACTACTGCTTAGTTTACCAGTTGGTGACATCCCTGAAGATCTCTGGAAATCTCACTAGTGTCAAGATCTCCTCTCAAACCTAGAATGACTCCATCTGTTATGGTATCTCTCATCGTGCTCTCCTCTATTCTTCCCCCAGCTCGACTATCCTGCTCCCCCATGTACTCCTCTCCCCTCTTCTTCTCTTCCTCTCTTATCCCTGGCTCTGTTCCCGTACACCCATGCTCCGAGTCTGCTAAGGAGGTCTTGCCTCATTCCACCTTCTCTGGAATGCCATACATATCTCTCTTAGGGTCTTTCCTGTTTCCCAGACTCTCTGGCAGTGGGATTGCTCTATAGTTTGAAGTCAGGTATAGTTATGCCTCTGGACATTGCCATGTAGAACAGGGTTGTTTTGGCTATCCGGGGTCTTTTGTTTTTCCATATAAAGTTGATTATTGCACTTTCAAGGTCTGCGAAGAATTGTGCTGGGATTTTAATGGGGATTGCATTGGATCTATGGATTGCTTTTGGCAAGATTGCCATTTTTACTATGTTGATCCTACATATCCAAGAGCATGAAGGATCTTTCCATTTTCTGGTGTCTCCTTTAATTTCTTTCTTTAAAGACTCAAAATTCTTACAATACAGATCTTTCACTTGTTTGGTTAGGGTTACCCCAGGGATTTTATGTTTTTTGTGGCAATTGTAAAGGGTGATGTTTCTCTGATTTCTTTCTCAGGCCTTTTATCGTCTGTAAATAGTAGGGCTACTGATTTTCTTCAGTTGATCTTGTATCCTGCCATTTTGCTGAAGGTATTTTTCAGCTGCAGGAGTTCCTGGTAGAATTTTTTTGATCAATTATGTAAACTACCATATCACTGCAAATAATGATTGTTTGACCTCTTCCTTTCCAATTTATATCCACTTGATCTTCTTTTGTCGTCTTTTTGCTCTGACTACAACTTCAATTACCATATAGAAGAGGTATGGAGAGAGTGGACAGCCTTATCTTGTTCCTGTTTTTAGAGAATTGTTTTGAGTTTCTCACCATTTATTTTGATGTTGGCTATTAGTTTGCTGTATATAGCTTTTATTATGTTTAGGTATGTTCCTGTTATCCCAGATCACTCCAAGACCTTTATCATGAAGGGGTGTTAGATTCTGATAAAAGTTTTTTCAGAATCCAGTGAGATCATCATGTGATTTTTATTTCTCAACTTGTTTATATTGCGGATTACATTAATGGATTTTTGTATGTTGAAACATCCCTGCATTCCTGGAATGAAACCTACTTGATCAAGGTGGATGGTTTTTCTGATGTGTTCTTGGGTCAGATTTACCAGCATTTTATTGTGCATTTTTACATCAAATGTTCATGAGTGTGATTAATCTGAAGTTCTCTTTCTTAGTTGTGTCTTTGTGTAGCTTGGGAATCAAAGTTATTGAAGCCTTATAAAAAGAGTTTGGCAAAGACCCTTCTGTTCTATTGCATGGGATAATTTGAGGATAATTGGTATAAGCTTATCTTTGAATTTCTGGTAGAATTCTGCACTGAGGCCATCTGGATCTGGGTTATTTTTGGTTGGGAGATGTTTAATGACTGCTACTATTTCCTTAAGGGCTATAGGCTTATTTAAATTGCTTATCTGTTCTTGATTTAATTTTGCCAGGTGATATCTATCCAGAAAATTGTCAATTTCCTTTTAATTTTCAAATTTGTGGAGTACAGGTTGGCAAAGTATGACCTGAAGATTCTGTGGACTTCTTCAGTGTCCATTGTTATGTTCTCCTTTCATTTCTGATTTTGTTAATTTGTACGTTCACATTCTGCCGTTTTGTAAGTTTGGATAAAGGTTTGTGGATCTTGTTGATTTTCTCAAAGAACCAACTCTTTGTTACATTAATTCTTTGTATTGTTTCCCTAGTTTCTACTTTATTGAGTTCAGCCCTCAGTTTGATTATTTCCTGGAATCTTCTCCTCCTGGGTGAGTTTGCTTCTTATTGTTTTAGACCTTTCATTTGTGCTGTCAATTCTCTAGTGTGACGATTCTCCAGTTTCTTCATGTGGGCACTAAGTGCTATGAAGCTTCCTCTTAGCATTGCTTTCAATTTATCCCACAAGTTTGGGTATGTTGTGTCTCCATTCTCATTTGAATTCTAGGAAGTCTTTAATTTCTTTTTTATGACTTCTTTGACCCAGAAGTAGTGCAATTGTGCACTATTCAATTTCCATTAGTTTGTAAGGCTTCCGCAGTTAATGTTGATGTTTAACAGTAACTATAATTCATGGTGGTCTGATAAGATACATGGAGTTATTCCAATTTTTTGTACTTGTTGAGGCTTGCTATGTTGCCAAATATGTGGTTGATTTGAGAAGGTTCCATGTGGTGGTGAGAAGAAGGTAAATTCTTTTGTGTTTGGATGGAATGTTCTATAGATGTATGTTAAACTAAATTGAGTCACAACTTCTATTATTTCCTTTGTTTCTTCATTAAGTTTCTGTCGGGTAGTAATATCTAGTGGTGAGAGTGGGGTGTTGAAGTCTCCCACTGTAAGTGTGTGAGGTTTTATGGGTGATTACTAATGTTTCTTTTACAAATGTCGGACACCTTTGTGTTTGAGGCATAGACGTTCCAGAATCCAGACTTCACCTTGGTGGATTTCTCCTGTGATGAGTATGAAATTATCTCCTTCATCCATTTTGATTGTTTCAGTTTAAAGTCTAGTTTGTTAGATATTAGGATTGCTAGCCCTGCTTGTTTCTTGAGTCCAATGGATCGGAAAATCTTTTCCTAAACCTTAACTCAGAGGTAACACCTGTATTTGAAGCTAAGTTGTGTTTCTTGTATGCAGCAGCAGGAGAATGCATTCTGCTAGCCTTGTGCCTTTTTATGGGCAAGATAAAACCATTCATGTTGAGGGATATTAATGACTATTGATTGCTCATTCTTGTTTGTTTTGGAATGGTTGTTGCATGTGTATTTCCACCGCTTTTCTCTTTTGGCTGTTGATAAAGTGGGATTATCTACTGCCTATGTTTTTCTGGTTGTAGTTTGCTTCTTTGGATTGGAGTTTTTCTTCCAGAACTTTCTGTAGGACTGGGTTAGTGGATATGTATTGCTTAAATATGCTTTTGTCATGGAATATCTTGTTTTCTCTATCTATATTGATTGAAAGGTTTGCTTGATATAGTAGTCTGGGCTGGCACCCATGGTCTGTTAGTGTTGGTAGAATATCTATCCAGGACCTTCTGGCTTTCAGAGTTTCCATGGAGAAGTCAAGTGTAATTTTGATATGTTTGCCTTTATATGTTATTTGACATTTTTCCTTAGCTGCTCTAAGTATTCTTTCTTTATTCTGTATGCTTGGGGTCTTGATTATTATGTAGCAAGAGGTATTTGTTTTTGGTGTTACACTCTATTTTGTGTTCTGTAAAATTCTTGTACCTTCATTGGCCTGACTTTCTTTAGGTTGGTAATGTTTTCTTTTATGATTTTGTTGAATATGTTTTCTGCCCCTTTGAGACGGGTTTCTTCACCTTCTCCTATACCTATTATTCTTAGGTTTGATCTTTTCACGGTGTCACATATTTCCTGGATATTTGTGATAGGGATCTGTTAGACTTAAGATTTTCTTTGGTTGATGAATTTATTTCTTCTAGGGTGTCTTCAACACCTGAGATTCTCTTTTCTATCTCTTGTAATTCTGTTGGCTATGTTTGCATCTGTAGTACCTGACCATATTTCCCCAGACTGTGTTTTCTTTTTTGTTGTCTCTATTTCAGCTTTCAACACTTGCACTGTTTAAATTGTTTCTTGTAATTTTTGCTTTGTATTTTCCTCACTTTCTTGCATTTGTTGGATGTTTTTGGATTGTTTTTTTCTGCCATTTCTTGCATTTTTGGGTTTGTTTTTTCTTCTATTTCTAGCATTTTTTGGTTTGTTTTTTCTTCCATTTCTTTATGGGATTTTTCTCATATCCTCTTTGAGGGCCTCTATCATTTTAATGAAGTTGTTTTAGGCCATTCCTTTCTGCTTCATCTGCATTTGGGTAGTTAGGTCTTGCTGGTGTAGAATCTCTAGACTCTGGCAGTGTCATATTTGTTTATCTGTTTCTGAGTGTTTACTTATATTGTCTCTTTCCCATCACTTCTTCCAGTGAGTGCAGAAGGGGCCACTTCCTCTCCTGGTGGGTAGGATACCAGGGTTCCCTTTCAGTGGGTGGAAGCAAATACAATATTCTCTGGTCTCTGCTCTTTGTCCTCTGCCCTCTGCCCTGAGTGTGGATTGGAGTAGACCAGCTGTCTCTGCAGGCTCCTGGCTGCTTTCTGAGTCACCCTGGCTGCATTCTCCAGGCCAGGAGATACAAGAGAGGATGAGCAAGTGGAATTAGTGTCCAAGATGGGGGCCCGGAGCTCACCTCTACCCTCTGCCCTGAGTGGAGTTGAGAGTATGTTCTGATTTTAAAAATCCTTTTTCAAGCTTTTGTTAAGTTGAAATTTGTGCCTCAAGTCCCTGTTCAGGTGTCATTATGTATAAGCCTATTTCCTGCCTTCCTGTTCCCAGAGCAACATTAGTCCCAAATGAACACACAGAATGCTATATTACTTATGAAGCTGTTGGCTGTTTTTTATGGTTTCTTGTTTTATAGCTCTGACATAACTATTAAACCATAGATGCTAATCTGAGAATTTCTATATGGTCTTCTCTTACTGGAGAAAGGCTCTGAACTTCTTACTCCTTTTGCATCCTACATGGTAACTGACTGTGTTTCCATTTCCCAGAATCCTCCACCTCTCCTAGTCCCACCTATATGGATGGTAACCTAAGAAGAAATGTGAATTTTCAAAATAAAATTATTTTGAATATTCACACTTACCTTTTAATAGGCAAAAATAGCTTATGTAGAAAGGGTATTAATAAGTAAAAGTAGTAGTCAGCTGTTGGTGGCACATATTTTTAATCCTAGCACTTAGGAGTCAGAGGCAGGCAGAACTCTGTGAGCTCAAGGCCAGCCTGGTCTACAGAGTGAATTCCAGGGCTGATGTTTTCTGTTAAATAAATGGACTATCACACTGAATGTATTATGTGTAGCTATTACATAGAAGAGAATATGAAATCATTCCTTGCTCTGCACCTTGAGCACCTTTATTTACCTCCATGTCTTCCTTCCTTTTTCTTCCCTCTCTCTATCTCTCTGTCTGTCTGTCTTTCTCTCTCTCATGGTGTGTGTGTGTGTGTGTGTGTGTGTGTGTGCATGTGCGTGCCTCTCAATAGCTTAACCCTAATAACATAATCAACACAGGGAAAGATATACATGTAGGCAGTGTATTTACCTACAAAATTGAGCTGATATGGCAAGAACCAAAAGAATTTGTGTGCGGGGCAAAGGGAAGAAAGCATAAATAACATTAAATAAGAATTCCTCAGTTTGGGGATTTTCTTGCAAAAAGGTTATTTGATACTTTAAAAATAAATATACAACAAACCTGAGTTCCCAAATGGCAGACTCTATGAATGGACTGTAAAGTAGGTCAAAATAAAAGTATGTGGCCATTTTTGGGGGACTAGATTCACTGATAGAGGTCTTTAGGTCTACTAAAAGAAACAAGTTTTGAACAATGAACAATATACATGTTACTAGTTGCAGAAAGATTGGATGCATTGTTATCCTTGATTTAATTATACACAATTTAATTAAGTGAATTAAAAAAACTCTCAAACAAACCATTTCTTGATTATACAATCTATTTTGTAACCACTAGAATATGATATTCAAAGAAAATATTTAATCATATGTTTGCATTATCAATAACATTTCTCTTTAAACCATTGCTGTTCTAGGGTATTTACATCCATCTGCAAATTGTCATTCTTTTTTTATAAACTTTTATTTAAATTACCAATCTTATTTTACTTATCAATCCCAGTTCCCTCTCCCACCCTCCCATCCTCCCATCCTCCCATGCCCCCCCACCTACTCCCCCATCCTATCCAAATCTACTGCACAGGGAGTGTGAGGCCTTCCATGGAGAACAATTAAAGTCTGTCACATCATTTGTGGGAGGACCTAGGCCCTCCCCAGTATGAGTAGGCTGAGAGAGTATCCCTCCATCCTGAATGGGCTCCCAAAAATCCATTCATACACTAGGGATAAATGCTGGTCCCATTTCAGAGTCCTGATAGACCACCCAGGCCTCCTAACTGACAACCACATTCAGGGGGTCTGGTTAGGCCCTATCCTGGTTCTCCTGCTGTCATACTGGGGTCCATGAACTCCCACTTGCTCAGGTCAGTTATTTCTGTGGATTTTCCCAGAAAGGTCTTGACCCCTTTACTCATCACTCCTCCTTCTTTACATCTTGATTCTAGGAGTTCTGCTCAGTCTTAGCTGTGGGTTTCTGCTTCTGTTTCCATCAGCTGCTAATGAAGGCCCTAGGATGGCTTTTAAGGTAGTCATCAATCTCATTATAGGTTAAGAGCTTTTAAGGTAGCCTCTTCACTATTGCTTAGATTCTCAGTTGGGGTCATCCTTGTGAATCTCTGGACATTTCTATAGTGTCAGATTTCTCCTTAAACCTATAATTGTTCTCTCTATTAAGGCATCTCTTGAAAAGGCTTTATAAGCTAATCTCAAACCCCACTTTATCACAATATGGTCAGGAATAGAAACAGTCCAAGAACAAGCTGGGCTAAAGGCAAATTTCAAGGGGCTGTGAGTATGAGAGGAAAAAGACATCCAAGAGACTGTGTCAATGGACAGCTTCTTTATTTGGAGGGGGCAAGGGACATTATACCCTAGGAAAAATGACCAGTTACGTCCAGGTAGTGATATGTTATTGCTTGGGGCAAGAACATCAAGGGCACTTCATTTGCTTACTCAGCATCCAAGGGAAGGAATCTCTTTTTTTTTTTTAATTTTAAATAGCTTGTTTTACATGTCAACCCCAGTTCCCTCTCCCTCCCCTCCTCCCGCACTCCCCTTCCACCCTCCCTCCCACCCTATTGCCAAATCCTTCCACATAGGGGATGTCTAGAGTCTATCATTTTACTCTTGGTAGGGTCAAGGCACTCCCCTAAGAGTCCAGGCTGAGAGAGCATCTCTCTTTGTGCTATAGGCACATGAAGACAGATTGTATACCAGGGATAGACACTGATCCACAGCTCAGAGCCCCATAGATTGTCCAGGCCTTCTCACTGACACTCACATTTGGGGGGTCCAGATCAGTCCCATTCTGGCCTCCCCCCTGTCGGTCTGGGGTCCAAGAGCACTCCCCTGTTCAGATCAGCTGTCTCTGCTGGTTTTGCCAGCCCATTCTTTGCCCATTTGCTCATCATTCCTCTCTCTCTGTCACTGGGTTCCTTGGGTTCAGTTCAGTGCTTAGTTGTGTGTTTGCTTCTGCTTCCATCAGTCCCAGGATGAAGGCTCCCGGATAGTTATAGACATCAAGTTCATTATCAGGAATGGGCATTCGAGGTGGTCCTTCCACTATTGCTTAGCTTGCTAATTGATGTTATACCTTTAGATCACTCGAGGTCACTCTGGTGCCTGATCTGTCTTCGATCCTATGATTCCCTCTTCCCCCTATTCTACCCCCACCCACTCAACTTCCTGTTCCCCCATGACCAACTCCCTTCCTCTTTACCCCCTCTATTCTTCCCAGGTCCCACTACCCCCCCCTGCCCTGTTCCCCATCCATTCAGAGGATCTTGTCTCCATCCTCTTCTCTTGGGTACTATGCATATATGCATATCTTTTAGGTTCTTTCCTGTTTCCCAGACTCTCTATCTGTGGAAGTGCAGACTGGCACTATCCTGATCCATATCTAAAATCCATATATGAGTGAGTACATACCATGTTTGTCTTTTTGCGACTGGGTTACCTCACTCATGATGGTTTCTTCCAGTGCTATCCATTTCCCTGCGAATTTCAAGATTCCATTGTTTTTTTCTGCTGAGTAATACTCCATTGTGTAAATGTACCACATTTTCTCTATCCACTCTTCAGTTGAGGGGCATCTAGGTTGCTTCCAGGTTCTGGCTATTACAAACAATGCTGCTATGAACATAGTGGAGCAGATGCCCTTGTTGTATGAACCTGCCTCATTTGGATAAATGCCTAAGAGTGGAATTGCTGGGTCTAGTGGTAGATTAATTCCCATTTTCCTGAGGAATCTCCATACTGATTTCCAAAGAGGCTGTATGAGTTGGCATTCCCACCAGCAGTGGAGGAGTGTTCCTCTCTCTCCACATCCCCTCCAGCATAAATTGTCTTCGGTGTTTTTGATTCTAGCCATTCTGACAGGAGTAACATGGTATCTCAGAGTTGTTTTGATTTGCATTTCCCTGATGGCTAAGGATGTTGAGCACTTTCTTAAGTGTCTCTTGGCCATTTTAGCCTCCTCTACTGAGAATTCTCTATTTAGCTCTGTACCCCACCTTTCAAGTGGATCCTTTGGTGTTTTGGAGACTTGTTTCTTGAGTTCTTTGTAAATTTTGGAGATTAGCCCTCTGTCAGATGTAGGGTTAGTGAATATCTTTTCCCATTTTGTGGCCTGACTTTTTGTCTTTTTGATTGTGTCCTTTGCCTTACAGAAGCTTTTTAGTTTCAGAAGGTCCCATTTGTTAATTGTTGATCTCAGTGCCTGTGCCACTGGTGTTATGTTTAGGAAGTGGTCTCCTGTACCAACTCGTTGAAGAGTATCTCCCACTTTCTCTTCTAAAAGTTTCAATGTGGCTGGATGTATGTTGAGATCTTTGATCCATTTGGACTTAAGTTTTGTACAAGGCGATAAACATGGATCTATCTGCAGTCTTCTGCATACCAGTACCCAGTTATGCCAGCACCATTTGTTGAAGATGCTTTCTTTTTTCCCACTGTACAGTTTTAGCTTCTTTGTCAAAAATCAGGTGTTCATAGGTGTGTGGGTTAAAATTAGGGCTTTCGATTCGGTTCCATTGGTCTACCTGCCTATTTTTGTGCCAATACCAAGCTGTTTTCAGGACTATAGCTCTATAATAGAGCTTGAAGTCAGGTATGGTGATGCCTCCTGAAGTTCCTTTATTGTATAGGGATGTTTTGGCTATCCTGGGCCTTTTGTTTTTCCATATAACGTTGATTAATGTTCTTTCCAGGTCCTTGAAGAATTGTAATGGAATTTTGATAGGGATTGCATTGAATCTATAGACTGCTTTTGGCAAGATTGCCATTTTTATTATGTTGATCCTACCAATCCAAGAGCGTGGGAGATCTTTCCATTTTCTGGTATCTTCTTTGATTTCTTTCTTCAAAGACACAAAGTTCTTGATATACAGGTCTTTCACCTCCTTGGTTAACATTATCCCCAGATATTTGATGCTGTTTTTGGCTATTGTAAAAGGTGATGTTTCTCTGATTTCTTTCTCAGTCACTTCATCATCTGTATATAATAGGGCCACTGATTTTTTTGAGTTTACCTTGTATCCTGCCAGATTGCTGAAGGTGTTTATCAGCTCTAGGAGTAACCTTGCGGAGTTTTTTGGGTCACTTATGTAAACTATCATATCATCTGCAAATAATGAAAGTTTGACTTCTTCTTTTCCTATTTGTATTCCCTTTATCTCCTTTTGTTGTCTTATTGCTGTAGCTAGAACTTCAAGTACAATATTGAAGAGATATGGAGAGAGTGGACAGCCTTGTCTTGTTGCTGATTTTAGAGGAATTGCTTTGAGTTTCTCTCCATTAAGTTTGATGTTAGCTGTTGGTTTACTGTATATTGCTTTTATTATATTCAGGTACGTTCCTGTTATCCCTGATCTCTCTAGGACCTTTATCATGAAGGGGTGCTGGATTTTGTCAAAGGCTTTTTCAGCATCTAGTGAGATGATCATGTGGTTTTTTCTTTCGCAGATTGTTAATATGGTGGATTACATTGATAGATTTTCTAATGTTGAACCATCCCTGCATTCCTGGAATGAAGCCTACTTGATCATGGTGGATGATTTTTCTGATGTGTTCTTGAATCCGGTTTGCAAGTATTTTATTGAGTATTTTTGCATCAATGTTCATGAGGGAAATTGGTCTATAGTTCTCTTTCTTAGTTGTGTCTTTGTGTGGCTTGGGTATCAAGGTAATTGTAGCCTCGTAGAAAGAGTTTGGCAGTGAGCCTCCTGCTTCTATAGTGTGGAATACTTTGACGAGTATTGGAATGAGCTCTTCTTTGAATTTCTGGTAGAATTCTGCACTGAAGCCATCTGGGCCTGGGCTTTTTTTGTTTGGGAGACTTTTGATGACTGCTTCTATTTCATTAGGGGTTATAGGTCTGTTTAAATTATTTATCTGTTCTTGGTTTAGTTTTGGCAAGTGATATCTATCCAGGAAATTGTCCATTTCCTTTAAATTTTCAAATTTTGTGGAGTACAGATTTTCAAAGTATGCCCTGATGATTCTCTTGATTTCCTCAGAGTCCGTTGTTATGTCCCCTTTCTCATCCCTGATTTTGTTAATTAGCATGTTCTCTCTCTGTCTTTTGGTTAGTTTGGACAGAGGTTTGTCTATTTTGTTGATTTTCTCAAAGAACCAACTCTTTGTTTCATTGATTCTTCTCAATGTTTTCCTGGTTTCTACTTGATTGATTTCAGCCCTCAATTTGATTATTTCCTGGCATCTGCTCCTCCTGGGGGAGTTTGCTTCTTTTTGTTCTAGAACATTCAGCTGTGCTATTAATTCTCTAGTATGACTGTTCTCCAGTTTTTTCATGTGGGCACTTAGTGCTATAAACTTTCCTCTCAGCACTGCTTTCAAAGTGTCCCATAAGTTTGTGTATGTTGTGTCTTCATTCTCATTGAAATCGAGGAAGTCTTTAATTTCTTTTTTTATTTGTTCCTTTACCCAGGGATGGTGCAATTGTGCATTGTTCAATCTCCATGAGTTTGTAGGGTTTCTGCGATTTGTGTTATTGTTGAATTCTAATGTTAATGCATGGTGGTCTGATAAGATGCAGGGGGTTATTCCAATTTTTTTGTATCTGTGGAGATTTGCTATGTTTCCTATTATGTGGTCAATTTTAGAGAAGGTTCCATGTGGTGCCGAGAAGAAGGTATATCCCTTTGTATTTGGGTGGAATGTTCTATAGATGTCTGTTAAACCCAGTTGGGTCATAACTTCTATTAATTCTTTTGTTTCTTTGTTAAGTTTCTGTCTGGAGGTCCTATCTAGCGGTGAGAGCGGAGTGTTGAAGTCTCCTACTATTAGTGTGTGAGATTTTATGTGCATTTTGAGCTTTAGTAATGTTTCTTTCACGAATGTAGGTGCCTTTGTATTTGGGGCGTAGATATTTAAAATCGAGACTTCGTCTTGATGTATTTTTCCTTTGATGAATATGAAGTGCCCTTCTTCATCTCTTTTGATTGATTTTAATTTGAAGCCTAATTTGTTAGATATTAGGATTGCTACGTCCGCTTGTTTCTTGGGTCCGTTTGATTGGAAGATCTTTTCCCAGCCCTTTACTCTGAGATAATGTCTGTCTTTGTTGTTGAGATGTGTTTCTTGTATGCAGCAGAAGGAAGGGTTCTGTCTTCGTATCCATTCTGCTAGTCTGTGTCTTTTTATAGGTAAGTTGAGGCCATTGACATTGAGGGATATTAATGACCATTGATTGGTGATCCTTGTTTGCGCTTGATTTATTTTTAGTGAAGTTATTTTGTGTAGTTTCTCCTCCCTTTTTCTTTTAGTGTTTTGTAAAGTATGATTCTATATTGCCTGTGTCTTTGTGAATGTAGTTATCTTCCTTGGCTCTAGGTTTTCCTTCTAGCATTTTCTGTAGAGCTGGATTCATGGATACGTATTGTTTAAATCTGGCTTTGTCATGGAATATTTTGTTTTCTCCATCTATGGTAATTGAGAGCTTTGCTGGATATAGTAGTCTGGGCTGGCATCCTTGTTCCCTTAGCGTTTGTAGGACATCTGACCAGGATCTTCTGGCTTTCATCGTTTCCATTGAGAAGTCAGGTGTAATTCGGATAGGTCTGCCTTTATATGTTACTTGGCCTTTTTCTTTAGCTGCTCTTAATATTTTCTCTTTGCTCTGTAGGTTTGATGTTTTGATTATTATATGGCGAGGTGACTTCTTTTTCTGGTCAAGCCTATTTGGTGTTCTGTAAGATTCTTGTACTTTCATAGGCATATCTTTCTTTAGGTTAGGGAAGTTTTCTTCTATGATTTTGTTGAATATGTTTTCTGTACCTTTAAGTTGAAGTTCTTCACCTTCTTCTATACCTATTATTCTCAGGTTTGGCTTCTTCATGGTGTCCCATATTTCCTGCATATTTTGTGTTAAGGATTTGTTGGTTTTGAGATTTTCTTTGGTTGACGATGCTATGTCCTCTAATGAGTCTTCAACACCTGAGATTCTCTCTTCTATCTCTTGTATTCTATTGGTGATGCTTGCATCTGTAATTCCAGACCGTTTACCGAGCTTTTCTATTTCCAGCATCCCTTCATTCTGTGTTTTCTTTATCGTTTCTATTTCAGCTTTCAATCCTTCAACTGTTTGAGCTGTTTCCTTAATTTTCTTGGTTGTTTTTTCTTGGTGCTCTTTAGTTTCTTTGAGAGATTTGTTTATTTCTTGAATTTTTCCCCCATTTCATGGATTTTTTGTTTGTTTTTTCTTCTATTTCTTTAAGGGATTTCCTCGTTTCTTCTTTGAGGCTCTCCATCATCTTCATGAAATAATTTTTAAGGTCTGTCTCCTCTTCTTCATCTATGTAGTGCTTTTCAGGTCTTGCTGGTGTTGGATCCCTGGATTCTGGTGGGGTTGTGTTGGTGTTTCTATTGCTGAGTGATCTCTTATTCTGTCTTCTTCCCATCTCTTCTTCCAGTGGGTGCTGGTGGGGGCTTTCTGTTTCCACTGGTCTCCTTCCTTACTGCAGCTGAAGCTGAAGCTGGCCTCGCTGGGTTGGGGTCTTGGAGGGGCTGATCTCTTTCCTGAAGCTGGGCTCGCTGGGTTGGGGTCTTGGAGGGGCTGATCTCTTTCCTGTGTGGGCGGCTCTTCTGAAGCTGGGCTCGCTGGGTTGGAGTCTTGGAGGGGCTGATCTCTTTCCTGTGTGGGCGGCTCTTCTGGAAGCCGGGAGCGGCCCCGAAGATGGAGGGGGATGGGTGATGGGTGGGTGGTCCCAGCCGGGGACCCAATCTCACCTGAAGCTGGGCTCGCTGGGTTGGGGTCTTGGAGGGGCCTGTGTGGGCGGTTCTTCTGGAAGCCGGGAGTGGCCCCGAAGATGGAGGGTGATGGGTGATGGGCGGGTGGTCCCAGCCAGAGACCCAATCTCACCTGAAGCTGGGCTCGCTGGGTTGGGGTCTGGGAGGGGCTGATCTCTTTCCTGTGTGGGCGGCTCTTCTGGAAGCCGGGAGCGGCCCCGAAGGTGGAGGGGGATGGGTGATGGGCGGGTGGTCCCAGCCGGGGAGCCAATCTCACCTGAAGCTGGGCTCGCTGGGTTGGGGTCTTGGAGGGGCTGATCTCTTTTCTGTGTGGGCGCGGCTCTTCTAGAAGCCGGGAGCGGCCCCGAAGATGGGGGGATGGGTGATGGGCGGGTGGTCCCAGCCGGGGAGCCAATCTCACCTGAAGCTGGGCTCGCTGGGTTGGGGTCTTGGAGGGGCTGATCTCTTTCCTGTGTGGGCGGCTCTTCTGGAAGCCGGGAGCGGCCCCGAAGGTGGAGGGGGATGGGTGATGGGCGGGTGGTCCCAGCCGGGGAGCCAATCTCACCTGAAGCTGGGCTCGCTGGGTTGGGGTCTTGGAGGGGCTGATCTCTTTCCTGTGTGGGGGCGGCTCTTCTAGAAGCCGGGAGCGGCCCCGAAGATGGGGGGGATGGGTGATGGGCGGGTGGTCCCAGCCGGGGAGCCAATCTCACCTGAAGCTGGGCTCGCTGGGTTGGGGTCTTGGAGGGGCTGATCTCTTTCCTGTGTGGGCGGCTCTTCTGGAAGCCGGGAGCGGCCCCGAAGGTGGAGGGGGATGGGTGATGGGCGGGTGGTCCCAGCCGGGGAGCCAATCTCACCTGAAGCTGGGCTCGCTGGGTTGGGGTCTTGGAGGGGCTGATCTCTTTCCTGTGTGGGCGGCTCTTCTAGAAGCCGGGAGCGGCCCCGAAGATGGGGGGATGGGTGATGGGCGGATGGTCCCAGCCGGGGACCCAATCTCACCTGAAGCTGGGCTCGCTGGGTTGGGGTCTTGGAGGGGCCTGTGTGGGCGGTTCTTCTGGAAGCCGGGAGCGGCCCCGAAGATGGAGGGGGATGGGTGATGGGCGGGTGGTCCCAGCCAGAGACCCAATCTCACCTGAAGCTGGGCTGGCTGGGTTGGGGTCTTGGAGGGGCCTGTGTGGGCGGTTCTTCTGGAAGCCGGGAGTGGCCCCGAAGATGGAGGGGGATGGGTGATGGGCGGGTGGTCCCAGCCGGGGAGCCAATCCCACCTGAAGCTGGGCTCGCTGGGTTGGGGTCTTGGAGGGGCTGGGAAGGAATCTCTTAAGGCCATATAAAAGTCCACACTAGAAAGTTTCTGTGGTAATATAAACAGTAACCAGTTCCTCCTTGGAGACATGTGCTGCTACTTCCAAAGGGGGTCACCCACACTGGGGGAAGTCAAACTGCTGTGATTTGGGGTACCTGGACAAAGTAGGCAAGCAGTCAAATTCCTGCCACTCTCAGAATCAAAAAATCTGGGTTTTAGCCATGCTTTGGCCCCATCTTAGCTACAGGCATATCCCACATTTAGAAATGTGAATTATCTTCTAATGGTATTTTAGCCATGATTTTAATTGATATGATTGGCTGTAAGAACAATATTTTATCCAAGAAGTTGCATTCTAACTCACCTAATAAGCACTCTACCTGTTATTCATCCAGTCATCAGGTTTATTTATTAATGTAGCCATGCGGAATGATATTAAAAGCCATTATGGACATTCTTATTTAAAACTGACTACAATAACAGCATAAAAGCACTAACTTATTTTCCTTAAACTATGTATGACCTTATAGCACAAGTGATTTGGGGACACTGCAGGTGGTGATTATAGAGTGTTATGTAACTAAAATAGCTCTATGGATTTTCAAAAAGATAATTACTTTTGAATATCCAAATCGATCTTTCATGTGGACAGAAGTAGCTTATGTTGTAAGAATATTAATAGGTAAGAATAGTGAGTTTATATGGTTGATGCATGCTGTTACAGGTATAGATTATCACAGAGACTCTATATTTCACAAATTATATGTGACACTAAGTGAAGGGAAATTTATAGTAATGAAACAACTAAATCTGTACAGAAAATTTTATGTATATGTATTAATAATTCTGTACAAAATTATAGAAATGAATTTTTAACATGAAGGCAAGGGGAATTTTTTAAAAATAAAGTCATTGAAGTTAAGTGGCAATCCTAATTTTTATTTTACTGAACAAATAAAAGTTGATTTTTAAAGAAATATAATTTTATGAAAAGCATTTTTCAAGGTTACAATGGAACAACTACAGAGCTTTAAATTTCATGTAATTTTTAATATTGATGAATTTATGTTTGTCACTTCCTTCAGACATTTTACATATCCACTCATAATTCATTGATGCATGCATTTCATTGTACTAGTAAATTTGAAATTCTGTTCTGAATATATATCCATGCCCATAATGTACAAATAAATAAATGAGCTATTAGTTGTACTGGGTATTTGGTATTCATTTTCATATTAAGGATTCTTTTTTTACTTCATTAGAATCTGGCAAAACTGGGACACCATGTAGGTAATATGCTAAATTTGACGGTCAAAGAGGCATATAACACTCATCATACACAAAGGAGTCCTATGTAATAACCATTAAATTTTCTTAACTTAGCCCATCATCTGCTATATTACTCCCTTTGTCTGAATTAACACATTCAAAGACTTCCTCAACAGGAAAGCTTTTAGAAGAATCTATAAGTATTTGTGGAAGACTGTTTAATTTACCATGACTCTGGAATCATAAATAGCATCAATCCCAACTTTACAAACTTGCTAATCATAGAATAATGAACACTTTTAACAGCTTCTGGTTGCCTCATCATCTGTGAAGTGTGGCTGCCGATGATTTGTCAATAGTATTACTTCTGGAGAGCGCTCAATCATAAGACTCTTCAGACATTCCTATAGATATATGTAGCACTGAATTGAGCTCCAGTAGACACTAAACCAACATGATATGCAAAATTGAAAAGATCCACTCATTACAAAACACAAAAAGTCCCCCAGGCCACCCTTCACATTCTTTTCTTTCCACAACTTAACATCACAACCCCCCAAAGTAAACTTCAAGTACACTCTTTATAAAATGTAAGTGGCAGAAACCCCTACCTTAAGCACTTCTTCATGCAGCTCTATATGTGCCTTTCTATTATGCAAGTTCCTCAGAACTTTAAATCACACAGACTGTTTACGTGCTCAAGAAACACATTCATATCTTATTTTCATATGTCTGTTTTTAAGTGTATTATTTTAATAGCTCTTGGCATAATATAAGATGCACTACCATGTGTAAGGTTATTTTGAGTATTAAGTATGAATTAAACAAATAAAGGCTTTGGTACTTCAGCACTCTGTAGAGACACTGAGCTTGCGTACATAAGACAGTTGTAAGCTTTTTGCATGGAAAGCATTAACTGCTCATCCAAATAAGGAAAGATGACATTTTTTTTCTATACTTGACACTTGAGCTAGCAAGAGGAATTTCTCCGTTATTCCTTCTTTAGGTTAAAAAGGTTAAAGTACAGAAAGCATGAAACATTTAAAATTACTCTTAAACAGAAGGAAAAGACTCAAAGTGCTAGATATGTGACCCAAGAAAAATTTCAGTTCCTCAGATAAAATAATGGCATGAAGGGCATGGAGGTACAAATTAGCACAAAACAAGCAAGATGCTGAAGAAGCACTCAAGCAATTGGTATCAGTCTACAGAATATCAGAGATGAGGTTTTTGATGATTCTGAGGTTCAACAACAGTACAAATGTACAATGACAAACAGAAAGTGTGCTAAAAACAGAGCAAGATTTCCTTCATAAAGATCCTTTGCAATAGAAAATTTCATCTAACTAATAAACATGTGCTTGAAAAAAAAACAACTTATGGCTGCCATTTGAGAGAGTGTTATATCTTATTTTTTTCTTCTTGCTTTTGTTTCTTTTTCTTTTCATGAAAGTTTCAATTTAATCATTATTAAAATAGTTTATCACAAGCTCTATAGTAGTAAGAATAGCAAAATCATAATTACATAACTCAAGTAAGATTTTTGAAATACAATACATAGTTATGAAACCAATTTTTAATTTATAACAGAAATGTAGTTACAGAATTGTGGATTAATGTAGAAGGTTGTTTTAACTTCATTTGAGGAGTTTGACTGAAATACAGAAAATTTCCCCCGGAAAAAGACACCAGAAATTTAGTGGAGGTTAAAATAAACATTAACCATATAAATTGATTGGGAAGTCCTGCGTATATGTCAATAAAGCACTGTTGGCCACTAGGGAAACAAGATAAGTGGGACTAGGAGTTGAGGAGTTGAGGAGGAAGAAAGATATATGGACCTTTTCTCCAGTAAGAGAAATACTTAGATGAAAAATGATGGGTTAAATACTTATGGGAGAGATAGCCAGTTAGAAACCAAGCTAATGTCCAACAGCTTAATAATTAATATTGTGTCCTGTGTGTTCATTTGGGAATGATGGGGCTCTGGAACCAGAAAGATAACACTCTACATATGGTTGTCAGGAGTGGGATCATGGAATTCCATGTAGAATGACAAAATATTAAAAGGGATTTTAGAAACAAAAGAACAGAGAGAAGCATGGATTTTTGGGAGCAGCATTTTTCTCAGGTGGGCTTTGTTTTGCTAGAGACAAGCAGAGACTCATGCGGCTCATTTGAGGGAGTCTTCCGGATTCAGTATTCAAAAAAAAAACAGCAATGTTCTTTTAAGAGGCTCTGCTAACGATTGAAAGGTGTGTATGTACAGCTTGAAGTGGCAGCGATCACATCTTCAAGCTGGCAGCTTTTGCTGGATGTCAGCATAGACTGAGGCAGTGAGCTGGAGTCAAACTTATACCCGCCATCTTGGGAAAACTGCAGTTTAAACAGTCATGGTTTTTAGCAGATAAGACATGTGGCCAGAAAAACATAAAGATTTACAGTAAAGTCAGATTCAGATGACAAAAACCTCTAAATGTTTACAGTGTGTTTAAAAATATACGTAGGATTGAGAGAGAACAAGAAACAACATAGTGGTAAATAAATAGAAAAGCTGGCTGTGGTGGCGCACACTGGTAGGATTTGCTCCAGAAGCAGAGGCAGGTGGATTTCCAGAGAAACCCTGTCTTAGAGAAATAAAAAAATAAATAAAAGTAAAAGAAATAGAGTAATATATTCCACATAAGATGGAAAATACACAGAGAGTCTGGATACTGTATGCTATTGTGTTTTTCAGATTTTTGATTACTAAAGAAACAACTGCTAAAGTACATACACTTCATTATAAATGCTGCAAAATTAATTCAACTTATATCATTTTAAAATACCCAGACTTCAAAATTTAAGTATAAGGATATATTACATTGGAAAAGATGTTTTATTTGTGTTTCCACAGAAAATGGAAAGCTGTGGATTCCTTCCATGCTTCTGTGATTTGATGAACCAAGACCCCCGGAAGCAGTGGGTCAGGTGTTCCAACAATTAAGACAGCTGAGAGGATGCAGACTTACTGACCACGAAAATAAGGACGTATACAGGTTTCTGAATTTTGTGATGATCCCCATGGTCTGAACAGCGCCCCCATCTAGAAGGAAGCAGTTTGGAATGAGCTACGTCCAAATTCCCATATAGTTTATAAATCTTTGTTTTCTGCCTTGCCTCCTGTGCAGCCTATATCTGAGAATGTGGCGAGGGTGTCGGGATTGATGACACAGAGAGCAGTCCATTGCTTAAAGAAAACTTTATGCTCCCCAAGAAGTCTCCAGAGAACTTCCCAAGAAATGCTACCCTCCAGAAAAGCTTCTGCCACACACACACACACGCACACCTCCTCCTGGCTGGTGATTATATCCCTGACAACAGAATCGGCAGCAGCAGCAGGGGACAGGAAGAGGCAGCTGCCCATTGGAAAGATCAAAGTCAGGGTGTTTCAATGGGTGAGCTCTTATGGAGAACTTGTATCTTCTGTAAACATTTCTTAGGGCACCGGATTGTTTTCAGTAAACATGTTTTCAGAAACATTGTCTCACAGCTGCCTGCTCCCATGCTGATGGGGAAGTGGGCCAAGGTCTGTTGTTCCCACAGTATTCAGTTGATTGGGGTTGCTTATAATGGGTTAATGATCACAACAAACCTCTTATTGAAGGTAAAATTGGAATTATGGTATGGAAATGAATACTTTGTATTGGTATGGTTTTTCATTTATTGATACAAATTCAAGGTCAATTTTGTGATGTGTATATTTCTCCTCTTGATTAAGTATTGCGCCTACACTGATCTTTTAAAACATAATGCATAATTAAATACAGACTATACATAGTTACTTACAATAGTCAGAATTTATAGTTAGGTAAGTTAGGTTTTCTAGATATACAGAAATAAATTTGAGATAGATAGTCTTCAAACCTTTCAAAGACCTTGAGAAAATGGCATTTAAAATGGCTTAGGTTTTTTTTGTGGCAATGAGAAATGTATATCAATTACATCTGAGAGGAAGATGGGCATCGAAGAAATTTGCTATGGAGTTTGCTTTCAATATGGCAAGATTAGCCACTTGGGCAAGAAACTGCTCTTGCCTGTACTGCTTGACTGTTGCTGTATAAACTGGATATGCAGGACCCACAGGAAAGTGACTGCTGAACTCGAACAGTCCTTCAGGGTTCCTGCTTCATGGAAGAGTCTACCAGACTTTCTGCAGGACACAGAAAAATGACTGACAGACTGACAATGCAGATGGACAGCTTGAAATTTCCTGTTTTTCTGAGAGGACTTCCAGATACATTGTGGCCCCTAAGGGTTGAAGTTCGATGCCCAAACGATACAGAGGAGCTTTGGGTGACTGTCCAGGCAGTGAGATGTCTCTGTCAATCCTAGTGTTGATATATTATCCTTCTATGGACTTTGATGGAGTTGAATACAAATAGTTATAATTATAGTTTTCCTTAGTTATGATAAAAGATAAGCTACATATAAGACTTTAGACTCACAAAGATAGGATAGATGATATTTTCTTTAAATCTTTCTAAATGTTAATGGACAAAATATTGTAACTATGTTCTTGATAACTATTCTGTTATATTCTGTTAAAGTTAAAATGTTTCTTTTTATTTAGACAGAAAAAGGGGAGATGCTGGGGAAGTCCTGTGTATATATCAATAGAGCAATGTTGGCCAATAGGGAAGCAAGATAGGTGGGACTAGGAGTTGAGGAGGATTCTGGGAAAGAGAGAGACAGGCAGACACAGCATGTAGCCTCCAGTGGAGGAAGTTGTCTGGACCCTTTCTCTGGTAAGAGAAATACTTAGATGAACAATTATGGGTTAAATACTTAAGTCATAGATAGCTATTAAGAAACCAAGCAAATGGCCAACAGCTTAGTAATAATTATAATGTCCTGTGTGTTCATTTGGGACTGAGGTGGCTCTGGAACCAGGTGGGTGGAAAGACAACACACTACATTAAATAATGAATAAAATTTAGGAAATAGGTAACTCTTGAGGGAAATAGTTATCCATGTTCAAGCAACTAACAATGATTCAGTCCTACTGGCATTCAAAAGTTTGGAAAAGTAGTACAGAATACTGATCCATATGGTAGTTCAGAAAATAATAGATCTTTAAAACACACTTTAATTCCTGGAGGCAGGCCTACTACTCTTGACAGGCCAAAGGCACCCTGGACATTATGTACTTTTCCAACCTCATCCCCAAGCAGTGATTTTCATATTTTCCCCTTATATGATCAGCTGCAGACTAATGTTGTGTCACCCACAAGATAAAATTTTCAAGTCCTATATTAATTATCTTGCCTGTAAAATAGCAAGTAGTGATCATAATTACCTCTTACAAGCATAATGTGATTAAAACAGAAAAAGGAATTGGTTCTGTGTCCCATTTTCATCCCCACCCCCATTTAGATTTGTTTTTCCAGATTCTTATGAGTGATGATAAAGTTCATCTAACTGCAAAGAATCTTGGCTTGTGGGAAATTGTCTAACCATCTGCTTTGTGATAGGCAAACTAGTAAAGTAATACCCCTTTTAAAACACATTGCAGTGCTTCTGAATTGATGCCAGTCATATTATGCATGATCATAGCATGTGTCTTATACCAGTTCTCTGGCTACCACTATTGTTCTACTGTGATTTGCCATGATATATTATTTATAATTATTAAAGCTTGACTGAGGATTCAGGAAACAAAGCTATCCAAAAGCCAAAGAAGCTATGCACACATCTTTAATCCCAGTAGTCAGATTATAAGAGGTGGTGGTACACACCTTTAATCCTAGGACTCAGGATTAAGAGGTAGACAAGTCTCTCTGAAGTTCAAAGCCACCCAGGAATACATGCAATTAAATGAGACTAAAAGAGTTACATATCACATACCTTTAATTCCAACATAGAAGGGTGTAGAAGAGAGAAGAACAAGGTCTTCAGTATTCTGTAAGAATCTTTCTCTCCCAAGCTATGCTGAGGAGATGCAGCAGGATCCGTCCATTCAACAGAGGATGTGGGAAGTGCTAGTACATAATGTCCAGGGTGCCTTTCTAATATTCAACTTGAAGCTTGAACCCCAGTATCTGTCTCTTTGTCCTTTATTTATTCGTGTTACAGGTATTGGTAAAATATTTTTAGAGGTTGAAGATTTATTGATTTTATTTATCTGTATAGGTGTTTCTGCCTACATGTATGTAACTGTGCTGCTGGCAGGTGAGTGCAGGGATTTAAAGAAGGATTCTCAAACCGGGTGTTGGTGGCACACACCTATAATCCCAGCACAGAAACAGGAAAATTTATGTGAGTTCAAGACCACCCTGGTCTACAGAGTGAGTTGCAGGACAGCCTCCAAAACTATACAGAGAAATCCTGTCTCGAAAAACAAATAAAACAAAACAAAACCAAACAAAAAACAGGTTTGCTCTGCAATAGTAAACACATGCTTTTTGCTGGGGAGTCGTTTTTACAGCACTCTATTGTAGGCTGCTACTTTGTCCAAGTTACAGTGTATTTTGCTTACAGAAGCTTTGAAGTTTCATGAGGTTCCATTTATTCATTATTGTTCTTAATGTCTGGGCTAATAGTGTTCCGTTCAGAAAACCTACTCCTGTGTCAGTGAGTTTGGGACTATTCCACACTTTCTCTTTCATCAGGTTCAGTGTATCTACTACTGTTATGTTGAGATCTTTGATACTTTTGGATTTTAATATTGTACAGGGCGTTAAGTATGGCTCTGTTTGCAATCTTCTACATGAAGCCATCTATCATGAACAGTACCATTTGTCGAAGATGTAATTTTTTTCCAGTGTTTATTCCTGGTTTCTTTATTAAATATCAGGTATCAATAGGTATATGAGTTTACGACTAGGTCCTCAATTCAATTACATTGATTAAGATGTCTGAATTATGACAATACCATGTTGTTTTGATTACTATTAGTTTGTAGAATAACTTGATATAAGAAATGGTGAGACCTCCACAGTTCTTTAATTTTTCTGAATACATTTTCTGTGATGACATTTTTTTTGCATGTTAAAAATCAAAGAGACTATGGACACTTGCTTTTTTATAAAGAATACAAAAATACACAAAGGAAAAGGAAAGCATCTTCAACAAATGGTGCTGGTTTAATTGGATGTTGATGTGGAAGTCTTGTGGATATGTAAATAAAGCACTGTTGGCCAATAGGGAAGCAAGATAGGTGGGACTAGGAGTCAAGGAGGACTCTGGGTAGGAGAAACACAGAGGGTCAAGATGTAATGCCATGGGATAAGAAACTACTCTGTTAAGAGAAATACTTAAATTAACAATTATGGAATAAATGCTTAAGTAAGAGCTAGCCAATAAGAAACAAGCAAGGCCAACAGCTTCATAATTAATATAGCCTCCTGTGTGTTTATTTGGGAATGATGTGGCTTTGGTAAAAGGCTGGTGGGAAGGCTTCTCTTTACAGGATGTCAGCAGGAAAATGAATGGAAATTGATCCATACATATTATCCTATACAAAAAAAATGTCCTGGTGGATCAAAGACTTCAACATAAAGCCAGATATATTGAACCTGATAGAAGAGAATGTCCACAATAACTTTGAACTCATTGTTACAGGAGACAACTTCCTGAACAGAACACCATTATTCCAGTCATCAAGAAGATCAATTAATAAATGCGATCTCATGAGACTGAAAACTTTCTGTAATACAGTGGACCAAAATGGCATCCTATAATATGGAAAAGATTTTCACCAACCCCACATCTGATAGAGGGCTAAGGTCCTAAATATATGAGGATGTCAAGAAACTAGACATCAACACACTAAATAATCCAGTAAAATGGGATACAGATCTAAACAGAGAATTCTCAACAGAAGAATATCAAATGGCAGAGCAGCACTTCAAGAAATGTTCAGCATCCTTAGCCACTAAACACTGCTACCAACTGGGGGACCAACTGCTCAAATGTATGATCTCATAGAAGAAATTTCTCATCACACTACTACATATACTAATTGTGCTATACACATAAAATCACTTCCTGAACTGAGCTTTCATACAGTAACTACTGGGGTGATTTTTAGACTACATGGATGATATTTCTCATTCATACTTCCACATACATATACCAATTATGTTAGATAAGTAAAAGCAATTTCTCAACTGAGCTTAAGTACAGTAACTATGGTGGTAATATTTAAATGGAGTTTTCAAGATGAAATACATGACAGTCAATGTGTTTTTCATATAGCTTTCCAAAAAATTTGCAGCTCTATCTGATCTTTTGGTGAATAATAGATTGGGGTTTCAACATGGTTTTCTTTTTATGTTTGGTTGAACTGCTAAGCCCCTAAGAAATAATGGTTAGTATTAAAATTACTCACAATAAGTAGAGTTACCAACTTTGATATCCTTGTATATCTCACATTCACCATTGGCAAATGTGATAGGTATACCTTTGAAGAAGGCTGAATGTCAAAATGTAGCAGCAACATTTGCTTTACAGATATTTACTTGTTTCTTGAGCAGTTTAACAAGCCTTAAGTATCTACTTGTCCAGCAGAATTAGTATATGTGGTGATTTGAATGAAAAAAATTCCTCTGTCTAATCATTTGTGTGAGCAGTTGGTCCCTACTTGGTGGCAGCGTTTAGGGAGGTTTAATCGCCACACCCTTGCAGGAGTAAGTATATCACTCGAGAATGGCTCTGAGATTAAAGCACTTTCCCCATTACTACTTCTGTCTCTCTTGATCATCCTGGGTTTCAAGATGTGACTGCTTAGCTTTTGTTCTTGTCCCCATGCCTGTCACACTTGCTGTTTACTCCATGCCTTGTGGTAATCTTATCTCTCTGATAGTGTAGAGCAAAATGAAGTCTTCCCTCCATAAGTTGCTTTTAGTTATAGTGTTCTTTTATATAGCAATAGAAAATAAATGCACTATTCAAAATATCACTTATACCAAAATGACAAAATGTTTCTCTGATATTAGGATGTAAATACACTGATTTGTATTTCATTTAAAATAAATATTGTTACAAATAATGCTGCTATGAACATACTTGAGCAGATGTCCTTATTTTATGAATGTACATCTCTTGGTATATGCCTAAGAGTGGAATTGTTGGAGGTTGTGGTAGCCTGATTTCCATTTTCCTGAGGAATCTCCATAACAATCTCCAAAGTGGCTGTACAAGTTCACACTCCCACCAGCAATGGAGAAGCATCCCCCTTTATCCAAATCCCCTCAAACATAAACTGTCATTTGTGTTTTTGATTTTAGTCATTGTGACTGGAGTGAGATGGTATCTCAGAGTTGTTTTGATTTGCATTTCCCTGATGGATAAGGATGTTGAGTACTTTCTCAGGTGTCCCTCAGCCATTTTATTTGTAATAGCCAGAACCTGGAAGCAACCTAGATGCCCCTCAACTGAAGAGTGAATAGAGAAAATGTGGTACATTTACACAATGGAGTACTACTCAGTGGAAAAAAACACAATGGAATCTTGAAATTTGCAGGCAAATGGATGGCACAAGAAGAAACCATCCTGAGTGAGGTAACCCAATCACAAGAAGACTAACATGGTATGTACTCACTCATATATGGATTTTAGAGATACATAAGAGGATTGCCAGCCTACAATTCCATCTCCAGAGAGTCTGGGAAACAGGGAGAACCATAAGGGAGATAAGTATAGTGACCCAGAGAAGAGGAATGAGACGAGATCTCCTGACAAGTTTGGGAACATGGGGGGAGAGGCGGGGAGAGAAAGATGGAAGAAAGAGAGGGAGAGGAGAAAAGGGGAGAGGAGGATATGCAGGAGCAGGAAGGTTGAGTCAGAGTAAGAATAGAGGAGAGCAGGATGCGAGACACCATAATAGAGGGAGCTATTATTGGTTCAAAGAGAGATCTGGCACCAATGAGATTTTCAGACATCTACAAGAAGGACACCAACTGGCACTAAGGCTACCTTAAATGCCCTCCCCTGATAATGAGACTGATGACTACCTTACATGGCATTCTTGAACCCTCATTCAGTGGCTGATGGAAGCAGAGGCAGACACCCACAACTAAAAACTGAACTGAACTCCTGGAACCCAGCTGCAAAGAGGAATGATAAGCAAAGGAATTAAGACATGGCTAGTGAAACCCGCAGAAGTATCTGACCTAAACAAGAGGAAATGCATGGACCCCAGAATGATGACTGAGAAGCAATCAAGGGACTGATCCAGACCCTCCCGAACCTGGATTTCAGAGAGGAGTCCTCAACAATCTATGGAGCCTCAGATAGTAAATCAGTATTTATCCCTGGCACACAAATGGACTTTTGGAGCCCACTCCACATGGAGAGTGGCTCTCTTAGCCTGGACACATGGGTGAGGTCTTAGGCCTCTGATATAACAGACTTTGAAATTCTCCCATGAAAGGCTTTACCCTCCCTGGGGAGCAGAGGGGGGATGGAGCAGTGTGTTGTAGGGATTGGGGAGAAGGGGGAGAAAGGGAGGGAGAAGGAGCTGGGAGTAAATAAAAAAGAAAAATATAAATAAATACATAATAAAAAATAAAATACAGGAAATTAAAAAATATTATTATGAAGTATAATAGAATTCAAAGACTAAATCTTTTTATAACATCTTCATTGTTATAATGTGAATACCATCTATAGCTTCATATTTTATTGGCAATTAAATTTTGAAACTGTATTTCAAAAGATGAAATAATTAGCTACTTTATTCAGAGATATCTCTCATATATTGCTCCTTTGAATAGATATTCTATTTCTTCTCTTACTTTTCCAAAAGTCCCTGAAGTATTTTGTTATTTTTAATTCAGTCATGAGAAAGAACTGATAGGCAGTGTGTTTAATTATATAAATACAGAGGGTGAATCAATGATCATCAGAAAGTAGTCATTCTGGAAAACAATACAACAAAACAATTGAGATTCCTAGGTTAATAAAACTGTCACATGTTATTAAGATAATGGCAGTATAGATAAAAATACACCTTACTGATTTCTATTTTAATTCTTAAGTTCATTATTGCATATTAAAGTGTCAAATCAACATGCTTGTTTGCTTTGTGTGAAATCCTGGAGTTACTGATCATTTAACAATGCCTCTAAAAACTGAACCTATTTCTGAATACAGTTTTGCATATTAATAAAGAAGGTAAAATATTCAGAAAATCTTTACGAGACAAGCATTGTCTAAAGTTTGCCTGAGCTTCAAAACTTTATCTGTAGCTATCCAAATGATAGTTCCTAAGTAAGTGGAATATTAAGGATTAATTCCAGCATACAAAGGCAGTCTTAGCACATGTACTCATTAAAATGAGTAAGAAAAGCTACTTTGCCATTGTGGAATTGTATCTTATGATCTAGAGTAATTGATCTATATTAATGGAGTCTACAATTGCCTTAGTGAATATTGATTCACTCATAAAATCCATTTGAAAGTAGTAATTAACATTCTACGTACACACACATACACACACACACACACGCACACACACACACAATCGCACACACAGAGGGGAGGATGTTGAGGGAGTTGCTAGTGGCTGTGTATAACATACTAGACATCCTGTAGAGAATTTCAGTGTGGAAATATAATCAAGTGATGTTGTATCTTTTTAACATAGAAAAATTAATTCATTTATAAGTGACACAGAAAGGAAGAGCCACTGAAATTTTGAACAATTTCTTTCAATAAAATGTATATTATAAAATGTAACTAAACTATGATTTTTAAAATATTTTTGTTCTATTGAAAATAGGTATTTTTCATACAATATATTCTGAGAATGGTGTTGCCTCCTGAAGTGCTAAATTCTCCCCTTTCAGGACCTTTGTATAACTGGAAGTACTGGGATTACAGGGAAATTGTTTAATTTCCTAAACTGGGGAAGCCTGTGAAGTCTTGCAGGCAAGATGAGATATTCAATGTGACATTTAGTTTTAAATGTCTTATGTATATTCAGATGGAAATATACATAAAATTCTCTACTAGTAGGTCAATTAATCACACAAGCTATTAAGGCAGGACTAGCGTCACCAACCATATTCTCAGGAAAATTGTAGAAGTTGAACAAAAGATTAAAAAGAAAGAAATAAGTGCAAACACTTTGTTGAGGTGACAGAAATGACTGTGGATGTAGCTCGTCACTTTTGATTTTTAATGAGATTGCAAAACCGTGAGACAAGGTGAGAGGAGGGATAAAGCAATGGAACACATTCCATGAAAAAAATAATACATTTCTAGGTTTATGGCTTCTGGTGGTTTGAATGAGAATAGACACCCATAGGCTCATATACTTGAATATTTAGTAACCAAGGAGTGGCACTCTTTGAAAGAATTAGAATAATTGGGCTATGTGGACTGTGGAAATAGGTAAGGCCTTATTGAAGGAACTAGGTCACTAGGGATGGGATTTGATGTTTCAAAAGTCAATGCCAGGCCCAGGGGCTCTCTTCTGTCTCTCTGCATCTCTACCTTTATTTCAGTGTCTGTTATATGTCATCTCTCTATATACATTCAAATTAGGATACAGATACCAGTTATTTATCCAGCACCATAGCAACCCGCCAAAATGCTGTATTCATGATAACAGTGGACTAACCCTCTGAATTGAAAATCTTTTCTAAACATTGCTTTGGTCATCGTGTCTTTCATAGAAATAAAAGAATGACTAAGACGTGAGACATTTTTTATTATAATTTTGATTTAATACTTTCGTTTATTCTTTTGCTATTTTGAATACTACTTACTAATAGCTTAAGGATGATAAAACTAATGTTTCAAGTAAAAAAAACTGTTGGGATTGAGGACTAGTGCAATTTCCTGAGCCTGGCTAGAGTTTTGTGATCTGTCTTCAGCCTACTACTTCCCCATAAGGGTGACTCAGCAAGGACTAATCTAAAACTGCCTCTGCCCAGCTACAGCTAACTTGGTGAAATATTACTGGCCCTTACACCTCATCTCATCCTGAGGTCCCTCCCTCTTTCTCAATGCTACATAAGCACAAACCTGTTGCAATAAAACAAGATCCTCTTCGACAGGTCTCTGGATTCAGTGTGGTTCTCTCCAGTGACTAGGAGGAGGGTCTAAGTCATCAACACTATCCATCCCACTCAACACCAAGGGGGAATCAGTGGGACTGCCTCTCCACAGACCTACCTACTGGAGATTCTGGCAAACAACCACTATCTAATTAGAATTAAGAGGAAAGGAAAATCATACCCAGAACTATTAAGAGGCCAAAACCTTGAGAATACCTAGGCCAGGGATGTAGAGGAAAGCAAAATACTAATATTCTGGTAAAGGAACAGGCCAGCTAAATGACTCCTAATGGCATTCTGCTATACTTATCTATTAGCACCTTTCTCAGCCAACAACAGAGAAGCTTCGTCCTGCCATAGGTGGGAATAAATACAGATATCCACAGATAGACAAAGTGTAGAAAATAAGAGACCTTGAAACAGTGCTAAATGAGTGTCTCCATCACATTACTCTCTTCAGGGTTCAAGAAACTATGTGTAAGAGTCTGTCAAAAGAATGGGAAAAGGCCAGGCAGTGGTGGCACACGCCTTTAATCCCAGCACTCAGGAGGCAGAGGCAGGCAGATCTCTGTGAGTTCGAGGCCGGGCTGGACTGACAGCCTGAAAAATAATACAGAGAAACCCTGTCTCGTAAAAAAAAAAAAAAAGAATGGGAAAAGATTCACTAACCCAACATCTGACAGAGGGCTAATCTCCGAAATTTACAAAGAACTCAAGAAGCAAGACTCCAAAACACCAAAGGATCCAATTAAAAGGTGGGGTACAGAACTAAATAGAGAATTCTCAATAGAGGAAGCTAAAATGGCCAAGAGACACTTAAGAAAGAGCTCAACATCCTTAGCCATCAGAGAAATGCCAATCAAAACAAAGTTGAGATACCATCTTAATCCTGTCAGAATGGCTAAAAACAAAAACACCAAAGACAATTTATGCTGGAAAGGATGTGGAGAGAGGGGAACACTCCTCCACTGCTGGTGGTAGTGCCAACTTATACACCTGCTTTGGAAATCAGTATGGAGATTCCTCAGGAAAATGGCAATCAATCTACCACAAGACCCAGCAATTCCACTCTTAGGCATCTATCCAAAAGATGAAAATTCATACAACAAGGACATCTGTTCCACTATGTTCATAGCAGCATTATTTGTAATAGCCAGAACCTGGAAGCAACCTAGATGCCCCTCAGCTGAAGAGTGGATAGGGAAATTGTGGTACATTTACACAATGAAGTATTACTCAGCTGAAAAAAAAAATGGAATCTTGAAGATCGCAGATAAATGGATGGCATTAGAAGAAACCATACTGAGTAAGGTAACCCAGTCACAAAAAGACAAACATGGTATGTACTTACTCATATATGATTTTAGACATGGATCAGGATAGTGCCAGTCTGCACTTCCACTGACAGAAAGTCTGGGAAACAGGAAAGAACCCAAGAGAGATATGCATGGTACCCCAGAGAAGAGGAATGAGGCAAGATCTTCTGAACAGTTTGGGAACACGGCAAGGGGTGGGGGGGGAGTGGGATCTGGGAAGAAGAGAGGGGAAGAAGAGGAAGAGAGAGTAGGTCATGGGGAAACAGGAAGGTTGAGTTTGAGGTAGAATAGAAGGAAGAGGGAATCATAGGTTAGAATAAAGATATGGCACCACTGAGACTTGTAGTGATCTAAAGGGATGACACCAACTGGCAAGCTAAGCAATAGTGGAGAGACCACCTTGAATGACCATTTCTGATAATGAACTTGATGTCTATAACCATCCTGGAGCCTTCATCCAGTGACTGATGGAAGCAGATGCAAACACTCACACTTAAACACTGAACTGAACCCATGGAACCCAGTGACAGAGAGAGGGGAGCGATGAGCAAATTGTCAAAGAATGGATTTGCAAAACCATCAGAGACAGCTGCTCTGAACAAGGGGGAGCTCTTGGATCCCAGACCAACAGCTGGGAGGCCAGCATGGGACTGATCCAGAACCCCTGAGTGTGAGAGTCAGTGAAGAGGCCTGGGCAACCTATAGGGCCCTGGGCAGTAGATCAGTGTTTATCCCTGGCATACAAATGGACTCTGTGTGTCCATAACACAAAGAAGGATGCTCTCTCAGCCTGGACTCTTAGGGGAGTGCCTGGACCCTGCCCTGAGTGAAATGATCGACTCTAGATATCCCCTATGTGGAAGGAAATGGTGATAGGGTGGGAGGCTGTGGAGTATGGTGGTGTGGTGTGGGAGGAGGGGAAGGAGAGGGAGCTGTGATTGACATGTGAAGCAAGCTATTTAAAGCTAAAAAACAAAAAAGTTTTAAAGAGCCAGATCTTACTGAAGACAGCAAGAAAACTTGGCCTTGGGAACACAGCAGGAACATTGCACTTATGAAAACCCAGGGATTATGTCAGCATGCAGAAGTCAAAGCTTAATGTGGTCCCAATACTTAGAGTACAAGTGGACAAGTAACACTAACCTTGTGTCTACCTCCTAGTGATAACATCTGGCAGAGGAAAAGTGGTTTTCTCCAGCAGGGTCTTATGGGGATTGGTGATTTGAATAGGAATGCCCCCCATAGACTTGTGTGTGTGAATGTTTGGCCTTGTTGGAGTAGGTCTTTCACTGTAAGGGTAGGTGTTGATGTCTCAGCTGCTCAAGCTGTGCCCACCGTGGGGTACAGATTCTTTCTGCTCTCTATGGATCAAGTATAGAACTCAGTTTCTTCCCCAGCACCATGTCTGTTTCCATACCACCATGTCCAACCATGATGATAATGGACTAAACTCTGAAACTATAAGCTACCCCCAATTAAATGATTTCCCTTATAAGAGTTGCCATGGTCATAGTGTATCTTCACAGCAATAGAAATCCTAAGTCCCTGGGTATACAAACCACAAATTTAATTCAGGCTTCATGGCCAACACCAGATGGCAAGAAAAAAATCAGCACAATGGTAATTCTGGGTTTTATTTTCTATCTCACAATGCTTTGCTTTACAGACCTTTTGCTTATATATTATGTTTCATTATATAATGGGTTTTCTGTATATGTATCAGTGCATTTATTCATTTCTTTTGTTTTATTTTGGTATTTTGTGTTTGTTTTCCCAATTTAAAAATTTGGTTTGCTTTTATTTTTATCTTATTATTTAGGTATGTATTTGTATTCTAATGAGAAAGGAAGGAAGAGTGTGGTTTTGAACAAACAGGGAAGTGGTGATGATCTCAGATGGGTTAGGTGAGGTGAAATCATAACCTTAAAATGTGTTTTTTCATATAACATATTAAGAAAACAAAGGTTTCGTTTTTTATAAATCTGGGGAAGGATTATTTTTACAAGTTTCAGGGAACTCTCAAGAAAACAATAGTAAGTTCAAAATGAAAAAGCTGAGACAGAAGGGCCACACAATTATTTGGGTGCTTTGCTAAGAGGGAAACAAACAAATAAATAAAGGTTATAAGAATAAAAATGTCCTTTGGTCAGAAATGAGACAGAAAATTTATAAATTACATATATGCTATTTGATATCAATAAGGAACAAAAACAAAAAAAGGAAAATCAAATAATAATGAATACAGTGCTTGATTGGACATAGAGAAAGTAATGTAATAAATGAATGACGTGGTCATGTGCTGAAGTAAAAATTTCAACACACATTAATAGTGGTGCGGTTTAACTGTATCCTCTGAAGCTCAGATAGAATCTGATTTAATTTGCAACAACATTAGCAAGTATTAATCATCTTCAGGAGGTACTCAAGTTAGGAGAATTTTCCTCTCAGGAATGAATTATTGTCCTTGTGATAATGCATTCCAAAAAAAGTCTCTATTTTGATCCTCTCTGTTTCTGTCTCTCTGTCTCCCTCAGCTAATCAAGAGTTCTCATGTCTTTTTTCATTCTGTCATGGAACTACACAGGAAAAGGCTCATGCTATATTTCTTTACTCGATTTGTTGATTTAGCAACCTCAGATTCTTATGAAGATGAATAAATTTATATCATTGAAATTTATAGATATTGTAGCACTCAGTATAATTTATACTGACATGAAATCAGTTAGGAAAACATAGTGTGGTTATTGAGTTAAGGTGAAGTTTTTTTATTGCTCTTTTTTTCTCAAATTATAAGTACTCCTTTAAGACTCAGTATGGGATAATGTTAAAGAACTTATAAGACTAGAGAGTGTGAGAGCTAGTGAGGAGATTTGGAGTATGAAAATATTTAGGATATTTAATGTTTATTTTAATGGTCTTATGAAAATTCAAGGTAAGATAAGAAATTAATGAACAGCCTAGAGTAGAAAAAATACAGACACATATGTGAAAACTGGCACTTGGTTGACCATGGCTACTTTACTGATGAAGCAGTGTGATCAGAAGAGGGAGAGATATGTTTCTGTGACTGGTCATTATTTTATATGCATTTTTAGATTATAATGTAATATAATTACATTGTTCCCGTTCCCATTCTTCCCTCCAACATCTCTCATATATCATATCATTTGTTGTACCTTTGCATTACATCTTTTTCTTTAATATGTGATATAAATATAGAAATTTGACCTGTATAATGTTACTTGTGTTAATATAATTTCAGGGCTGACCATGTGTTATAGGATAACCAATTGGCGAACTCTTTTCTTTTTCTTTTTTTTTTTTTTTTTGGTTTTACGAGACAGGGTTTCTCTGTTTTGGAGGCTGTCAGTCGAGCCTGGCCTTGAACTCACAGAGATCCGCCTGCCTCTGCCTCCCGAGTGCTGGGATTAAAGGTGTGCGCCACCAACGCCCGGTTTGGTGAACTCTTTTCTAGGGAAGACTATTACATCTGCTCCCAGCATTTCTTGGTAATTTTTACTCCTTTTTACAGGGTTAAGACATCATAAATTTTACTCTTTCCATAATATTCTTCTATTATTATGCATGTTTAGGTCTTGATTAGGCAGACATGTTGATAAATCTTCATGGCTGTAACTTCTTGACAGTTCTAGTAGAGAAATTTTCCCAGAAAAATCTAATCCTTTGTTCCTATAATCTTTCTGACCTCTCTGCCAAACTGATTCCTAAACTTTAAAGAGCTATGTTCTAAATGTAGAAGTTGTGACTGGGGACCACATTAACTCTTGTCCTTTTTTTTCATTTTGATCAGCTGTGATTTTATGCAACGATCTCCATTTCTTGGAAAGGAAATCTTCTTTTATGAGGGGTAATAACTATACGGTTCTGCTGACATAATGATGAATATTTCAAAAATTATTAGGGTTGTGTAGTTTCAGTAAAATGGGAGTGGCCCTTTAGGTTCTTCAAGATACAAGATTTGCTGTCTATCAGTATTTGCCTAGTTTTCCATACCAGGCATGATTTCTCATTAAGTAGGAAATAACACCATTTGGAGAATTCTTGATTACCACCAAGATAAATGTGTCACCATTGCACCTTTAAATATGGTTGATTATTCTTAAAGCTTTGAGTAAAATTTCTCATCTATCTTATCTGCCAAGAGGAGAAATTGCTTTGTTAATCAAAAGATGCCAAGCTCTAGAAAAGCAAAAAAAAAAAAAAAAACTGTCTAGGTATAAAATGCTTAAGGGCCAGAAAGGAGACAATCACCAAAAGAATTTCACAGATTTTCTTTTTTTGTGAAAATTAGTAATCTTCAATAAAGGAAGATTGGTCAGGTGTGTAGAATTTTAAGTAACATGATTATATACATGAATGTGTATTATGCTTTATTTTCATGCTGTTTCCAATTCCATGTAGCTGGGTAGTCATATAGTATTGCATTACAACAATGAATTTTTTAGATTTACTGTGTTTCAGTTGTGTGAATGAATATGAGTGGAGTAAGCCAGTAAGACAGTAATTCCAAACTATGCATTTAGGAAATATATTGCTTTTCAGTCTCCTTTATGTTTCATTATCAAGTCAATGATAACAAAAGGAAAATATGATTGGACTCCTTTCGGCAAGAAAAAGAAATGATTCCTGTGCTTCTCTCCCAAAGAACATGGAATGGAGTCAAAATATGATAAGAGGAAACAGGCAGAAAAATGACAGAGGTGACAAAGAGGGTACTACACAAACTGACTTGCTGAGTCATGGATTGTTCTGTCTAGGTTTGCTTGTTTCAGATAAGCAGAAATAAAACTCAAGTTTTGGCTACTTTCAGTTCTATAAATTACTGAAGCATTTTACTTGTCTTCTTCATCATTATCTTTTTGCAATACAAGGCACATTTTGCCAAGATCATCTCATCTACATTAAAGGATAAAATGGGAAAGAGAAAAAGTCATATTCAGGTCAGGCAATTCTGCTCCTCCTAATAGCCCCATTAGAAACTTTCTGATTTAGTTTTTGAGTAGCAATTATTATTCTGAAAAACTGCATAATTTTTAGTGATACAAAAGTATAAATGTAGCTGCAATGAAGCCTGATTTATAATTCATTGTATAAAATAGATCTTAAGCAGCATATATGTAATTATCTAACTTGGTCTATAAATTGTATTTTTGAGGTAAATAGTAACAATAGCATTTGTTAGAGCAGAATGCTCCTCTTGGTAGTCCACTAACGATTTAACAGAAAGGACACTAGAATCAGAGTTATGTGAAACTATGGGTAGTACTTTGATGATCTGATTATCAGGCTATGAAATATTTTCTTATAGTTATAAAAGTCTGTATTTCAACCTTTAAATAAAATATTATGGATTAAAAAGCATTTGTAACAGGCATGGGTGAATGACAGTGAATGCAGTGGATAAATTAGAACAGGAATAACAACAAAACTCTATTTAACATGAAAGATAATAAAAATCATATTTTATTTTTTGATATTTTCAAGTGCAACATTCTTTAATTTCCAGGAAAAACAGGGTTCAAAATATTTACATCAATGACTGTTGTTATGCATTTCTAATTGTCATTCATTTACATGTGTATTATGACTTTCATTCCATAACTTAGCTAGCTTTAAAGGTAAATTCTACTTTATTTCATCTTCTCAAGAAATAAATTACTCCATTTCATCTATCTTTTCTAAATTCATTGTGTAAATTAACATGAAATAAATTAAAACACTAATATGACAGAAAATAAAATAAATCTATCTCCAACTTATGATATCAGATCTTCACACAGCATAGGTGTTAGCTTAAGGCCAATAAATTTTAATTTGTGAGAGATATAATTTTAGAATAATCTGAAAGAAGAATTCTACTTACAAATATGTGATTGCCAAATCATGCATGTCAAGTTGACAAGTCACTATCTATTATTCTATTCTATTAACTGTTACACACATTATAATTTTAGTTTTGATAATTAAGTAAATATTGTTACTAGAACTATTGAGCAGAGTGCAACTGAAGGTTT
The DNA here is from genome assembly GCF_017639785.1 of Mesocricetus auratus. NCBI lineage: Eukaryota > Metazoa > Chordata > Mammalia > Rodentia > Cricetidae > Mesocricetus > Mesocricetus auratus. Next base: position 48,649,576 of record NW_024429266.1, read on the forward strand.
TCCAATGCTTTAGTACCTTTCATTTTTAAGGTGGTTTATAGCAACCATAGCTAAACAAGCAGTCAGTTCTTACACTTTCCATTCAGCTTCTTTCAATGATAATACCTCACTAAGTAACTATATTATAATATGGAAACAAAAAAGGTGTTTTTATGATGCTATTGGCTAAGGTATCAGTTTTATTCATTTTCAGTAAATAATAAGAAAAATGTTCTGTTCTTATCATTCTATTTATGTAAAATATTCCTTTATATTAAAGTACCACAGTGCATGGATATTGTTTTGTCTAGAATGTGAATCATATCCTATTTCCCCCATAAAAGCACCTAGTATTGCAGGATTGGTATTCAGCTGAATGAGCCATGTTGTTTGGTTCTGGAAACCACAAGAAGCAGAGCCTAGAACAGGAAATAGACCTCCATTCTCTTTCCTCATAAGGACGTTGGCTGCTAATGCTCATGTTAGAAAAGTAGCCTGACACATTGCTACGATTACTTAGCCATTCATATTTTACTGTTGGGATGCGGTGTTGTGGTGATGTCTTGTCTGTCTGAAGATCAGAGGGTGGAGTTTGTCACTGGCTAACAGACAGATAAGAAATGAGATGGCTGGATAGAAAAAGGAAGTGAGATGACTGAGCAGAGAGAAGGTTTCAGATGGGAGGAAACAGAAAGTCACTCTTAAGTTTGGATGCTGGCAAGGTAAGGTGTGACTGAGGTTTGCTTCTCCACCTGCTGATCTTCTGACATGCTTTGTCCAAGCAAGATATCATCACAGGGTGTCACTAAACCTGGCTGGCCTTGAGCACGTTTTTTTTTTTTTTACAACAACCCATAAACTGTCTGTTTTCCTTCACAGATCTACACCACAGAAATAATTGCTTCCTCTGTCTTCCTCTATACCTCTTCCCTGCCCTTGCTCCTCCTTGTATCACCGTGAAATGAGTTGATTTGCCTGGCCTCATGATCTTGGTCATGGTGCTGTGCATCAGAATGGTCCCAGGATCAAGGGAGGCAAGGGGCTGACTAAATATCTGGAACCATGAGTTAAGGTTCAATTTTAATTTCTTCAGTTCACATCATGTGGTTTTGTCACAGAGATGAAAGTGTGACTACAAGGTTATGAATACTCACAGCTGGAAAACATTTTTACACTATAGGAGAATTCGGTATTCTGATTTCTTTATTACAATATCACATTGTGTATCATAAAATAGGAAAAAGCAGAAAACAAAGAAGTGATAAAGCTAAAAAATGCACGGACACAGGTGAGACGCATTAACATCACACAAAAAGGCAATGTGTGTGTTACTTGCTACCTCTGTTCATCTACAACATTGCTTAAAATAATTGCCTTAAAGGTAACTACTAGGAAAATTTCTCATAAATAATTCTGTCATAAAACACTCTTTGTAAATTCAGATCAAGATGTTAGTTTTGTACTGCTTATATTAATTAGTTTATAACTCAAATAACATTTAGCAAAAAATAATTTTGAGCATTAAATTAGGAAAAGCATGAAACACATTATTTTAAAATTTAACATAACAATGTCTCCCAAGAAATATTGCTACTCCCTTTGTACTGTTTTACTTTGGATAGTTGACTCATAACATTTTAAATAAGATCTGTAACTAATTTTACTTGGATCAGTCTTCATTTAATTGTAAGCATATTTGGAGAACAATTTCTACTTCCTTATGAATGCATGTTCAGTTATATATTCTTTTTTATGATGTTTTTATTTCTTTAATTTTAAATAGCTTGTTTCACATGTCAATCCCAGTTCCCTCTCCCTCCCCTCCTCCCACAGCCTCCACCGTCCCCCCCAGCCTCCCACCCTATTGTCACTTCCTTCCACATAGGGAATATCTAGAGTCTATCATTTCACTCAGGGCAGGGTGCAGGCATTGCCCTAAGAGTCCAGGCTGAGAGAGCATCCCTCTTTGTGTTATGGACACACAAAGTCCATTTGTATGCCAGGGATAAACACTGATCTACTGCCCAGGCCTCCTCACTGACTCTCATACTCAGGGGGTCTTGATCAGTCCCATGTTGGTCTCCCAGCTGTTGGTCTGGGGTCCAAGAGCTCTCCCTTGTTCAGATCAGCTGTCTCTGCTGTTCTTGCCAGCCCATTCTTTGCCAATTGCTCATAGCTCCTTTCTCTCTGTCACTGGTTTCCATGGGTTCAGTTCAGTGTTTAACTGTGGGTGTTTGTCTCTGCTTCCAAATCAGTCACTGGATGAAGTTTTTAGGATAGCATTTAGGGTAGACGTCAAGTTCATTCTCAGGAATGGGCATTTAAAGTGGTCTCTCCACTACTGCTTAGCTTGCCAGTTGGTGTCATCCCTTTAAATCACTAAAGGTCTCACTGGTGCCAGATCTCTCTTCTAACCTATTAGTCCCTCTATTATGGTATTTCTCATCCTGTTCTTCCCCTATTCTACCCCCAACTCAACCTTCCTATTCCCCCATGACCTACACTCTCTTCCTCTTCTCCCCTTCTCTTCCTCCCAGATCCCACTCCCCACCACTTCTTGCCGTGTTCCCCATATGTTCTGAAGATCTTACCTCATTCCTCTTCTCTGGGGTACCATGCATATCTCTCTTAGGTTCTTTCCTGTTTCCCAGACTCTCTGTCATTGGAAGTGAAGACTGGCATTATCCTGATCCATGTCTAAAATCCATATATGAGTGAGTACATACCATGTTTGTCTTTTTGTGAGTGGATTACCTCACTCAGTATGGTTTCTTCTAGTGCCATCCATTTACCTGAGAATTTCAAGATTCCATTGTTTTTTTTCTGCTGAGTAATGCTCCATTGTGTAAATGTACCACATTTTCTCTATCCACTCTTCAGTTGAGGGGCATCTAGGTTGCTTCCAGGTTCTGGCTATTACAAATAATGCTGCTATGAACATAGTGGAACAGATGTCCTTGTTTTATTAATTTGCCTCTTTTGGATATATGCCTAAGAGTGGAATTGCTGGGTGTTGTGGTAGACTGATTCCCATTTTTCTGAGGAATTTCCATACTGATTTCCAAAGTGCATGTATGAGTTGGCACTAACACCAGCAGTGGAGGAGTGTTCCCCTCTCTCCACATACTTTCCAGCATAAATTGTCAGTGGTGTTTTTGATTTTAGCCATTCTGACAGGAATAAGATGATATCTCAGAGTTGTTTTGATTTGCATTTCCCTGATGGCTAAGGATGTTGAGCACTTTCTCAAGTGTCTCTTAGCCATTTCAGACTCCCCTATTGAAATATTCTTGACTCCAATTTAGACATTGACAAGTCTTCACACACAGTTCCATAAACATTAGTTAGTACACATATTATCTAATGATTATTCGAGTTACAGTATTCTTTATATTATGCAATATATTAACTGCTAAATAATCTGAATGTGCAACAGAATATTTTGATATTTGAGTTACTTAAATTTTAAAAATTGCATCTCTACTCAAGATTCTGAGCTTTTAATTCTGATATTTTCCATTGGCTCTATCAGACTCATTATGTGAAGTTAATCATAGGTAATAGTGCTGGGTTTTAATTGAAATATAATTAATGTTGCCTCTGTGCCCATTTCATGAATCATATTATATCAAAATGTTGAATTAATAAGGTTAAACAAGAATTGGGGTTATTTACTATTAATTTAAATATTAAGTTGATAAAACTTTTATATACTTGTAAAAATTACCTATTATTTAAAAATTATATTATTTATTTTTATATTATAATTTTAAAATAATTCATGCTCATTGAAAAAAGAATTGCCATATCAATACTCAAAAGTACCTTAATGCAAAAGGAATCCATGTTCATACTAAATTCCTCTAATGAAAAAGAATTCTCTAGAACCACATATAAAGATTTGTGGAAATTTTATCTGCACTGTGAAAAAAAATTCTCCTACTACATGTATAAAGGAAGAGTGATTAATTTTCAAACTAATTAATCACTGACAAAATCTGTTAAATGTGAGATGTAATGTTCTGAGATTTGAAAAAGATAACTGTCATAAACCAAATTTTCCTAAAGAAAATACTGCTTGATACTGAAACATCATGGAATGTGTAAAGTAAAATCACTTACTAATGACAGAATGCTTTGAGTGTAGTCATTAATACATGAGGGAAGACTTGTTTCCCTTTGATTTTTTATATTTATTTAGGTCATTTATAAATGTGAAAAATTTAGGCCTACAAGAGAAGCTCCTTTGCTTGTACTAAGAATAATACCCATGATTATCTAGAGATTTGCATAAAAAGATCAAAATGATGAGGTGATTATGCACAGATTCAAAATTTCAGTCATGCCATCTGTAGGTGGTCTCAATAATGAGATCCTTTTTGCCTAGAGGGAATGAAAAAAATCATCAGGCTGGTTTCTTGCAAAATTAGGAAAAATTGTACATCTAAGGACAGTATCTCCAATCATGAAATTACCTTTTAAATAATTTGCTCCATTATGCATGAACATAGACGTTTTCTATAAACTGAATTTTATTTTCAATGTCACTTGCATATTATGTTTTTAAACATATAAAATGTGTATGGAATAGTTCAAATTATACACACCTCTCATCTGGTGAATTTAATTTTGATTTGCAAATAAATTTAAAATTACACATGTTTTAAAACAGGTATATAGAAAGGAGCTACACAGTCAATCTTCAGCTTTCTACTGTGTTACTCAGTTGGTAGAAGTCACCCAATAAATTCTTCATTAGAGACAAAGCAAGAAGCAGTTGATCAAGGTACAGGTGTGGGAAAAATACAGTTATGAGATGAAACATCATAAGATCATCTGGAAGATCAATAAGAAATTCACTTGAGCAGTCTTAAGAAGGTTTTAAAATTTTGAAATCTGGCATAGTTCTAAGTGAACATGATAGAGGGTGTTCTTTAAAGATTCCTAGACAGTGAAGCAAAGGCATTTGATATGGACAAGAGTAAGCACAACAGTTGAGTACCATTTCCAAACAGGAGCTTGTAGCTATCAGATGAGACATTGGGTCCAATTGAAATGGAGGTACAGATGGTTATGACTTCACTATGTCGGTATGGGTCTCCTGCTATTGCAGAAAGTGCTTTGAAATGCTCATCTATCTCTCTAGCCCAGTTACCTTTTTTAACCAAAAACAGAAATTAAGAACTCAGCATACATATTTTTCTTCATACAATAGATTTGTTTACTATTATTTTATGTACATGTGTGTTTGTTTCTGAGTGAGTGAATCCCCTATAAAGGGCAAAAGAAAGTGTCAGGTTCTGTAGAGCTGCAGTGTGGGTGACTCTTAGAGAAAGCAATGAAATATCAATGTTTTTATTTATATTGTGTTATTTTGAAAAATTATGAAGGCAACTGTATTGCCTCAGTGTTTGCATTAAAAAACCTGACTAATGAATATAATAGTATTGGCTAAATGGTAATAATACTACAAGGAATCTGTGAGAACAAAATTTTAAAACTTTTGGAAAACACTTCTAAAAGACAGTTTAAACAAAAATCCTGAAGTAAATAAACATGTTGCATTAAGTGTAACTTGTGTAAAATAGAAATACCAATTATGGGAAATCATAAAAGAAGAACTATGAAAAGACCAAGAGACTGGTAAGAGGTCTTTCAAACATTTGCTAAATAATTTTTGGTACTTATCTTTCTTGCTAGAAAGAAAGAGGGAGGGAATAATATAAAACAACCAGAGAAAATCAGTAAAGGCAGAAAAAATGATGACCATTGAATGAACACAAAGTGGATACAAACTTTTCTCAATTTATCTACACATGAATAGTCAAAATACAAATTTAAAAAGATTTAGAGAAAAATATCTTTTTGTATAAGGCTGACATTAACCAAACTCCATTTCAAATTCTAATATTCAAATAGAATGAAGTAAGAGGTAAAGTCCAGCTTTTGAATTAATGCCTTACTTTTCTCTGATTTATCCCTATAAATACAGAAGCAATCTTTATTATGTAAGAAATAATCAACTCTCTTAATGGTGGAAACAATGAGAATTATCTAGACATGTTAAAGTCTGCAAAATGGTACGATCATATATTATTTTGGTTTTTCTTCTTACCTTATGTGTCTAGACTTGAAATCATATACCAATTTGTTTTGGAATAGTGTCTTAATTAGGGTTTCTATTGCTGTAATGAAACACCATGACCAAATCCAGTGGGGGAAACGGTTTCTTTGGATTGTACTTGCACATTTGCCCATCAATGAAGCAAGCTGAGATAGGAACTCAAACAGTGGAATAATCTGGAGGCAGAACTGATGCAAACGCCATAGAGTTGTTATGCTACCATAAATGCCCTTCCAAGATAATGAGACTGACAACTACATTATATGCCATCCTAGAGTCTTCATCCAGTGGCTGAGGGAAGCAGAGGCAGACACCCACAGCTAAACACTGAACTGAACTCCTGGAAACCGGTTGCAGAGAGGGAGGAGGAATGAGCAAAGGGGTCAAGACTGGGTGGGTGTCAGTTGGTATCATCCTTGCAGATCTCTGGAAATCTCACTAGTTCCAGATCTCTCCTCAAACCTATAATGACTCCCTCTATTATGGTATCTCTCATGCTGCTCTCCTCTATTCTCCCGACTCAACCTTCCTGCTCCTCTTGTCCTCCTCTCCCCTTATCTTCTCCTCACTTGTCCTCACCTCCCTCTAACCTCCTCCAATGCTCCCAGTTCACTCAGGAGATTCTGTCCCATTCCTCTTCTCTGAGGTACCATGCACATCTCTCTTAGGGTCCTCCCTGTTTCCCAGACTCTCTGGCAGTGGGATTGTAGGCTGGCACTCCCCTGCTTCAGAGATAACAGGAACACATGAGAACATAATAAAAGCAATATACAATAAACCAACGGCCAACATCAAACTAAATGGAGAGATACTCAATCCAATTCCTCTAAAACCAGGAAATCAGGAACAAGACAAGACTGTTCATTCTCTCCATATCTCTTTAACATTGTGCTTGAAGTTCTAGCTAGAGCAATAAGACAACAAAAGAAGATCAAGTGGATATAATTTGGAAAGGAAGAAGTCAAACCTTCACTAGAAGACTGCAGATAGATCTATGTCTATCGCCATGCACAAAACTTAAGTCCAAATGGATCAAAGACCTTAACATAAATCCAGCCACATTGAACCTCTTAAATGAGAAAGTGGGAGATAATATTGAATGGATTGGTATATGAGACTGCTTCCTGAACATAATTTGCCTTCTTATAGAACCTAGGTCCACCAGCCCATGGAAAATACCACCCATAATGATCTGGGTCCTCTCTATTCAATCAATAATTAAGGGTATGTCCTATAGCTGGTTCTTATGAAGGCATTTTCTCTATTATATTTCCCTCCTTCCAGATGATTCTAGATTGTTTCAAGTTGACATAAACTAGCCAGGACAAGTGACCCCATAACAAGCTGACACACAGACATCACTGTTAAACCATTTCTATTTTTGTACTTCTGTAGGATCACACATTATCAACATCACAATATACAACATTTCATAAACTGGATAAACCCCACCACCTTTACAAAGTCAGTCTTCAAATTTGCAAATTTAGCCTTTAAATTATAAAATCAGTCTTTAAATTGACAAATTCAATCTCTTTTAGAACCTAAACTCTCCTATAAATTCAGGCTCCCATCCTGGACTCCCATAAAATCAAGTATAATTTAAATATTTTATTACTTTAAGAGGGAAAAATAGCAGCATAGTCACAGTCTGAACAAGGCAAAATCAGACCCAAATGTGTAAATAACTCAGTAATTATCTGGGATTAACTCATGATCCTGGGGCTCCTACAAAATGCTTTTGTCACTCCCTGGCTCCACACTCTGCAGCACACAGACTATCTTCTAGTTTCAAGCTGGAACCTCTCCATATGTGCTGATGTTCTTGGTGCCCATCCCATGGTACTAGCATCTCTAAATACTGAGATTTTTGCTGCAATCGGACTGCACTTTCACCAATAACCTCTCCTGAATTCTCCAAAGACAGCAGCCCTGACACAGAGTGCCAATTCTTAGTTGTTACCATGTCCTCTTTATGTCTTAAAATCAATCCCACCTATGTGACTCATATACTACCAAGTTCAGCTGCCACCAGAAGGTACAACCTGAAGAAAAACTTACCAGAAGACTGTACCTCAATAATGCTGGTCTTATCTTTATCACAGATGCTTCTTTAACTACAGACCATCATCCATTATGTCAGCAAAGAATGGTTTCACTATAGTGTTTCTGATATCTTGTTTCCCACAGAGGTTTCTTCAGCCCCAGCTAACCAGAACCACAGATTCTTAACTAAAATGGCTCAGTGGTTTGAATAAGAATGTCCAGTTTGAAATCTTACAAACTGGGTAATATGAGCAAAGTTAAAAATATTAGGAAGTATGACTTATTGAAAGAAATGTGTCACTGGGAATAGACTCTAAGATTTCAAAAGCCCATGCCATAACCGGTGTCTCTCTTTCTACTTGCAGATGAGAATGCAGCACTCAGCCATTGCTTCAGCAACACCTCTGCTTTCAAACATTCTACTATAATGATAAAGACATTATATTAATTCTTTTTTAAGGTTCCTGTGATCAAGGTGTCTCTTCACAGCAATAGAACAGTTGCTGTTTTAGAATGTAATACTAGGGGCTGAAGTATTGTGGTGAAAAACCTGACCGTGCTACTAGTTGGCAGAAAATGGACTTTAGCACTTTGCACCAGAGAAACAATTGAACACTGAAAGAAGGCCTTAATGAGCTATCATAATAGGAACATGGAAGGCAGAAGTGCTGAAAACTATATATATTGTGACTATCTGCCTCAAGAGGTTTCAGAAGCTTAGAATATTAATAAGTGGACTGATGTATGTTTTTAGGATATGTAGAGCAAGAATGTGGCTGTTTACTCCCTAGTACAAAAATAAATATCTGCCAGAGAGGAGGGTAAAATGAAGTGTTTTGGATTAATGAAATTAACATAAGATATTTCAAGACATACTAATTAGTATTGCCTATGTCTTGTGGTTATTAGTAATCCCCCTTATGTAGATTTATAGAGAAAATTATCAAACTTGGCAAAAGAAATATGAAATTCCCTGGTGAACGGAAAGGAGTACCAGGAAATGTAACAGAGCTAAGTCTATTACTCAAGGAGACAAAAAGTGTAAAGGAAAGCCTCATGCTAAATGGAAAAAGGGGATGGTAGACTCAAGGTAAGACCCCACCCAGGTAAGCTTCCAAAACTTGTGAAAGAAATTAAAGAAAAGCTTAAGTAGTGAAGGATACCATGAACCACAGAAAGCTAATGGAAGCATAATTGAATAGGAGTCGGGGCACGTTCAAGCCCCATAAGGTAGCAGAATTTGGCACCTTTAGCCAAGTTATTCAGGCTTAAAAGTCAAGGATACAAGAAAGGGGTTGTAGATTCTTACTCTGTGGCTATGGAAAGACAGTGAAACCAAACATATGTCTATGTATGTAGACCCCAAGAGGCCACCGTGCAAAGCGGCAAAGGTAAAGCCTGGAATGTGCTAGAGACCCAAAGATGCTGGGGATGCTGGAGTTGTGGGATACCTTCCAAATAATGCTGATATTGGGTGTAGAAGCAGCCTAAGAGGGAGATGTGTGTTAGAGTCAATAAAGTTTAGAGGAGTAAAAAAATCTTAAGATCCCATTGCAATTAGTCATTGAGATGCAGAATTTGAATCGTGTCATGCAGGCTTCAGATTTTCTGGGTTCCCATGTTTCCTCACTATTCCTCCTTCCTTCCTTTTGGAATGGCAATTAGTATTCTGTGTCAATATGTTAGAAGTATATGATATTCTAATATTTATATAATTTTTGCTCTTAAAAGGAATGGAAGAAATAGAAAATATAAACTATAAAAGTTCCTAGGAAGAACGTATAACATTCACCTGAATTAACATTTTAAACCTTTGTCCATAATAAATACCAATCTGTATGTTTGAGAAGGCAAATGAATCCCAATTTCAAAAAATCACCATGAAATATTTGATGATATACCATAAAATTAAGCTTATGAAGAGAAATATCTTCAAAATGTATAGGAAAATTATGATATTTTTAAGTGCAAACAGCTATCAAAGACATTAAATGCTTAGAATACATTATTTTCAAGTCTAGAAAGAAAATAAATATGCCAGAATTTCTAGAACATGTTGTTGTGAAATAAAATGACAAATTAGATTTTTCTTTGGAAGAGAAGCTAAGAGAATTTGTCATCAGCAAATAGAACACTTTTATATTGTATGGAACGAGTGAGAAAAAGACAATGGAAAGGTGCAGCAAAGCATGCTCTAAATATTAATACATCAACAAGGACATTGGATGTAAATGGCATGTGTAGGTCAGGCGGTGGTGGCACATGCCTTTAATTCCAGCACTCAGCAGGCAGAGGAAGGTGGATCTCTGTGAGTTTGATGCTACCCTGATCTACAGAGTGAGTTTCATGACAGCTCCAAAACTACAGAGAAACCCTGTCTCAAAAAATGCAAACCAAAAAGAAAGAAAGAAAGAAATGGCAAGTGCATTTATATTGAATAAAAATTATTCATGGTACAGTCAATTAAAAATTAGACCACTATATGCCCCCTTGAAGATACCAACTCAAACTTGAAAGCATGAAAAATCTAGTGTAGACCATATGAACCAAAAGAAAGTAAAATGGACATATTATTATTAAATAAACTTGACTAAAGAACAAAGGTTAGAAAGAGACTAAGAGATAGGGACAGAAAAAGAATAATCTGTGTTGAGCTACCAGAAAGACACAAACAGTTTAGAGATGAATGGCATCTTAGGAATGTAGATTTTATTACCTGTGTAAGGTTCTAAAGAAAGCACTGATATTATTTTCCTGAAATATAAATAAATGTGATGATACATGCATATGACCTCAACCCAAGCATGGGTCTGTTCTAAAATCATTCCTAAAGGTAGACTTTTAAAACAAAATAATAAAATAACAACAGAAAACGTATAGTATTTTACTTGTAAATAACATGGGGGTATATGTAAATTGGAAAGACTGGTGAGCTATCCTTCTAACTTCCAGTTAGTTTTTGGAATCAAGTATCCAAAGGCACACACCAGGAACTCCACTGACTGAAAGATAAATGTGTATCTGCCTTTCCTTTTGAGCTCAGGCTGATGAAGTTTAATGGAAACTCCTGGCATATGTTTTGTACATGGAATTAGCAAAAAAAAAAAAAACAACAACAAAAAAAAATGTTTACCTAAACTTTCACCTATTTTGTGTTTGTATATTGAGTATAAATACCACTAGCATCTCTAAGGGGTCTAAGCTTTCAGCTCTAAGATAAAGCTTGGGGAATTGTTTCATGAAGAACTACACCTTGTTTTTCTTTCAGGAAGTTCAATCTCACCTTCCTTCTCCTGTCTTATCACCTCATTCTTCCAGCATGTTTTCCTGTCTACTAGCACTTGTCTTCATTGTCAGTCTATGGCCAACTTCAATGAAACTTATCTAAGCATTGCGTTTTCTGGTTTTAGATTCTTTCAGTTTTATTTCCTTTTTCAGTAGATTCTCACCAGAGTCAAATGCCTTAGATCTCCGTATCAGGAGTTACGTTGGCCTATGACTTTTCAAGCTGTGGAATGGTTGTCAGTGCTTGGGACAGAGGGATGAAGAGATGAAACCACAAAGCTGATTCCAGAAAGATGCAGTCATTCTGAGAAGAGCACTGGCTGTGACATCATCTGTAGATTCAGTCCCCAGCAATCTTGGGCTACAAACTGCCAGGCAGTGCTGCTGCAGAGGAAACCTGCAGAAGCTAGGTATGACCACTGCAGGCAATGGCTGCAGGCATGAATGGAGTGTACTGTCCATTGTTCTAAATGGAAGCATTTTATTTCATGATGGTGTAATTAGTGAGAAAGGAAGATCCAGGTGAGAAGACAAGAAATTGTTTCCTTCATAACCTTTTATTGCTTAGTTATTTTAATATGGTGCTTTCAGTAGCAATGATGTTAACACACTTACTAGAGGGTACTCCTTGACATTTACAATAGGCCATGCCCAAATGCTTTGTTTCACTTACACTCCATCTATTTTAACAACATTACCTTAGGTACACTGCTTTAACCTTTAAATTCCACTGCTAGCTCCTTCAGAAAACAAGAATATCAAAATTACATGGCAATTTCACATAATTATTGTTAAAATTGAATTAAATGAAATAATGTAAGTATGGTGAATGTCAATGGCTCTAGTTAATGCACTGGGGAATTTTTTTTATAAACAGCAAAATCAAAAGACATAAATTTAATTGTTATATATAATATATACAGTATAACAGTATTTTTAAACTTACAAGAAACTGCAGTAATTAATCTACGTAATATCTAAATTTAGAGTCCCATGGTGATCTTGCTATCTTTCTTATCCGGACTGAGAAAGAAAGTTTTAACTACTCTATAACCTGGACACAGTATGTTTTACCTAGCATTCTTGAACCCAAATTGGAGTTTGCAGCATTACCACACAATATAAAGAGTTTACATCATTACTTAAACCCCTGAAAGCAACTAGCCAAAGTATAAGCAAAATTACTCAATTTTGATATCAAGCCCTTTGCTAATTACCCTTCTTTCTGTGTAACAAGTTTCCTGACATCAGGAAACATTAGCTATGCTTGTCTTTCAGACATAAAGGTTGTATACCACAGTGTTTGAACAACTATGAATATAGTACACTTCATACCGAGTACAGGGCAGAATTAGCATCCTTATTTCACAGCAGCTGGAAACAAAAGAGGAAATATTTCAAGCATGGCTTCCATGACCCAAATTCCTTATTGTAGCCGCCTAAAGCTTTCATCACCTCCTGGCTGCTACAAGCTGAATACACACGATTAACATGAGAGGTTTTGATGACGTTATAGACACAAACTGTAGACATTTTATAGCTTGACACTTAGAACACACAATATTTTATATATCTCTAGAACATTCTACAGCACTCTTCGTGTTTCCCTAAGCAATTTCTGATGCCTGGTCTGCACTGCTTCTTTCTTCTCAGAAATCTTTGAAATACTGCCTCACTCAGATTTCCCTGTCCCCACCAGCAGTGCAACTCCGGGTGAAGGTTAAGTGAGAACAAACAAGCAGTGAGTTAGAGTTACACTTTTGTCAGATCTTCACATATGTTTAAAAATCAAAGTGTGCACAATAGATATTTTACCATGTGCTTAAATTTACAATGACAGAATAGATGTCTTAAATCTCAAGGTAAACAATCTAGATAACAAATAATAATCACAGTAGGGATCCAGAAATAAGCCTCTGTCTCTCATGGCAATTTTTTATATTAAAATCAACTTCTATCCACTCCTTTATAATTCCATGTACTCTAATATATTTTGAAGTTCTCTTATTTTTCAAAACAGATAAGATAACTCTAATCATATTTCCTCTAGCTACTTTGGTAATCATTCATGATAAAGTGTTGATTAAAACAGGAAATAAAGTGTTGATTAAAACAGGTGGCACACGCCTTTAATCCCAGCACTCGGGAGGCAGAGGCAGGTGGATCTTGTGAGTTCGAGGCCAGGCTGGACCGACAGCCTCCAAAACAATACAGAGAAACCCTGTCTCGTAAAAACAAACAAACAAACACAAACAAAACAAAACAGGAAATAATTCCATTAGTTTTCTGATGTATCAATAGCTTCCTATCAGGAGGTGTTAAACAAATTTTTTCATTCCCTAGGGATATTTACAAAACTAAATTTTAACTAAGAAGGTAGCATGAACAAATCACATCTTTATTGAAACTGAATGAGGAATGTCCTTTACAAATGATGTTGTCCTATATTTTAGAGTATCTAATTGTTTTCATTATAAGCTACAATTTGAAATGTTATAAAATGTTAGAATAATGAGATATTTTATAATATACATTCTTGACTAGATTTTAAAGGCTAATCACAACATGAAGATCATTTTATTTTAGTCTAATTCTCATTATCTTCATATTATATATCATATTATCAATTACAAAAATGAAAACTACTTAAAATCTAAACTTCAAAATAAATAATGAACCATATTCTGTATCATGACTGTTGAAATTTTATATTTGTTGCTATTTAATTAGGTAATCACTAATAAATGAATGAGCCCAATGCATATAAACAGTTATAATTATCAATATGCTTCAATAAGAACCAAGCTACTCAAATGAATTAGAACTATATCTTGTCTTGAAGAGACCCTATTCCTATTACAGAGAACACCCGGGATAATTACAATCCTTAATGTTAAAGGATGTGGTTAATTAAAAAAAAGTTCTTGTGGCAGACAAAGATGAAGCTGCTTGAATGATTATGTACTAGTAATAATGTTATGATAATTAGATCTCTTGTAAGCAGGCAAAAGAAGTAATCTCCAAATAGACACCAAGATGGATAGAAACATACACAAAATGATGGACCACATCTGTTTAAAACATGCCTGAGAATATCAGAAAATCTGAGTGGTAAGTACAATGCAGTTACAAATGCATTATGTTGGCTCGGATTCTTTTTTGTGAGAAAAAATAGTGGAAGATAGTAAAGCAAGTTGGAGCTTGTTTACAAGCGTCAGATCCCAATGATGCTGTGAGATAGCTATCACAGAGCAACTCAGAGGGAAGAAGCCTTCATGGAACTATTCCAGGATGATTTCACTACTCAAGCTAAAAGGCAGGAAAAATAGATGATTTTGTTAGATAAGAAGATACATATTCCTACAGCAACTTAAATAATACTGAATAGTTGTCACAATTGATTATGACTTATATACTCCTACCATCCTAATAGACAGTAATCCTAACAGACTCTTGTAGCAATAATCACAAGAGCATAAAGTCACCTGCCTTAATTTCAAGGATAGAGGTTTAGTTTCATAAAAATATGGCATGGGAACTTCTTCTGACAATATGTATGTGCCTGAATATGTGTATGTAATAGAACTTAATGAAAGAGGAACATGAACTGACAACAGCAATAACAATGACCATAGTATCTACCAAAATGTGTAGTCATTTATGTAGACCAATGGCACTTCATAGACTCTCTTCTCTATGAACTTCATACATTACAACATTTTTTATAGTTACCACTTCTAATAATGTGTACTCTCTTGGAAAAATTGTTTTAATATTAGTATCAATATGAACATTACTAGCAATGATAATAAATTATTCTAAGTACTTTGAAGAGTATCTTATGCATAGAAAGATGCATAAATGCTAACTGATATTATCATTATAATTTAATAAAATTATTGTTTAATGAATAATAATTTTAGCTTTGGTTATCAGCAATTATCTTTCATTTTTATTAAAATTATAAACTAAATTGAAATGTAAATGTATCTTTGCACATTATCCTATGTTTTAATACATGTAACAGTTTTATTTAGAGGAAGATGATTATGAGAGCCTGTGTGGAATCATACATAGGAATAAGTATGCGTAGGCAGCCTATTCAGAAAAGTACAACTATTAAGACAGAGCACACCCCAAATTAAAGCAATGAGGCAGAAGCACTTGAGTAGATTTATTGAATATCTTGAATGCAACTCCCACAAGGAGATAATTGTAGGCAAAGCTACTGATGCCTCCTTGCCAGGAGGTAAATGCTTTGAGATTAAGGAAATTCTCTATCTTTATCCAATTAATTTGAGGCCTTAAAATAGTCTAGGTTATGATGTGACTTCTAAATTTTCAGTAATTCCTTTACTATATATAAAGACAGACAAAAGATAGTTTGAATGATGAGGTATTGAACTGTATTTTGCGTGATTGCAATGTAGACTTACTTTTCAAATATCAAGTAGTAAAATAATTAAAATAATTTACAGAAAACCTATAATTAATGACTAGTCTTAAGCTGTACATACTGGGTGCCAAAGTCTTAAAAGACAAAAATAGTGAAAGCCAGTTTCATAAGATTCAAATGAGAGGTTTCGGCATTTTTTTGAAGGAACACACTGTGCAAAGTCTATTATGAGTTTCTTTATATTACTCACACATGGAAGAACTGGGATTCATTTCTCTGTAGGATTAGGAAAGGATTTGAGGATCATTTTATTTGAAGTATGTTATTTAAGCAGTGCAGGACTAATTTTGTTCATTTGAAACATAATATCCTATCCAATCCATGCATCTTGTAAAGATGAGCTGAGCTGAGCTGCAGGGAAAATAGTTCAAGAGATAAAATATAAAGCTAAAATTTAAAATTTAAATGTGAATAAGTAATGATGGGATGGGATTTGTTATTAATATTTAGCAGGATATCATGAAGGAGTATTGATTTGTAGAGAGAAACTTTCCTATCCCAAAATCTTCAGTTGTTTCTGTTTCGTGTTCTCATGACCCTGCTCAACTCAAAATTAAATAAACATTAAATCCATTTACTTCATATACTAAGAGATAACTCTTTTATATGTGACTACTTAATCCATGTTGTATTTGCTGTGTTCTAGTGATGAAGGTTTTAAAAGGTTTCCCCTTTTAAGACTCTGCCTAATTATAATTTGTATCTGTGTCCTGATACTGTCCTTTATACATTAGGAAACCATTTCTGTTTCATCGGTGGTAGAGGAAGAACCAAAAATCGTATGTGATTGTCCCCTGACTTTAATCCTGATACAAAGTGCGCATCCTCATGTCAGCATATCTTGCATGTCTTTGAGATTAGCTGACTGCTTGCACATAGAGCGAGTGATTAGAGAAAATGCCTGTGTGTGGGACAACATACTCTGAATCACATTACTTCATCATCTAAGGTCACATTTTGTCAGTTACCATAAAAATAGTCAAGATCTTTTATGAAGGTTAGTCTGGTGGCACACATCTTTAATCTCATCTATTCTCCAAGGAATGTTTTATTGGGATCCCAAGTCACATCTGAGCTACTGAATGAGTTCAAGATCAAGCTGAATAATTTATTAAGATGTTTTCTCAATGATAATAAAAAGAAAAGTCTAGGACTATAGCACTGTAGCATGATAATTGTGTGTGCATGACTCAAGCAAGAAGACTGTTAGTTCCAGACCAGGCTTGGCTACACAGAGACACTACCCAAGAAGCCAATAGCTGAAAAGACAATGGTGTGGTAGAATGTTTATCTAGTTTTGGAAGCACCTATCCCCTGCCCCACACACACTCAAACAAGATTAACAAATGGTGAAAACATACCTTGTGGTAATTGAATTGTGTTACATTGTTACTTTATTTAGTCATCTCATTTTGGTATAGTATTGTGGTTTCATATGAGGTTGTTAGGAAAGAAAACTACAAAATGTTATTGGAAACCTCTCCATATTATTTAGTATAATTCCATATGGATATAGACTGGTATTAAAATAAAAGTTATTCTGGAATGCTATACTGTAAGATTCCTTTGGTGACAAGAGATAAACATTTCAGACTCATCTTTCTATCTGGAAACTTCATTAGTTTGGCCATTATCTTTTTTACAATGTTTCCACTGCACTAGATTTCCTTATCATTCCCCAAATGCCCTTCATTCTTGCTGTCATTCCTTGTACTTCCTCCCTCAGTCCCATCATGCATTAGGTAGAGATTTTCTGGATAATCTCACCATAAAGTACCATTAATCATTATGAATAATTCAGCCCTCAACTGAAAATATTCTCCTTGAAAGCCTTCAAATATCTACATTTTACCCAAAATCATATCATATTTTTCATTAATGAAATCTACTGGCAATTTGAAACAGATGGGAACATTATACTTCAATATTCTTCAATTTGGACACTGACTAATGCAATATGAATAAAGGGCAATGAGGTCCATCTGTTTAGATAGTGCTTTAGAATAATAGAATCCTGTCCAAAAATGCCAATGTTCCCCGAGCTATCAACAGGATCATCTCTACCCACTCAGCATAATGACTTTTACATGGAAATATAATTAGTCTCCTTAAAGATATCTTTATTTCCAACATCATTTGTCTTGCACAGTGTCAAATGAAATTACTTTATGTTTTTGAAAATCTATATTACAGTAAGTTTCAAGTTCAGCCATTGCTATACTTTGTTCAAATCACAGTGAATTCAGCAACACATACTGTTGCCTAGTTTTCCTTCATATGCACACGGAAGCTGAATAACTACAATGTACAACTGGTTTAACATCAGTATATGAGGTTTCTACTAAATTTTACTACCCTGTTCCATGATGTGAATATTTAAATAGTAATGGATATTGCAGTGTTGATTTATTTTGAAAACTAACAACCACCCATTTTCTGATCAAATAAGTGATTTAATGTAAAGTCCATATTCTTAATATGTAGAATGCAGTCATACATTTTGTTTTAAACTGAAGAAGAATATCAAGTGTATGGTATTGCATACCTATGTTTGGGGTCTGGAAGCAGGAATACCATGAGCTCAATATTAGCTTTCTGATACAAACTGAATTCATTCCTGGACTTCGTTACAAGATGCCTAGCTCTTTAAATAAAAATAAACAAAAGAAGCAGAGGAAAAAGAGGGAATTTAATA
Source organism: Mesocricetus auratus (assembly GCF_017639785.1). Taxonomy (NCBI): domain Eukaryota; kingdom Metazoa; phylum Chordata; class Mammalia; order Rodentia; family Cricetidae; genus Mesocricetus; species Mesocricetus auratus. Next base: position 48,668,161 of record NW_024429266.1, read on the forward strand.
GAAGAAGAGTAGGAGGAATGAAGAAATGTACAGTTTTAAAGCTAAAATAATGAGAAAAAATGAAGTTTTGATAATGGCGTTAACCACTGAAATAATTTCAACAATTGTGACATTTAAACTAGTTCCCAGTAGGGAAGAGAATGAACCCTTATTGGGGTAGTATCATTGAAATGCGAACACGCAGGTAGATCTTATTCACTGTTTAATGGTTGCAGAGAAATGGACATTAGTTGCTGTAAATGAGTGCTAAACAATGTTTGAATTTTGTGCTCTGATTGGATAGGATGATGATTTCAGTAGCATTAATTCTGAAGTGCCTTTCTCTTCTCTAAAAGTGTACAAGAGAATATGTAATTTTAGTGTTCATTTTAATGAAATGAATATTTCTCTGTTCTCACTTAAAATAACTGTGAAAGAGGTGTTACATTCCTGACCTTAGGTGTTTTCAGAGTACATTGTTGAGGTAGCCCTGAAAACTATTTTTAGAGATTCCCACTACTCTTTTCCTACCAGGAATTCTGGTAGTAACATACAAAAATATCTATTGACACTATTGGGTTTTTAAATCCTGTTTTGATCAAATGCCATCATTTTCTCCCTAACCCCAAAGAGTTAACATGAAATAAGCTTATGTTTAATATATGTGTTGATGTGTATACTGTCCTCTACTTGGCATGGTTTAGTGACAGTGTGAAGAAATAATGCCTGAATATCTGGTGCCTATGATTATTCCATTGTAATTCTAAAGTGCCACCAAGGACTTTGAATTGCAATGCAGTCATGTATGAATAAAACAATACACCTAATTTATTGCTTATATGAAGACAGTTTAAAAACAAGCATGGTAAGTCATGATATATTTGCAAATATTCACCAGGCTGAGATGGTTAGTAAGCTATATCAGAAGGCTAGTATTGAATATAGATAAAGATAATTGAACATGTACATAGAAAACTCACAGCTGAGAGCAGAGTTATTGTAAGAAGCTGTCAAATCAAGGGCATAGGAATATGAATGATGGTATCAATTATCCATTGTGTTTTGTTTATGGTTTTCACTCATTCAAGATTCAGAAAAGAGAATCTCGCTTGCATTTCTGATTGTTTTCTTTGTGATTTGAATGTTTACCATAGTTTTACATAAATTATAACACACGTGTTACAGAAAAATATGATTTATGATTAATTATAATATACATTTTATATAACATATCTAGTCTTGTATGTGGCATATCACTATATATATTATATATAAATACAATACTTTTAAAATACTTACAATCATATCATTAGAGAAAGTATGAGCATTAAAATCTTTTTAGGGATGGGAAGGTAGCCCAGCAAGTAAGTCCTTCTCACACAAGAATGAGGACTCAAGTTTACATCCCCAGAAACCATGGGTTTGATGTCCTCCTTTAGTATCAGCATGAGGGATATAGGAATCCACAGAGTGAGCTCAATAGGTAGAGTAGCTGAAATGGTGAAACCTGAGTTCAACTGAAAAACTGCTTCAACATAAGGTGAGACAGTAACTGAAGATGACAACACATGACATTTTTAACCCCCCTCCAAATGATGCACATACTAACAGACATGGATGAGCCTGTGTGCATGAGCATGCTACACCACACAAACATACATAGAGTCATGAAATCCCATACACTCATGTGCATATACAAAAATAATTTTCAGTGAATACCAACTATCAATATATGATTTCTAGTATTTTTTAGAAATTCATTCAGTGGGCTCTTTTCCTTACTTAAGGAATAGAAAAAAAAGTTCCCAGGAGTTTTATCCATAGTTCTGATTAAAATTACATCATACAACTATCATTCTGAAAATATTCTCTTAAAGTTATATTAGATTTTAAGCCAAAGTCCCTAGTATTACTACAGTACATAACAGACAGTAAGTCTATAAAAAGAATGAATAGCTATCATTTAATTCTCTGAAGAATCTGTCCTCAATTTCTCTAGAAGAGTATAACTCCAACTTCTCATGAATATTCAATACTGAAACGTTATCCTCTTCCTCATTTGAACAGAGAATATGTACTTCAAATAGATTTATCTCCTCATCTCCTCCATTTCTTTTCATAAATACAGATGTATCAATCGTGAATAAAATTTTAAATTTTCTTTTTCATCAGAAAGAAGGATTTTTTTGTTTCCAGTAGCAAGATAATCTCTTTTATATTCCCATCTCCTTCTCCAGCATCATGTTTTTTATTTGAAAATTGTTTCTTTTCTTATACAATATATCCAGATTATGGTTGCCACTCCCTCTACTCCTCCCAGTGCCTCTCCACCCCCACCTCCCCTCTGGATTCACTCCCTTTCTGTCTCTCATTAGAAAAGAACAGGCTTCTAAGAGACACCAACAAATCATAGCAAAATGAAATAATAGGATGATGCAAATTCTTAATATAGAAGTTGAACGTAACAACCCAACAGGAGGAAACGAATCCAGGAGCAAACAATAGAATCAGAGACAAACTCACTCTAATAGTTAGGAGCCCTATAAAAATACTAAGATAATAGGTACAACATATACTCAGAGGATCTGGTGCAGACCCATATAGGCTCTGTGCCTGCTGCTTTAGTCTCTGTGATTTCATGTGAGCTTTGCTTAGTTGATGCAGGGGGCTTTGTTCTCTTTGTGTTCTCCATGCCCTCTGACTCCTAACATCTTTTCACTTTAGTTTCCACAGGATTCCATGAGCTCTGAGGGGAGGGAATGGACAGAGGTCTCCAACTTAGACACTCTCTCCTTATAATATCTGACTATGGATCTCTGTATAATTTTCCATCTGCTGCTGGAGGAATCCTCTCTGATAATTGTATGTAGTACTGATTTATGAATATAGAAGAATATAATGATGAATATTTTTATTGATTTTTAGATCAATCATGTTTCCATTTCCCCTAAATCCCTGGGCTACCTTGTCTCTATTTCTTGGTTATCCAAGCATTGCCTGGTGAGGAATCCTTCTCATGAAACTGGCCTTATATCAAATCAGATATTTGTTGTCTGCTTCTACACATTCTGTACCACCATTGCCCTAGCATATTATGCAGACAGGACAGATTGTAGGTCAATGGATTTCTGGTGTTGTCTAAATTTTTCTTTCAGTAGCATATGGAATATCTTCTAGCACTAAGAGACTAGACCATATGAATGAAAGCTCTGTGTAATCACCAGCTTGACGACTTGTGTGGATGTTGTCCTAGACAATAGGGCACAAATGCCAGTTTGAATGTAGGAAGCTTTTCTTTTATTATCAGCCTGTGTTGTTTGGGGATTGCCATGGGACACACTTCACCAACAGCAAATTGAAAGCAACCATGTCCTTCCACTGGAAGCCTTGCCTGGCTACAACACATGGCCAGTTGGGACTCCTTATCCTCCTTTATTAGGAGTATTCACTAGGAACCCCTTCAAAGGTTCCAGGAATTTTCCACTGCACTAGGTTTCCATACCAATCCACAAATGCCCTATAACTCCAACCAAATCTCCTTTAAATCTCATACTCCATCCCAACTCCTGCCAGACCTGATTCCTCTTACTACCATCCCCATTTGCCTTCAATCCATCTGCAAAATCTATTCTGCTTCCCCTTCCCAAGGAAATCTATGTGTGCCCACAAGACCTTTCCTCTTTACTTAACCTCTCTCACTCTATTCATAGTAGCTTGGGTATCATTTTCTTAACTGCTAAAATCTAATTTTAAGTGATTACATATCATAATTGTCTTCCTGTGTCTGGGTTATCTCTCTCAGGATGTTTTATGCTACTTCCATCCATTTGTCTACGAATTTCATGATGTCATTTTTTTAAATATTTAAATAATACTCTTCTATCAGGTTCAGTGTATATGGTTTTATGATGAAGTCTTTGATTAACTTGGAGTGGAGTTTTGTGCAGGGTGAGAGTTGTGTATTTATTTGCTGTCTTCTACATACAGACATCAGGTTTGACCATTTGTTGAAGATGCTTTTTTTCTATGTGTATTTCTAGCATCTTTATATAAAAAAATCTGGTATCCATATGTGTGTGGATTTATATCTGCCACTTAAATTTAATTCCATTGATCAAGTTGTGAGTTTTTTCTTTTTTTTGCATTTAAATTTTTTTAAACATTTTACATACCGACCTAGTTCCTCCTCTGTCCCCATCTTCCAATCCATCTCTCCCCTTCACCTTCCTCTGCCCCTTCATCTCCTCCCTTCACATCTTATAGGAGGTAAGGCCTTCCTTAGGGATTCAACAAAGTGTGGCATACCAAGTGGAGTAAGGACCTAACCTTTCCCCCATGTATCAAGATCGAGCAAGGTATACCACCAAGGGAATGGGCTCCAAAAAGCCAGCTCATGTATCTGGATCAGGTCCTGGAAGTTGTGAGCTTTTTATCACAATACCATGAAGGTTTTACTATTTTAGGTTTGTAGTACAACTTGAATTCAGGAATGGCAGGAACTCCAGCACTTCTTTTATTGTTCAGTGTTGTGTTACCTCTAAAGACTTTTTGTTTTTTATATGAAGTTGAAAATTCTATCAAAGTATGTAAAAAATTGCTTTGGGAATTTGATAGGGATTGCATTGAATCTGTAGATTGCTTTTTGTAGAAAGGCCATCTTTACTATGTTAATCCTAGAGATCAATAAACACAGGAGCTCTTTCTATTTTCTGAAATCTTCAATTTCATTTTTGAAATAACATTTTTATCATACAAGTCTTTAATTTGCTTTGTTGGTGTTACCACATGATATTTTATATTAATTGAGGGTATTATGAAGAGTTATTTTCCTCATTTATTTTTCAGCCTGTTTGTCATTTGTATATAGGAGGATTGCTGGTTTTATTTTTGAGTTAATCTTGTATCTAGCCACTACACTAAAGGTATTTATTAGCTGTAGGAGTTCCCTGATAGAATTTTTGCAGTCACTTGTGTATACTATCATATCATCTGAAAATAGTGATATTTTAACTTCTTCCTTGCTAACTTATATCCCCTTGATCTCCTTCAGTTGTCAAATGGCTCACCTAAAACGTTAAGTACTGTATTGACTAAGTCTGGAGAAAGTGGATAGCAATCATGGTTTAGTGGACTGGCTTTAGTCACTTTTCATTTAATTGTAAGTTGGCTGTAGGTATGCTGTAAATTGCCTTTATTAAGTTTAAGTATGTTTCTTGTATCTCTAATATCTCCAGGACTTTTATAATTCAGGAGAGGGGTAGAAATCCTCAAAGGTCTTTTCTGTGTCTAATAGGATGATCATTATTTTTCTTTCTGTTTATATGGTGAACATTTACAGAATGCCAGATATTGAACTATCTCTGTGTCTGTGGGATGATGGAAATTTGATCATGAGGTATGAGCTTTGTAATGGGATCTTGTATTGATTTTCAAGCTCTTTATGGAGTGTTTTCACATCAAATTTATAAGGGAATTTGGTCTGTAATTGTCTTTCCTTGTTGATTCTTTATGTATGGGGTATCAGGATAACTGTGAATTAATAAAATGAATTCTGCAATGCTTCTTCTGTTTCTTTTTTGTAATAATTTGAGGAATATTATCTTTAACATATCTTTGAAAGTCTGGTAGAATTCTGAGCTAAAACCATCTGACCCCGAGATATTTATTGGTTTGAAGATTTCACTGACATTTTCTACTTGCTAAGGGTTGTTATAAGTCTGTTAAAATTCTTTATCTGATTCTTATTTAACTTTAGTTAATGGTAGCAATTTAAAAAATTATCCATTTCTCTTAGACTGAATGCACCATTGTTAAAGTATGACCTTACGATCCTCTGTATTTCCTCAGTGTCTGTTGATATGAACTTCCCTTTCCACTTATGATTTTGCCAATTTTGAATATTCTCTTTATGTCTTTTAGATGGTTTAGGTAAAGGATTTAAGGATTTTTTTCAAAGATCCAACTCTTTCATTAATTCTTTGTAATGCTATCTTTGTTTCTATTTTATTGATTAAAACCCTCACTTTGATTATTTCTTGTTTTCTGCACCTGTTATTTGTACTTACTTTTTGTTCTGGGCTTTCAAGTGTGCTGTTAAGCTGCTGGTATGAGATCTCTTCAAATTTTTTATATAGCCTGTTAGTGCTATAAAATTTCCTCTTAATGCACTTTCATTGTGTGTCTGGATATGCTATATATTCATTTTCTTTGAATTCTAGAAAGTCTGTAATTTCTTTCCTGACCCGTTTTTCATTGTGCAAAGAGTTGTTCTGTTTCCTCGAGTTTGTAAGCTTTCTGCTGCTGTTGATATCCAACTGTAATTCATGGTGGTCTGATAGGATAAGCAGATTTATTTCAATTTTCTCTGTTATGTTAAAATTTTGTTTTGTAACTGTATATATCGAAAATTTGGGCAAAGATTCCATGAGTTTCATAAAGAAGGTTTACTCTTTTTTGTTTGGATGAAATGTTCTATAAATATTTTTTAGTTCCATATGTTTATAATCTGAGATAGTGCCAGGATTTCTTTGCTTAGTTTTTCTTTGGATGACCTGACAGTTGAAGAGTTTAGAGTATAATAAAGTCCCCAATTATCAGAGTATGAGTATCAATAATTGATTTGAGCTGCAGCAGTATTTCTTTTATAAAAGTCTTGCCCTTGTTTTTGGTGTTCAGATGTTAAGAATTGAAGTGACATTTTGGTGAATTCTTCCTTTATCAGTACATGATGTCCTTCACCATATCTTTTCATTAGTTTAGATTTGATATGTCTTTTGTTAGAAATTAAAATAGCTACCCAAGCTTGTTTCTTAGGTCTATCAACCTAGTATATCTTTTTCCTGCTTCTTACCCTAATGTAATGCTTATCCTTGATGATTCTTGGGTGCAACAGAAGAATTGGTCCTGTTTTAGCATTCATACATTAGTCTGTGTCTTTTCATGGGGAATTGAGTTCATTAATGTCGAGAGATATCAATTACCAATTGTTGGTCTTTCCCATTATTTGTTGTTGGTAGTCCCAGTGGTGGCAGAGTGAGTGTGGTGTGTGTGTGTGTGTGTGTGTGTGTGTGTGTGTGTCCCTATCATCGGTTTTACTAATGTGAGATTTTTTTTCTCCTTGTTTTCATGGGTGCACTTCAAGTTGGAGTTTTCCTTTTAGCACATTCTGAAGGCCTGGAATTTTATATATATATTACATATCTTTTACTTTATCATGGAATATTTTATTTTGTGCGTATATTGTAATAGAAAGCTTTGATGGTATAGTAGTCTGTGCTGGGAACTGTGGTCACTTAGTGTAAAGAGAAGCTTTTTCTTTGAGAGGAGCCTTCCCGCCAGCCTGGTTCTAGAGCCGCATCAGTCCCAAATAAACACACAGGAGACTATATTAATTATGAAGCTGTTAACCTTGCTTGTTTCTTACTGGCTAGCTCTGACTTAAGTAATTACCCCATAATTGTTAATGTAAGTATGTTTCTTACCGGAGAATAGTTCTGGGCTTCCTACCCCAAGGCGTTACATCTTGACTTTCCTTGTGTTTCTCCTACCCAGAGTTCTCCTGGACTCCTAGTCCCACCTATCTAGATTCACTATTGGCCAGACAGTGCTTTATTGACAAATGCACCGGACTTCCCCAACAACTTAGAGTCTGTATTACATATGTCTAAATATTTCTGGCTTTCAGACTCTCCGTTGATAAGTCAGGTATAATTCTGACAGGCCTGCATTGTTAAGTTACTTGATCTTTTCCCGTGAAGATTTTGTTTTTTCTTGTTCTATATATTTAGTGTTTTTAATTTTTTGTGTGCCTATCAGACTTTCTTTTCTGACCCAATATGTTTAATGTTCATTACACTTCTTGTATCTTTATAGGTATTTTATCCTTTAGTTTAGGAAATGTTCTTCTATGATACTGTTGAAAATATTTTCTGGGCTTTGAGCTGGGATTTTTTACTTTCCTCTATTTGTGTTATTCTTTGGTGTGGTCTTTTCATAATATTCCAGATTTCCTTAATTTTTGTGTCAGGAATTTTTTACATTTGACATTTTCTTTAACTTATGTAACCATTTCTTCTATCATATATTCATTTCCTGAGATTCTTTCTTCCATCTTGTCTTAGTATGGGTTTTTATTGCTGTGAAGACATACCATGCCCACAGCAAATCTTTCAAAGATCTGCAGAAAAAGGTATTTAAATGGTTTAGGGTTTTTCTTGACAATGAGAAATGTCTGCTCCTGGCACACCAATTACATCTGAGAGGAAGATGGGCATTGAAGAAACTCACTACGGAGTTGGCTTTCAACATGGCAAGATTAGCCATTTGGGCAAGAACTGCTGTTGCCTGGACTGCTTGACCATTGCTGTATAAACTGGCCATGCAGGACTCATAGGAAAGTAACTCCTGAACTTGGACAGTCCTATAGGGTTCTTGCTTCATGGAAGAGTCTGCCAGACATTCTGCAGACAGAAAAATGACTGCCAATTCAGGCAGATAGTTTAAAATTTCATGCTTTGCTGAGAAGTCTTCCAGACACACTGTGGCCTATGGGCTGAAGGTGGATGCCCCAACGTTACAGAGGAACTTTGGATGACTGTCCGGGTAGCATGATGTCTCTGTCAATTCTGTTGTTTAAGCCGGGCGTTGGTGGCACACGCCTTTAATCCCAGCACTTGGGAGGCAGGCGGATCTCTGTGAGTTCGAGGCCAGCCTGGTCTACAAGAGCTAGTTCCAGGACAGCCTCCAAAGCCACAGAGAAACCCTGTCTCAAAAAAACCAAAAAAAAAAAAATTCTGTTTTTTATATATTATCCTTCTGTGGTCTTTGATAGAGTTGAAGACAGATAGTGATAAATATAGTTTTCCTTAGCTATGATAAAAGTTTATATAAGACTTTAGACTCACACAAATAGGATGGGTAATAAAATCCTTTCTTTATATCTTACTAAATGTTAATGGAAAAAATATTGTAACCATAGATCTTGCTTGTAAACTGTTTTGTTATATATAAGTTGACTATGTTATTGTTAAAACCTTTCTTTTTATTTAGACAGAAAAGAGGAGATGTTGGCTGAAATCCTTCTGTGTATGTGCTTATCTGATTGGTTGTTGAATAAAGCACTGTTGTCCAATAGGAAACCAAGGTAAGTGGGACTAGGAGTCTAGGAGGATTATGGGAAAGAGCCACATAACGGTAGAAGTAACATATTCAGACCCTTTCTCTGGTAAGAGAAGTCCTCATGGAAATACTCAGATTATTAATTATTGGTTAAATACTTAAGTCAGAGCTAGCCAGTAATAAACTAAGTAAATGGCCAACAACTTTGTATTAATATAGCATCCCATGTGTGTCATTTTGGGATTCAGACACTTTGACAGGTCCCAGGCAGCTGGCAGGAAGACTACGCATTACAGTTTTAATTCCTACATTTTTCTGTTTCAAAATTCCCTCAGCTTGTTTTTTCTTTCTTGCTTCTATTTCCATTCTCAGGTCTTGTACAGTTTTTTTTTCCTTTAACTGTTTCATTTTATTGCCTTCCTTTAATGGAATTATTCATTTCCTCTTTGAGAACATCTATCATCTTCATATAATTGATCTTGTGGTCTTTTCCTTGTGCTTCCACTTTACTTCAATATTAAGGATCTGTTTAGTTTGGGATGGTTATAGATCTAGGTGCTGATTTTTGGGTTTGCTGTTGGGTGGATGCTCTGTTTCTTGGTTTCTATTTCCTCTCGATTTTCAGAGAGTGTGATGCCTTTCTACTGCCTGTCTTACTGAAGCACAGCTTATGTGTTCACATAGAATGCCTGCTAGTGCTGGAGGCTGGGGTTCAATGATAGGTGTAGGAGGCTAGAAAGGGATGGTCTGTGCGACCCAAAGGAATGTGGAAATGAGAGAAGAGAGACTACATATGGTGTTCTGATACAGTGCCAGTGAGGAGACTGGAGGATTGGTCTAATGAGAACAGAAAGAGACAGAGAAGGTCTGCAAGAGGCATTCCTGGTTTTCTGGAAGGCATAGCCTCTGTTTAACAGCAGATGCCTACTAGAGTTGGGGGCTGGGACGCACTGATGAATATGTTCTGGGAGGATAGGAATGGATGATAGTCTGTGTGTTCCAGGGTAGGCAGAGGGATAGAGTAGCTGCACCTATAGATCTGTTGAAGCACTACATTAGGAAGGAAACTGAGGGATTGGTTCTATGACAAGAGAGTGAGAGAATTTTGGCCTACTTTCAAAAATAGAACGGAAATAAATTGCATCTATATGCACAATTAATTTTTCTATAAGTACATTCTTGTGAGAGTATTATGACACTCAGGGAAGTAAACACATTAATCATTTAAAAATTTTCTATATGGCAATTTCTGAACATAAATCTTGTACTTAGACTCCATAACTGGCAGCCAGGAAATTATTGGTCTGCTTACTGTGTAGCACTAATGACTTCAGTCATCTTTGCCACTCTGATATGGTCACTAGAAATTCGTTCCTAGTATGCTTTGAATTACACTGAGAATCTGTGAACATTCACATGAGGATCTGAGTGGTTTGTCTAGTTTATAGCTATCCGGTATTCTTTCTTCATATTTCTTTCTGTCTAGAACTCTGCTCTTCCACGTCACACACTCAATAAAATGATTTTTTGTTTGGGAAGAAACTGCCATTTAGGTAGGTTTCCCCAAACATGACACCATAAAGGGTATTATCACACATGATAGTCAGCAGCACTACTAGGGTTATTCCAGTCAGCTTCTCTCAGAAAGGATTATTGCCTGTGATGTTTTGAATTTAGAGTGTCCCAATAGGCTTACATATTCGAAGATTTGGTTCTAAGACGTGAGAATATGAAAGAAGATTATGGAACACTCGGTCTTTTGGAAGTACATCACAGGCAGTGGGCTTTGAGGGTTGATTTTTATCTTTACTCCATATCCATTTTATTCTCTCATTCCTGTTTGAAGATGTAGATCAGACCCTTTAATTTTCTGCTCCTAATGCTTGTTGTCATGTTTTCCACATCATTATGAACTTCCCCTCTGGAAAGATAAGCCAAGAATACCCTCTTGCATCCCTAAGTTGCTTTCTGTTGTGGTATTTTAGCAACAAAAATAACTAATACATAGTTGGTACCAGAGAATGGGCTGTTGCAAAGGCATTGAACTTGTTCTGAAGGAATGTAAACTTTGGAACTTTCAACTGGAAGACCAAGTGAATACTTAAAGCAGAGCTTAATGAGCCATTCTAATCGAGGCATGTGAAATAGGTATACTGAGAGTAGCTAGCACTGTGGAGGACTGACTTTTGAGGTTTCTGAGGGAAAAAAAACTCTGTTAGCAATGTGTTTAATGACCATTTTGTTGGTTTTGTTTATGTTTATTTGTTTGCTTTTATTTTAGAAACAATCTCATTTTACATATCAATGCCCCATTCCATCCATCTCCCATCCCCCCCTCGCCAACCCTCCAAACCCACGCCCACACACTCCCCACAGATAGTGCCCTTCCACGGGGATCATAGAAGTCTGTCACATCTTTTTCTGGAGGGCCTAGGCACTTTTCTGTGTATCTGGGCCACAATAGTATCCCTCCATAGGGAATGTGCTCCCAAAATCCATTTGTGCACTATTGCTGGAGGGAGTGCAAACTTGTGTTTCCACTTTAGAAATGGGAATAGTCTACCTCCATTCCACTCTTTGGCATATACCTAAAAAACGCACATTTATACAACAAGGAGCAGCGTTGTTTGCTTGTTTTTTTTTTTTGCAAGAAGTTTAATACCTTCTGCCTATAACCAAGAACTGACTATAACTAAATTTAAAATTACTGCATTAATTCCTCCTTCACAGTTCTACACTGCAAAAGACCAACTGGGCAGACAGAAATATTCAATGTATAATTTAGAGAGATAAAGTGCAGTAGGAAGTTAATGTTAAGCCAAAATGTACAGTGAAAGAAAGGTTGGTAAAGAGGATAGCACTATTAAGCAGAGACCTCCTTCTCTGGATTAAAACAATGAGAATGGTGTCCACAGAGCAAGACCCCAATTACCTAAGCTTTGGCTAACAAAAGCAACAAATCTAAGATTTGTTGTTGCTGTTGTCATTGGTTTTTTTCTTTTTCCAGAAAGCAACTGCACATAAAAGCTACTGATGAAGTGATCTTGGTGGTGAGGGCCCATGAAAAGCTGGCAATGTCAACGGTGTGGTACTGGCTTTTTAGGCATTGGAAAACATACAAGAGTAAGGAGATATTAGATTATTTTTCTTCTGAGATTTCGGGAGAACTACTGAAGATGCATAATAGGCAGCAAGGGTGATCCTTTACATGATGGTGTGAAAGAGCAGAGACCTTAAGAAGTTATTGTGAGAAGCTATGTAACTGAAACCTGAGTTGCAGTGTAGATACCATGATGTTGGAGAGACTAAACCCTAAGACATCAGCCAATTATGACTGCATACAACTGTGCAGTCAGCCTGAGAGAGAAAGATATGTCCATTGCTGACAGTCAAGACTGAGGGGGAGAAACTTTTAAGCCATTTGGAACTGAAGCCCAGATATTTGATGCTGAATGTAGAACTCTGTGAGATTTGGTTACCGTTGATAGACTTCACTCCTACTTTGACCCATTATTATCCACATTTTTCCATTTTGGAATGAGAATGTGTATGCTGTGCTAGGGTATGTTGGAAGTATATAATGTGTTATTGTATGAGGTTCACTATTTACAGGTTGTACTGAGTTATATGCTAGTAATTTATACCAAATATTTGATATAATTATAGAATGTTTTAATTTCTTTGAATAACATAATTATGTACATCATTACAAGAGTGGCAAAAATGGTTTATTCAGAGGCCTGCAGTACACATTTCATCTGCATAGAAATGCACCTTTTAAAGACATTGTAATGTTAATATTGATGATTTATATTAATATATGGTGACTAAGAAATACAATTATTATATCTAGATTGTATAATGTAATTGGAAATATATTACTCTCAGGACAAAGCATGTTATTCAAGACATAAGAGCATGCAATTAGATAAAAATTGTTCTCAACAGGAAAAAGTTCTTATAAAAATAACATTGATTATAAAACAAAATGGTAGTAGACATTGTGGTGCACACATTCAATTCCAATATGTTGGAGGCAGAGGCAGGTGGATCTGAGTTTTTGGTCAGCCTGGTCTCCAGAGTGAATTCAAGTACAGTCCTGGTTATACACAGGGCTACACAGAGAAACCCTGTTTCAAAACACAAAAGAAAGAAACAAAAAAACAAATGGAGAAGCTAACTAATAGAAGTAATGGATTGTTGGAGCAGAGACTCTCAGACACTTACCTGGGCTTTTGAGAATGAGCTGATTTTATCTAAGAGTCTTCAATGAGAGCAATAGCACTGTCTACACGTAGTCTAGGCAACATGTTAAAGCTGTTTTCTAAAGAGACTCAATCTCAGCACTGGTTCTGTTTTAATTTTAGTATATATTTACTCTAAAATTTAAAATATATTTATTTGTTTGTTTGTATTATTTTTATGGTTGAGTAGGCACATGTGAGTATATGTGTATGTATGGGTGTTTGTGCATAGGCCTCACAATTCACAAGTAGATCTCAGAAAATAATCAGTAGGAGAGGATTCTTTCCTTACATGTGATTACTAAACTCTGCTCATGAAACTTGGGTACAGGTGCTTTTACTTGCATTTATTTATTTTAATAATAAAAGTTTTAATTTGTAGGTAGTGTAGTTTATATGTATAATATACCTAAAAATTTGAAATAACCACACACATATATATGCTTGATATTTTGAGACTTTCTAGCAAGTAACCTATCTATAGTATTTCTAGTGTCTTGTTTTGTGTTGAAAAACAGCATGAGTCATATAGAAAGACTCTATATCAAATGTAAATAAATAATTGTGGTCTCCAAAAAATTCTTGGGTTAAATAAAATACTTTTCTAAAAAAACAATATTCGTAATATATAATGCTTGATTTTTATTGAGTAAGACAACTGTTATGTTGCAGCATACAGTAAGCAATTATTCTGATAGACTTTTGATTTATGTTATTTTCAGAATTTACTTTCCTGTGTCTTTGTCTTTGTGGCACCTGACAGCTGATTTCTAAGTTTATGTTGCACTTCGATGGTCTACAAAATGACAGACATTGGATCCTCTTGCAACAGATGGAAGGCACTCATGGATGGTTTTCTCTACTTGGGGAATTTGCAAATTAATGAAGGCTTTTTCGTTCTGATATTGAAATTGTTGTTTGCTAGCATCACTATAGAAGTCATGGATGACAGCGTCTCTCTTTACATATTTTAGACTCTTAGTGACAACCAAGTTCTCTGGACTCCGCATTCTACATTCAATCAGTGCAGGTACTTCTGGATCATCTACATGCTATTTTTACCCTTAAATAAATTAAGCTTGTTTGAGACTAAAGACAAACTATGTGTGCAATTGTGGAGAATATATGGGGGATGAGTGAAATATATATATTAAAATTCATCATCAAAATTCCAAATATATATTATTCATAGAGTTCTCATAAGTATATGTGGCTTGGGTAAAATGGCAAAACCTCAAGCAAGTGACATCTGGCTCATTCCTAATTTTAAGGAATCTGGTATTGGTAATTGGAGATGTCATTATTTCACACCATTCTTTCCCTCCTTACTCATAATGTTAAAAAAAATTTTTTTGGTATTCGAGGGATAAACACTGATCCACTGCTCAGGACGCCATAGGTAGCCCAGGCCTCCTCATTGACTCTCACGTTCAGGGGGTCTGGATCGGTCCCATGCTGGCTTACCTTTGTCACAGCCTGTGAACTAAAGCCAGGGAAACTGATGTAGGTTGGTAGTCTACTGGCACTCAATAACCTTTGACCTTGTGAAAAAATGTAGAATGTTTGTCTCTGTAATTGGCGTAGTTCAATCATAATAGTTTGACTCTCCATCCCTACATTCCTGTTTTCTATACTTGTCTCATGCAGACATAAACAGAAGTAGGATGTGACTAGGAGGTGGGAATTGAATAGAAAAATGAGAAGAAATAAACCTGCTAAATACAAATAAAAAAACCTTTTTTGGAACAGAGGAATGATTTTATAAACTATTATCTATCTATATTTAATTCATAAAATTTTCCTCTCCCTGTGAATGTGTCCTGATTTTTTCTTTCGCTACTTTGTCTTTTGTTTCGAATCATATTGTAGCATAGAGTAGCTGCCTTAAACAGGAGGTTTACAATACTTTATAAATGTTTCTGCCTCGTCTTCTGCAAATTTCCCTGAGCCTTAGGTGCAGGAATACTTTGTAGATGTATCCATTGGGGCTACGCTCCACATATCTACATTTTGGTTGCTTATGGTTATCCATAGTGTGTCCATCTATTGCAAATTGCAATTTCTTAAAGAAGGTTGAAGGCTACACTTATCTGTGGGCATAGGGATAATGTTTAAAATGTTGTTAGGGGTTATGCTAGATTAGCAAAGTAGTGGTTGCAGATTCTCTGTCATCCATGACTTCATTATCACTGAGTATTTAGATAGGTCTCCAATACCTAGCAGTTTTTTAATCTTGCTGAGTGGATCTAATTGGTAGGCCAAAGTGGACAGGGAAAATAATACAAGGTTTCAACCAAACAGAAAGAACTATAGAAAACTAAGGATTCTGGGGACAAGAGAAATAATCTTCCCCAGGTAAGAGTATACCAATTAGTTATTCAATATTAAATAGTTAACCCTGAAAATATAAATACAATTAACATCCTACAGACTAAGTAGGTTCTATTTATAAATATGTATATATGTATACATATATTAGTGTAATAAAAATTTGTGAAAAAGTCTATGGATTTTAAAGAAAGCATGGAGGTGTATATGTAAACGTATTGCTAGAGTAAAGGGATGGAAGAAATTTTATATCATAATATTTAAATGTAAAAACCAAAAACTTTAACAAATACATTAATTGCTATTTTTGTTTCCAACATAGTAGCAGCAGTGTCTATTCATTTAATTTATAAAGAAATTCAAGACAAATTTGCATAATATTTCTTAGTATCTTGATAATTTTTTGGATTAGAACTTGGACTTGTGCAAACCAGTTAATAACATGAATGATATTATATTATTTTATTTACATTATTTAAATTCATGCAACATACAAATTGAGAGAAGCATTTGTTGTGAACCTGGATATTAGTATTTTTTTCACTAAGCACACAGGGACACATTAGCACTCAATTAACATATGAAGTTAGACTTTTCCTTCTTTCTATGCTACATTTATTTATTTAATCATTGTACTCTTTCTGGGGAGACATGTCAGGTTGTGCATATGTGAAGGCCAGGAGCCTGCATCTAAGAGTTGTTTCTATTCTTCCATTATGTAGGATACTACAATCAAACTCAGGTCATTTGAGATTGTTATTAAGACTCATTTTCCCTTAATCCTTCTTGATTGCCTGTCACTCAGTCTTAATTTTCTGCCAGTTATGAGCATTATCCAAGATAGGAGAATATGTAACCATTATTTTCCATTCAAGATAACATACATCTAAAACTATTGAAAAATTTTCAAATGTACCACAAGAAGTAACAGTTTGATTTTAAAAAATATCTTTATGAAAATTAATGATTTCCTATTCTGTTTCAATTTCAGAGGAGAAAATCCATATTAGACATTAGACTAACTAGGCTAATATTTTATTGAAAGACGGAATATGTGTGTGCATGCCTTTAATTTCAGCACTTGGGTGGTAGAAGTGGGCAGATCTCTAGTTACATAGTGAGACATTGCCTCAAAATATGCAAGTAAATAAATGATTTTAATAGATGGGCAAAATTTAAAGCACAAAACCATGATTTGAACAAAACCACGCAAAAGTATTGTGCCTAAAATAATTGTGAATTCTGAAAAATTTAGCTACACAGAAATTGTTAATTTGCAGACTAAATAATTCTATTAATATGGATGCTGTTTTAGATTTAAGAATTATCAGGTATCCAGAATTCTATTGACATAAGAAATAACTACTGAGCCAAGGAGGAGGGGAAGGCAAAAAACAAACAGAGAAACAAAAAAGATAGGAAAATAAGGGTACTGCTGTCACAAATTGTCAAAAAAGTAATCAACAATCGCAAGCCCTCCCAAAATAAAGAAATAAAGAAACATGGTGTGGAAAAGTGAGACATAGTCCATATGAAATAATGGACTAAAATTTAAAAATGATTCATAACTCATTTTTGTTTGTAAGAAAGTTTGTTTGGAAGTTTGGTGGTCTCTAATAAAAACCAAGGAATAGCATTGCCTATTGAGACATCAATGACACCACTATATTTTAACAATAGCATTTATCACTAAGTGTGTGCGCGTGTGTGTGTGTGTGTGTGTGTGTGTGTGTGTGTGTGTTTAAATGACTGAAACTAGGCTGGGCATTGGTAGTGCATGCCTTTAATCCCAGCACTTGGGCGGCAGAGGCAGGCAGTTCTCTGTGAGTTTGAGACCAACCTGGTCAACCGAGTGAGTTCCAGGACATCCTCCAAAACAATAGAGAGAAACACTGTCTCGGAAAACCAAAAAAAAAAAAAAAAGACAAGTTAATAATAACACATAACACTAAAAACCCTTCTAAACAATGATGGATGTGCACACATATAAAAATCAATTGTGAGGTATTATATTTGGTTGAGTCAGTTCAGTCTATATAATTCTTATATGGACCTGTCTCAAAAGCAATAAACAAAACAACAAACAACAATAACAATAAAACAACAACAGAAATAAGTGAAAAGATCATGCCAGGTGGAAGTCGTGGTCATGGGTAGTGCAAAGGGACAATATGAGGAAGTATTATATTCTGTACATTTGGTTTGGTAGTCACCCCCACAATGAATCACTCTTCTCTCAAAATGTAAACCTATTTTAACTACTGCAATTTTACTTTAAGAAATTACATTTAATAAAATCATTGAAAACCATATGCTGTCAGGAATAAAGAGTAATGAACACTGCCTTATCTAGCTGTGTTTATCAACTACTGTCTATCAATGAACTTCTACATAGATAAATGATATTATTTTCATAAGTAAATGTTTGATTAATCCTATTAAATTTAGAAGCTAGATTATATAGCATGCTGGCTCATAGAGTAAAATGATATAAGCCTCAAATTGTTAGAACTATGATAAGTCCTAGATTAGCACAAATGCCTGATTCTAAAAATGAATGTGAAAAATCTGTGTTTCATTTATGATTTTTTCTTCAGGCTGTGAACATTCTTTAATTTAATTTTCTTGTAATGTCCTAGTAAGTAGGATATCTTATTAATTTAATTTCTTTTAAAGATGAGTAATTTGATATTGCACATAAATTTGTCGTTTATCCGTGGATTATAATATGGTTAAACACCATTAATATTATTAGACCACTTCCATGAAACAGATAAAAATAGGTTTATTAACATCAACATAATTATGTTAAAGACACTTCTTTTAGTGTCTTTTCCACTGTAGGGATAATTTTTTTTATTACGGAGGCAATGCATGGAAGGATTTTTACTAATTTATTCTACATTTTATTTCCAAGATGAAATACTAAACCTATTGAACCATGGACCTTTGGTGAATCGATCTCTTCACTTGTGGTATTTACCACTCTGGTAAATCAGGTGCACATAATAACCATCTGTCGACCTCCAGATGCAGGAAGAGTCAAGCTGCATAAATCCCAGATTTTCACACACATACATTGCTAGGCTTTTATCTATGGTCTTGTTATATTGTTGCTGTAAATAATTTCATGCTGTGGAAACTAATTTCATGCTATCTTTGTTTTTATTTATTCAAAATTAGGGAAATGTGTAATAAAATTCAACCAGTAGCAATACTGTCAACATATTTTGAATCAGATATTTAGTATAACAGAAGTTTCACTTTTGAAACACCTTCCATTATGAAGAAAAGCTCAACATCCAAAGAATACATTTTCTTAATAAAATTACCTATATCCGTCAGAGAGCATTTTCTGAAAATTCAGTGGTTCCAGTATTATATTTACTTGTATAGCTATTTTTTCAAGAAAAAGACAAACAGACAGAAAGGAAGGAAGGAAGGAAAGAAAGAAGGAAAGAAAGAAAAATGAAAGATAGGAAGAAATAAGGAAAGAAAGAAAGAAAGAAAGAAAGAAAGAAAGAAAGAAAGGAGGAAAATAGGGCAGGGAAGTTCAAAGCAAAAATAGGTGATACGAATAAATGTGCGTAATGATCTGAACAACCAGTTAAGGAAGTAAGAAGATTTTCTAAAATTAAGATTTCCTTAAACTCCCTAGTACCCTTGTAAGACAAAATTCTCTCTCTTTCTGTCTCTCTCTCTCTCTGTATCTCTCTCTCTCTCTCACACACACACACACACAGCTGTAGCTCAATAGAAAACTTTCCTATATAAATCACTGATAACAAGACAAAGGTTAGCAGAAATCATGTAAGTAATTACTGGAAGGTCGAACGGTTCATGTTGCAATCGTCTCTTCATCTGAAAATTTGATGGTAGGATAGCTACAAACAGAATGATCAATGAATAGTAAAAGCTAGCGGGGACAGTCAAGGACTAATTGGTTTCTCTAACTTTAAGATATAAATAGAACATATGGAACATAAAACTCTCAGAGAGGCTTCATGATTGCCAAAGCACAATATGAAATTTATTTCGTTTTAGTAGTTTAAATTCATTTTTTATTTTATTTATAATATTTTTCTCACATTATATATCCTCATTATGGTTTCCAATCACTCTACTTCTCTCAGCTCCTTTACAACTCTCTTCTCATACAAATCAGCTCCCTACTTCCCATTAGGAGCAAAAAAAGTTTCTAAGGGATAATAATATGATAAAACTAAAAGTGAAAATTCTGAATTTGACAAAACAAACCAACTGAAAACAGTCTTAGAAAAGAAACAATAAAATAAAGTTCTACTCATTCTTACATACAGGAATACCATAAATAAATTAGAGTGGAAGCCAGAATATGTATAGAGAAGACTTGGTGCATAACCCTCTAGGCTCTGTCCAAGCTCTCTTTCTATGAGTTTGTATGTGCTTTGACCATGTTGACTTAGAGGACCTTGCCTTCTTGGTGTCCTCTGTCCTCTCTGACTCTTATATTCTTTCGGCACTTTCTGACACTTCATGAAAGTTGTTTTCCCTATTTCTTTCTCAGGCTACTTGTCGTTTATGTTTGTATGCATGAGCTCTGTTAATATTTGTGCATTTATTTATTATCCATATAGTTTACTCAAGATTTAAGAGCTATAGTAATTTCATGATGAAAATTTTAGGGTCTCTTATGTATACTGGTATGCATTGTCTAATAAAGATACTTTGACTTTTTCCTTTCCATTGTACATCCTTTGTATCTCTTATAGCTCTAGTATTTTATAATGAAAGGACATTGGATTTGTCAAGAGCCTTCTCTGTGTTTAATGAAATGATCATGTGTATTTTGTCTTTCAGGGTTTTATGTTTGGATTTAGTGAATTACATTTATTGATTTGCATATGCTGAGACATATCTGCACCTCTGGGATGAATCAATCATGTTTGTCAACACTGTAAAGATGGCAGGACCAGGGAAAATAGAGTCAATATATGTGGCAAAATAATGTTTCATATAATATCCAACTTTATCCAGAGCATCAGACATTTTATACACTGACGGTTAAGAATGATCCCCCATGGAAGACCTCATCCTCCCTGAGGAGTGGATGGGGGGTGGCATGGGGAGGTCAGTGGGGAGCATGGGAGGGAGAGGGAACTGGGATTGATATATAAAATAAAATTGTTTCTAAATGAAAGTTAATAAAAAAGAAAAGTAAAATCATATAATGTTCTGATGAATTTTGCTTAGATTATAGTAGAAGGAGTTTATAACAAAATCATAACCAACATCAAGTTAAATGGATTGAAATTATTTTCATGAAAATAAGGAACAAGACAAAATTGTGCCCTCTGCCTATACCTACTCAAACTATATGTGATCAGGAGGACAAGCCACACATGTCAGAACTCATATGTAGGTATATTTTGCCAGATAAAAAGTGTATATCACAACAAATAGTCAAACTGAGGGCTGAAATAAAATAGGAACAACAAAAAGACAATACAAAGAATCAATGAAATGAGGAGTTATTTCTTTGAGAAAACTCAATAACTGGACAGACCTGTTGCTGGAGTTTCTCTTTCCAGCCTGCTACTGCAGACATTTAGCCACAAAGAAATACATGGATGCTATATTAATTATAAACATGTTGGCTGATGGCTACAGCTTTGTACTGGGTAGCTCTCTCTTAATTACTAACCAATTTCTATTAATCTGAGTATTTCCATGTGCAGTATCTTACCCAAGAAGGGTGCAGACCTGTTACTCCTTCCTCTGCTACATGGCATCTATTTGCCATCTCTCTCAGTATATCTTTCCCAGAATTTTCCTATCCCACCTATCTTCCTGCCTCTATTGTCCAGTGTTTTATTCATCAACCAATAAGATAAACATAGATACAGAAAGACATCTCCCATCACACACCCACATCCAAATAAACTAACAGCTTATTGTATGGCAAAAAACATATTTTTCCATAAAGTAATATAAGGGATACTATAAACATTTAATTAAAAACAATGGCAAGCAGTAGTGAATAATGCAAAATGTACACAGTTCTATCTGAGAGGATCTCAAAAACACATTCGAAGAACAGGTTCATGTTTTGAAGAAACAGATGTCATAGGAATCTTGTTTTGTTTTCTTGGAGTGTTCTCACAATTCACTTAGAATTCTCATAGTACTCCATTCCTGGGCAACATTCTGACAGTGGTGGATAATCTTCATGATGTGCTCTCTGGTTTCATTTATATTTTATGATTCAAAATATTAGCAAAATTTTTGTTTTGAAATAGCAACAAAATGATTTTAGGGTTGAGGGCTACATGAGGAACTGTAGTAAAGGATCATAGAATTAGGAATGTCAAGAACCATTGCTGATTATCACAATTTGGTGGCTACAGACATTCCATATGTGACAGACACAGACACGGCTAGTTTAAGCTAGGTGGAAATACTGTATGTTTGTTTGATGTTTATCCATTTTACTCCTGGATTTTTTTCCAGAATTGCCACAACTTCATTAATTAAACAGAACTCAAGTTCCTTAAAGATCTAAAAATCAGCACTCTAAAATTTAGTCAATAAGGTCATGCTGCCTTTCAAACTTGTGAAATAATTTTATCATTCATTTATGTTCACATTTTTATTGGCTATGGCATTTCTTGGTCATTAGAAATATCACAGACCATTTTCTACCTCTTTATCACTCTGCTTCCTTTTTCTGTGTCTTTATATGATATCATATTCATATAAGGAAGTCATTCTTATATAAGTGAAGAACCACTCTCTTCATCATGACCATAGTCAAGGGTAGGATATGAATGCCTCTTATTCATTTCTTTTCTTTTTTAAAAAAACAAAATAGCCTCATTTTGGCCTTATGTTGTGATCTTCTTTTCTCAGTTTCCTACATGCTTATATTATTGTACATAACGAAGCTAGTGATAAGCCTATTTAGGAAGACAAGGTTACATACATAACAATAGGACTAAAAGGGAAGTCAAATTAAGTTTACACAGCTTTCCTAGTAATACTCGCCAAGTACCCAGACTTCTCACAGGGCAGATGACTCCCTCCAGAGTGGATGCAATTGAAAACAAAAAGCAAAGGAAAACCGTTGAATTTTGGGTTTGGACTCTGTCATAAATTTTCTCCCCATCCCTATTCTATTGATCAAAGCTGTCATTAGTCCCAGGTGACTTAATAGAATGCCAATTTCTATTTTGCTCTTCAAAATGCAGGTGACCAAAGCACCTGAACTCATTTTTAATCTACATAAACCCAATTATACTTACCCAAAGTTACCTTCTGGATTCAACATCGTAATGAGAATGTCTTTTATGTGGTATTGCACATTTTTATTGAACAGAATTATTGAGAGATGGAATACTAACAGATTTAGGTGCAAAACACATCAATTTCAGACACAATAAGACTCAGAACCCTGTGAGACAGCATTTCAAGCTGTTCATTATATTGGGAGTCAATCAAAGAGTCAGTGCTGTGGACCAATTCCTCTGGGCCTTGGGCAAGTTGCAAAAACAATTAAATCTGGTATTATTTAGTCTTAAATTTACAAGTCAATAGCTATGTTCTTTGAATTGCTTTTCCTTGGATTTCAGGTGGCTAAAGCCTAATGAACCCATGTTCACAGAAATAAAACAAAAACAAAAGCAAAATAAACGTAAAACATATGATAGTGAAACCTTCAGCTTTTCCCTCCCGTATCCTCAGCTGAGGTAGAGTACAAGACCTAATTAACATATTAGTTGGTGGGTAACAGGGGAAGTCACATCCCAGAGAACCCTCATTCTGCCTTAATCTGCCATGCCTCTTCTGGCACCTTATTTCACCTCTTTTTTTGTGCCATTATTCTAGACACTGAGCAATCTATAAACATATTTTTATAATGAAAACATGTGTGATTTTTTGCAATATGTATTATTATGTCGGGTATAAATATAAATATAAAAATAGAACAGAAAACAGTAAAAATAACTTGTTGGCATGTTCTTTGCCCTTTGAATATATACTGCTGCTAATTAGTTCTGCAGACTGCAACTAAAAATAATCGTTTCCTAGGCCAACTGTTGCATAGTAGGTGACTGGATTTGTAGTAGCTTGCTCAAATAAATACACTACATATGGACCTCAGCATGGAAATTCCCACTCAGACCATTTGTCTAAAAAGACAAAACTATTTCTGTTCTTACTTCTGAGTAGGTAAAATGAGAAGCTTAGGTGAGGACTATCCATAAGTACCCTAGCAACATTTAAATCTTGGTTTTGTTACTAACCTTTATAGATAGATGCCTGAGAATAAGATTCACTTACTGGTTCACTTCCTTTATAAAAATATATAAGTTGTGTCCTATTTTCTTGGTTTTTATTTTGTCAATTTGACACAAGTAAGGTGATCTTAGAAAAGGGAACCTCACCTGAGAAATTTCCCCTATGAAATTGCTTTATATGATAGCCCATGGGGATTATCTTGATTTAATGTTGATGTGGAAGAGCCCATTTCACTACAAGTGGAATCTTTCTGTCACTGGACAAGTTGTCCTGAGATGCACAAGAATGTTAACTGGTGAAAGTCAGGAGGGGCAAGTCAGTAATCACCATTTCTCCCTAGCCTTTCTTCATGTCTTGCCTGCAGATCCTTTTCTTCATATACTCTCCTGTCTTGCTTTGTTAATGAACTGTGATGTGAAAATTTAAAAGAAATCAACCCATTTCTCCTAAAGCTGATTTTTCTTATGGAATTTTATCACAAAAATAGAAACACAAACTAAGCTAAAGCATAGATGAGTGAAGTTTCAAAAAGATGAAATATTGTCATTGGGATAGGTCAACATTATATTTATTCTGCTGGACAACAGGCTTAGAACATAATCTGCAAATCTTGAGACTTTATTAAAAGTGATAGCTTTGAATAACTGGCATCTGTTTGGGTATATAGTCAATGCTGGAAATTGTCTTAAGGACTGCTTGTAGAAAATTTGAAAAGTGATTTCTACTCCCCAATCAATGTCATGTGTGTGTGGTTACACTGGCTTTGATTTGTAAATGTGAAAACAGACACCTGTTCAGCCAACTGTATAGATTCCCTGGTGTTTTTAAATATGTTGCTTTCATGGTGTGCTGTAACTTAACATGCTCTCAATTATTTGTTTACTCTCAGCTTGTGACAAAGCACTCATTCCTGTAGATTCGTAGGGATTGAGACGTTTACAACTCAGTTTTCCTGTGTGTCTTATTACATTATTACAGTGTCAGCCCTTCTCTCTGGTTTTACTTCCTCAGAAGCTCCATTGTTCCAAATCAAACATGTCTCAAGAAATTCTGCCTGATTCCAAATGAATATGATCCTCCATAATACTGCAAGCCAAAATATCTATATACCAACAAGGGCATTCAACTCTGGAAGATGGGTTTCTCTTTTAACCTGCAGAATCATTTCATTTACCTTCTTTCAGTTATCTTGATATAAGTTATTCAGAAATGTGGTTCGTTAATGGTGTTTATTTTGAAAATACTTCCTTTGTTTCCTGTCTTGGCAGATTTTATTTTCAGGTTTAAATGAAATAAATGGCTGCCATGCCAAAAGAAAAATCTCTGAATCCTACAATTGCATATTCCAACAGGTTGACTTTGAATTTGATATGGGCCTATTGATTGTGATTATCTATGACAATTTTTAAAATTAATATAAAGAACAAATAATTTTAAGTATGTAACACATTACATAAGTGCTTGTGTATCTAAAACACTCAAAAATGAACAAAAGTGATATATTTTATTTCATTTGTTTTAATAAATATAAACTTAGACAAATTAATTGTCTGTTTATATACACTGCTGTTTTGTGTCTTCTGTCATCTTTCTCTTCTAACAATACAGTAAATGAACAAAAGTAGAGATAAGAAAAGAACACACACCTTGTTTTAGCTTGTGTTTTTTTGCTGTTGTTTATTTTGCTGAGTTTGATTTACCTTTCCTCCCATAAAATACCCTCCATTATTTGTCTTTGTTTTTGTTGATCACTACAGGACAAAACATCTCCATATTTTTCCCTAGGACCAATGAGCAATCTAATTGAATTAATGGGTTGTATGAGCTAGTTTAATATGTGTATCTATCTTCCAGTCATATATAAAAGCAATTGCGATTAGAATTTTTATACATGTTTTAATTGTACTCCTTCCATAAATTTCAACAATATCAGAACACAGACACATTTGTTAAGTGCTTTCTAATAGCTCCACAAAAAACAAGTAGCAATGAGCCATCACATCTCATTATTGATTTTACAATTCTGAGTGTATTTTAAACACTGTCTCAGATTAAAAATAAAGACCATCACTTAAAATTGATACACAATAAACAAAACAGAGTCAGAAAAATATACTGTTTCGGGATTAGCAACTTTAAACAAAAGCAGCAGTTTAATTCTCTCTGAATACATGAATATAAATATCAGCATCAGTTTGAGCAGTCTTTGATGCCTGGATGCAGACACAAGAGGAAATGCAGAGCGCCTGCCACTTCTGCATGCAGAGGATGATTTGTTTATGTTATTAGCAAAATCAACTGAGTGAAACCAAGCTGAATGTGGCTGAGAGATTCTGCTGGTGCATTTTTCAGAGGCAGTTACACGTATATGTTGATGCATCAGACAGAAACAACTAAATCTTTTGTTCATATCACATTTTCTAACATACACCAAGACCTGTCTATACCCTAAACTAATCTGATCCTGTTTTATGGCCTCTAAGGTCACAAAGTAGGCACTGATGCACAAAGATATGTATGGGCAAAACACTCATTCATGTAAAATAAAATAAATAAATCCATAAGTAAAAGGAAACTGCAGAACTGATGTTTGGAAAAAGGACAAGTTTGGAAATTCATTGTCAATGTGTCTGTGTGTGCATATGAGTACATATGTATAAGTGCATGTGTGCGCATGTTTGTGTGTGTCTGCATGTGTGGTGTGTTACAATGAAAACTGTGTGTGAATTTCCTCTATTATTGAAATTTCTTTTATAACTGAAAATTAGTGTAAATTGTACATTTCTTACAAATAATTCCCTTACTTCATTTTTGTATATGAGAAATCAAAAACAACCACCAAAACTTTTAAATTTCAATTGTGTTTTTTTAGGAATGACTTCATGAAGACAGTTTACCGATTTGATCACAGATTTACTGGGATACTTGTTGCACTAAAATGGGTTGGAATACAACTCATGAAACGGTTTGCCCCAACCAGTTGAATAGCTGTCCGTGATTTAACAACTGTGGAGTAGATGAAATGTACAAATTTAAAGGCTAGAAGAAAATGTCCCTTTCTTTGGAAAATCACAAAGAAGAGAACAACTGATTCTCTCACACTGGTTCAGGAAACAGGAAAATAGGATGATTTTACAATTTGTCAGAAAACATCTCAACAACTGAATAGCTGCAAAGTCATAGTGATTTTTTTCCCTTCAGAGAACCTGAGAGAGCAAACAGAAGGTGTAATCTCCTTTCAAAAACACAGGTAAGGGGATAACTATGATGTAAACTAAAAAACAAAAAGACTCCAAGGCCAGTTAGTGGTATGAATCAGACATACTTTGTGAAAAATTTTACAAAACAAGACACACATGCATGTGTCATAGGAATAGGTAAAATTGATTGTTTTTGTCCAATTACGTTCAAATTTTGCAAATTTGCTTATGATATTAAATGACAGCTTTGTCCTCTCTGGGTATAATCATGAAATACCTGAAATCACCATTATTTACTCATTAGTTGTATTTCTTTTTTGCTCCTCTTATAAATAATCTTAGTCAAATTATCCATAATCTTTAATGGAGACAAAGTCAGCATGACACCTAGCTCTCGCTATGTTTTTCCTCACTTACAACATAGTTTGTCAAAGTGAGCAGTCATGCAGATATAGAATAAATCTGTACTCACCCTCGGGTGAGGGGTTCGACTTTGTTAAGAATGAGAACTAAAAACGCAGTATTTTTCAATCCAAAGTTTCCCATGCCTCAAGACTATGTAGTTGGTCCCTTCCATTAATGATGTCAATGTTGAAACATTCATGTAAAGTTCAATTCTGCCAATTTCTCCAGGTACAGGAACAAAAATTACCATTTTTTGAATGATTCATATGTATCAGACAGTCATTAGGTAAATTCAATTTTTATGCTTTATATATTTAATTCACTAAGAATTATAATTGCATTTCTCTGACATTGAAATATTTTCCTGTTCACTGCTATTTGATTTGGTTTACTGTGCAAAACTAATGGGATTCTCCAGAACTATCATAATCTATGAATATTAAACAGACTATGAAAGCCTATTGTTCAAAACCCTCCCTTTAAGTTTTCTTACGGACAGCTCCTTGTAGTGTCAGAGCTGACTTCCACAGGTGTAGCAGTCGTCTGAGCCCCCCAACTCTACAGCACTATGCAGAGTTTCACACACCCAGCTGTGTATTGCCAGAGCAGCAGTTCCTCCTGTTGATGATAGCTCTCCAAAAAGATACCTGCCTTCTCACAACATTTATTCATAATGATCTTTAAAAGGCAGAGAACAATAAAGTTAGAAACATACAATCAGTAGGTAAATGGAATACCTTCATTTCCTTCAAGTAACTGTCTACAAGCACAAAGTAAAAATTAGTCACCTTGGAAGTAATATGTAGCCATCAGAGCCAGCATTTTAAAAATTACTTTCACAAATACTTTCTTTTAAAGTAACCAAACCCAATAAACTTTGGAGTAACTTCCTGATGTTGCCATATATTTACTCATGTAGAATGTCAAATATGAACCTTTCTTTACCTGCATTGCTATGATTGGGTATATAATACAATTGAGGAAATTTGCCTTTTCACCTACAATTTATGTTTTGAGCAAAATTTTACATTGAGATGTTTCAGAATAATATTAGTTTTAAAAAGACCACGTTCCTATTGGTAGCTACAAATTCACCATAGAGACTAAAAGACAAAGTCACAAAAGGTATAAACAAGGATTCTTTAGATAAAAAATGTGACAAATAATTACAACACTGAATGTATTGTTAGCCTGTCTCATTTCTCACTTAACATTCATGCTATATTTTGATAACTATGTCAAAATCTGTTTGATGATTGGAGATATGGTCCATCTTCCTCACTTCCTCTCATCTCTTTTTCAGCTGCTGTCACAGATTGAACCGTAAGTATATTCCCTAACTGCCTTTAGAAGTTCTGAATGTGTGCTGAATCAGACTTCAATGAGACTGTACTTACGTGATATCAAAATACTAAGTTCCATTTCTTACATCCTTGAAAAGTGTGACACTTTTATGCTTACTGCATTTTGCTAATCTCACAGATGAAATATTGCATTATTTTAGTTTCATTTATCTTACTATGATTAAAACAAGGCAGGTATCTTCATCACTTGTAAAATTGTTCTTCTGTTGCATATAAGGAGAAATTAGTTTTCATAGAAACAAAATAGCCTCATTTTTCTCAAGCAAAAGCATTGTAATTCTTATCTTCTTAGTGTATTACTTGAAATTAAAAAATGTATTTTCAGTTCTGTTTAATTAAGAAATGTTAGTAGAGGAAACAGAGGTTTGCTATTCTTCATCTCACTGAGAATTCTATCACAGTCAAATGTCTTTTCTGTTTTCACATATTTATTCTATGTCTAAATTTATTCAAGGTCATCTGTATCAGTTATACATTAACTAAAACAAACCCAAATGATTCTCTTATTTAACAGAAATGTTAACTTTCTGTTGGAATTTGAGCTATAAATGAGAAGGCTCAAAGTACATATTGTGTCTTAAATCATAGGAAGAACTTAAGAGAATAGCGACATGAAGTCTGGAAGAACTCTCAGAGAAAATGACATCCCTGGACAGAGAGCATTAATAATTATCAGAAAACCTGAGGTCTTGCTTGTAGTACCTTTTTTGGGGACACTAATAATGTTAGTGTGGCACCTTTCTGAGAAACAAATTAAAAATAGTTATAAAATATATTTGAATATCATAGATCTAACAGCTACCACTGGGTTATACTTGCAAAAGTCAAACTTTTTTTCTGTGTCCAGTCTCATAAAGTGTATACTCTTTTATCGGTCTGTTTCTTTAGATGGAAATAACCATTACATGGAAACCAATCCCAAATTAAATACAACTGTATTCTACAACAGTTAATATGAACTGGAGTGTGAATAGCTGTTCTTTTAGAAAATATCATCGTGTGCCTGTCTGTTTCAATCTGACCTTTTGAGAGATTCCCATCAATAGAAACTGAGATGCTTGCGTGAAGATGAAAACAAATACATAGAAAGAAATAAATTAATTAAGTTAGAATTAAATTGTAATTAATACTTGGAATCCTACTTGGACAAAAGGAGAATGAAAGTTTCTATTTCTCTGCACATGTTGGAAGTTTTCATTCACTTCTGGCTTCTTAATTTTCATTAAATATTTCACCTTCTCTTCCATTGTCTCTTAGGATAGTTGTCCAAATGATAATAATAGGGAAATATGTATTCTGTAATTTGGCTTCAGTGTCATAGGTTCATACAGATTGAATCCCTTGTATCCCTAGCTCTGCTTAAATTGGGAGTTTCCATTGTTGCTTACTTATCATTCTCCCTCTCTGACAACCACTCTGTAGTCTCATGAGTCATAGCATAATTGTCTGTAAAGCATACTAGGAACAAGGCTTTAGGAATACAGCATTTTTTTCCTATATCGATGATTAAATTTTCTTAATAGAAAAAAGTTATATGTACAACTGATCAGCTGGGAGAAGGCAATACTGTTAGCTGCTTGGCCTATCTCACACACTTACTTTTCTACATATGCCTCCAATTTCCCAGCTATCAATGGAGTAGCCACTAAAAGCTAGCTAGGTAGTTCCAACTACATTGTGTCCTATGTCCCAATACACTTTCCACCATAAATACACTGTTTATATAAGCCTGGTACTTGGTTCTTTAAGTGCACACAGTTTACCTGGAATAACTCTTATTTTTTTCCAATCAGATAAAATACAATATATGTAAGAAATTCATAAGGAACATCAGAAGAAGAATTTCTATTTTGTCTTCAAAATAGTAGTACTTTTTAAAATGTCCCTTCATGTTGGATGCGTTTCTTAAGATCTGGAGAGATGATTCATTGGAAGAGAACATTTTCTGCTCATGACCAGGACCTGAGTTCAGTTCCCAGTACCCATATGACAAATCCCCATACTGATTCTAGGGGATCTGGTACTCTTTTGTTCAACCTTCACAGACATTACAAGCATGTGTTTTACATAAATATACTCACATATGTAGATGGCTTGTTAATGGCATAAGAGAGAACTACTTTATACTGAAATCCTCTGGAAGTTCATAATTCTTTCATGAGAAAATCACAAGCTGAATGTTAGAGAAGACCCTTAACCTTCACTCAGCACCCTCTCTTCTCCATAAAACAGATTCCCCCCAAAATAATCGTGGTGATCCTGCTTCAAAGGAAAACAAGGGTTCATAAAAAACCCATAGTAATTGTTCTCAATATTGGTCTTAGTTGAAATACAAATCTTCTGATTCCAGGTATGCCAATTAACCAACTATTTTGAAGTTTGCAATTGATGATAGAACACTTTTGGCTGTCAATAGAAATAAAATCAACATTCAACTTACCTTCTTTTACAAAAACTAAAACACGAAACCTACTTATTCTACTTTTTTTTCCTTTTAACTAGATAACATGAATTTGACATCTGGGATAATTTGGAGCTATGAGTTGAAAATGGTATCTTCTCTCTTGCTCCTACAGCAGATATACCTAATGGAAAATGATATCCCCACTTACTGTTGTGAGAACAGAAAAAAAATATCTGATTGCAGCTTTAATATGCAAATTTCTCTTGTATTTTTGAGAATAATTGATTTCAACATTTCTCCCTTCCCACAAACTCATTGTAACAGCAGTTACTCACCCAAACTAATAGAACTGATTACTGAAAATTCAGTATTAGGAGAAGTAAATTTCAACCAATAGAATACATTTAGTCAGTACTTTACAGCAACTAACATGTTTCAAATTCCTCTCCTATCCCTCCCCACGTTCAAGTAGATAGTCTCTTTTTCTTGATTATAATTACATGCACGTATATATGATATTTATTCATCTAACTATAAGTACAGGTATATTTTATGTATATAATTTTGTAGATAACTGTTACATGTATGTATCTATATTTACCTATGAATGGTCATATATGTAGTTTAGTCAGAGTCAAATTTTGTTGGCTTTATGTATATGGTTTCAAGGGTGACCACTCTGCATTGAACAACTAAAATTATATTTATCCCTGGGAGAGATTTATTCTCCTTTTCCCAGTTGCTTGTAGTTATTTGTCTAAGGTTAGAACCCCACAAAATTTCCCCCTTTTATTGTTAACACTTACATTAATATTGCCATTTTCTAGTGTTGTTTATTCTGCCATTTCTGGGAGACACCAATCCCCAACAGACTTCTTGTCATACTGACCCTTACATGCTCCCCCTTTTCAGTGATGCTCCCTCAGCCATATATGCAAGGATTGTCAAACATATGTAACTGTTGGAACTGACTTGTGTGCCAA
The DNA here is from genome assembly GCF_017639785.1 of Mesocricetus auratus. Lineage (NCBI taxonomy): Eukaryota > Metazoa > Chordata > Mammalia > Rodentia > Cricetidae > Mesocricetus > Mesocricetus auratus. The sequence continues at coordinate 48,700,462 of NW_024429266.1, forward strand.
CTAGTGATTTCTGTATCATGTCCAGTTTTTTAGTATTTTTTCACTTTGCCTCATATGTTGAGATCATGTATTATTTGTATCTAAGCTGTCCCTCAATATCTCATTTTTGTATGCTTGTTCTAAAGGTACTCCATATTTTAGAAAGTTGTGGAACCTTTAAGAAGTGGACTATGTCATTAGACTATGGAAGTATGTCAGTAGGGGTAGACCTATACAGGTTGCAGCCTTGATTTCCACCACTGTTGAACAAGTGTTTTGTGATTACAGTAGCATATCATGCTAAGAAAAGATTTGTACTGTATACATAGTGTCCAATTCAGACTGTGACGGACTTTAGTGAGAAATCAGATAAATTTGTAGTTCAACATAGAACCAACATAATATAGATACTATTTCCATACAGTGTAAATGAGAAAATGTAATTTATTATGATTAATAAATTTTCACACTGCTGCCAACCAAAAAGCAAATGGCATGACCAGAAGCAGGCCTGGACTAACGCCCAATCCCTTGTACCCCAATCTGAAAGTATTACCTCATCTCTGAAATGTTTGATAACCTCACAAAACACTTTTCCTCACTAGAATCCAGGTACCCAAAAGTGTGAACCCAAGGAGAGCATTTCATGCAAAAAAACCTAAGCATGTTATAAAAATATTTATTTAAACATACTAGTAGAATTCCTCTATTTTTATAATTCTATTCAATAATCAACTAATGACCATCCATTGTGAAAAGAATATTGTTCATAAAAAAGTAATAAAGCTTTTAAAGATTATTCATGAAGATATCTTTATATGGTTAAATGTGTGGATAGTTGAATACATTTCAAATTACGAAGTTTAACATGAATAAAACTAGATTTTTCAAATATATAGAAATGGCACAAACCTAATTCTCACTTCCTTCACATTCTTTTTTACCTTCTCTGTGATACTGTGGCTTTTTGCACTGTTATTTCATCTGAGTTTGGATATACTTATTAAATAAATAATGCACTGGAGGTCTGCTGCATCTTTACATCTAGTTGAAAAGAAAGAGCACTTAATCAGCAATTATTATATCAGTTGTGATATTCATTCATGCTGTATTGATTTTTGAATTAAAAAAACAATAATTGTCCAAGATAAGAGTATGTCTTTAAAAAAAAGAAACTATGTTAAAGCTGTAATTAGTAAGATTTCAGTTCTATTTCAGGAAATGTTTTCCGTGTAAATGATTGTAATTAACAAATTAACTGAATGAAAAGACTCTCAAGAGGTGGTATAGTGGGGTAACTTACTTGAGATATGTTTTAATAAAAATTTTCAAGACTTTCTCTGTGTAGTTTGCAATACTGATACAATCAACTCAGTTCTCTTATTAATGTCTTGCCCCCACTAAAACACTATAGGTTACAGAGATATAGGTTGAGTGAACCTAATTCTAAATGATCATGCACAGTCACTTTAAAAAGCCAGGAATAGGATGAAAATGTTGGCAATTTTACTCCATTTGTTACAAATACTAAATTGATTTTACTTCACAGTGAGGGCTAAAAACATATTCAATACGGTACAAAGAACAAATCTATACTATATTTTCAAAATGCTATTATTACTACGAGTACATTATTTTCCCTTCAGATTTCATTGCAGCAGGTTTTAAGAAAATGATTATAATCAATCTTTTAACATCTTGAGTGTGGTTCCTTGTAAGCTGAAAAAACGAACTTTAGTCTATCCTTAACTCTTTCCTGGTGTGTAATGATACAAGTTTTTAATTAGATCATGATTTAAAAACTTTGTTTTCTGTCTATAATTAAACATAACTTTTCACAATAATCAATACAAGTAAATGAATAGGCAGGTTAGGAAGTAGTGATCTCATACTCCTCCATGCTGCCATTTAAGGCTAGGTGTTGCAAGTTTATGTAATCTTAAGTCTTTTTATACCTAAGGAAAAGAAAGAGGAACACACTATGGAAGTTTAAATGACTTAAATAAGTCTTATGTCCAATTGAGTACTAGATTTAAACAACCATTCAGTTAATATCAAAGCAAATGGAGTTCTATAGCTATTCCACAAATTAAAGGTTTAGTTGAAAATTATGTTGTGATGTATGGCTTTAAGACAGACACTTACTAAGAAGGTATCAGACTCGAGAGTTCAAGATCATCTTCATATCCATAGCATGTTTCAAGTCAGCCTAGGCTACATGAGACAGACAGGGCCCTCACTAAGAGAGTAATTTATTCTTGGGGGCAGTGGTGGCACACACCTTAAATACCAGCACTCAGGGAACAGACACAGGCAGATTTCTGTGAGTTTGAGGTCAGCCTTGCATACAGAGAAAGTTCCAGGTCAGGCTCCAAAGCTACACAGAGAAACCTTGTCTCAAGAAACCAAAACTTTTCTTATACACGATTACAACATTTTGATATAATCATATTTTTATTACAATAATAATCACCACAAAAGTAAGCTAATAGAATATCTCTAAATGTCTTTTATTTTTTACACTGAAATACCAAATTTCATAATTACCAGGACAATTAAACAAGAACTATTTTAGGGAAAAGTTTTGATTTCTTTAGACTTATCCATATATTTATCATAGTTTTAATTAAGATATAATTTTATTACTTCTCTTTACTTTCCTTCATTCAACACCTCTCATGCACCCTCTCCCTGGTTTTCCTAATCTTCCCCCAGTCCCCTTTAATTGGATGACCTGTGATGAATAGATAGATAGATAGATGCACAAATATATAACTTCAAAGGGATCAACACTGAAATAATGTACACACAGACAAAATTTTCTTCATGCTTTGAAGTGGGGAGCCAGTGAAGCAAAAAACAAAAACAAACAAACAAAAACCCTTGTACAGTGATCCACTATGAAAATGCACTCTTTTTTTTGTTTGTTTGTTTGTTTTTTTGTTTGTTTGGTTGGTTGGCTGGGTGTTTTCTGAGACAGGGTTTCTCTGTATTGTTTTGGAGGAGGCTGTCCTGGAACTCTCTCTGTTGACCAGGCTGGCCTTGAACTCACAGAGATCTGCCTGTCTCTGGCTCCTGAGTAGTGGGATCAAAGGCATGCGCCACCAATGCCTGGCAAAAATGCACTGTTTAGAGGTTATTTAATTTAAAACTTCTTTTGCTTATTCACATTTGAAAAACAAGATGCATACATAATTTTTCTTACCATGAATATGCTTGCTTACTTGTTTGTTTGATTCTACTGAAGAGTCTTAGCAGTTTTAGGCAGAAATTTATGCAAGGAGATTTTGATGGAATGACTGCGTTGTTGTAAGTAGTTTATCACTTCCTCTTCCCTCTTCTTGTTTTTCATCATTTGGCAACGATATCCAGGACATGTGTGGCCTCCCTACTTGTCCTATAATACTGTAATTTGCACTGTCCATGCTGCTTGGTAAAAAGTGATGAGGGAGTCACCCAGGTTAGCCAAGAGATGTCAGTGCACCTAGATATCATGAAGTCTCAGAATTCATTCCAAAACATTAACTAAATATGAGAATAAAGTTTGAATTTTTGCTGTTACTTAACTTGCTTGATGATACTATATTAGTCTCTTTAGTTGAGTTTTCATAGTTACATTATATTTCAGTATGTATTTATAGTTGTTAATTATCCCCATATAAGTGCTATTATGCTAATATCCCACACAACAGTGTTAGCATGGTAATAATTCCTTTATTAAAATGTCTTTCTGTAAGAACACTAACACTATGGGTGCAACAAGGTAAATAAATTGTACAGCTACGATTGTTATATCTTCTATCCCTGAAAGCTACAATGGCTATAAATTAATTTGATAAGCAAGGTTTGATAGCCCTGTGAAACAACACAGGTGTGGCAGGCACCTAGTCACCACAGGGCTCTGGCTGTGGTTTCACCTGTGGTATAGTATTAGTGATATCAGCTGAGGAGTGCTATGCACCAGCATAGGCAGTGTGGTTAACTAGACCTAACAAAGACTGAATTCACTGTTCTGGCTAAAATACTCAACAATTACAGGCAGGCTTGAACCCTGAACTGAAGAGTTTGAAACAAAGATTCAGCCCCAGAGCATCAGACAATGGCTTGGCTGGGCTCTGACAAATAAGAATTTCCATCCTGCCTCTCCTATACTCTGGCATTACTGGAGAAAGAATAGCTTGAGGGAGAAACTTCATTCAAACGGTAAAATTAGAATAAACCTAGCAACAAGAAAAAAAAGTGCCATGGTAAGGGAAGGAGATTGTACTGGAATAGTTTGGAAGTAACAACCTGCAGAGAAAGACACAGTATTTTGTTTATGAAATGGACGCATAACCAAATTACCTTCTATATATCCATGCTTACTGCCATAGGCTAGTGATACACTTACTCTTGTTATGCTTATATGCTTTTCCCACAGCTCTTTGACATAGATATATATATGGAGGGTGGCGTGGAAGCCCTTTTGGGGATTTCCAGCTGACTTCTGCAGTATCATACAGTTAGAATATCTTCTCATTCACATTCAGAGGTGATGCTTCAAATGATGCTGTAACGATAAGCGACACACTTACTGAAAGTAAAACTAAGTATTTATTGTAGAAATTACTCACAAGATACCAAACAAGTAACCCAGATGAGCCCAGTAGTTTTCTGCTGCCAAACCGGAAGCCGAACTCCGGGAAAAGAGACTAAGACTTCCTGTGTGCTGTCTTTTATGCCTTCCCCGGAAACGCCCCTAGCCATGCCCAAAAGTGGGCCTGGCTAGTGACGTAGTTCACCGCCTACGTACGCATACGTCTTTACGTCCAGCAGTATACGTCTTTAGTCATGCTTAAAGTGGGTGTGGTTAGCGGTGTGGTAAACCGCCCTTTTATTACCTCATCTGTATGCGCCTCTAGTAAGTCACATGGTTAATGGCTGCATACAGGCTTCCTCCTACACAGAGGGCATTGTTCTGTCCCATGATGGTTCCCGAGATGTCAGTCCAGACTCTATGAACTCCCATGAGCTTGGGTCAGCTCTTTCTGTGCTTTTCCCCATCATGATGCTGATCACTCTTGTTCATATATTACCTCCTTCCTCTCTTCAGCTGAACTCTAGGGGCTCAGCCCAATGCTTTTCTGTGGGTCACTCCATCTGATTCCATCAATTACTGTAAGCAAGTTCTATGGCCACTAGCAGTGGGACCAGTATTTATCCTGGGTGCATGAATTGGTCTTTTAGAGCCCATTCCCAAAGATGGGATACCTTGCTCAGTCTTGATGCAGGGGGGAGGCGCTTGGTCTTGCCTAAACTTGGTATGACATATTTATTGACACTCCAAGGGAGGTCTTCCCACCTCTAAAGAGTGGATGGGGAATAGGAAAGGGAGAAGTGGGGGACAGAAGAAGGATAAGGAGGAAGAACTGGGGTTGGTATGTAAAATGAAAAAAATGTTTAGAATGAAAGGATATCTTTTTCTGATTTACAGAAATGCACTTCAGTTTCAAGCTCCACAAGCTATGCAAAACCCAGTCTCTTTGCCCATGGTATATTCAGCCCTGCTTCCCCAGTTCTCCTAAGTTTCTAGCATAAATAATTAATGGATATATATTTTATGCATAATTTGAATTTGTGAAAGTTAATATGAATCACATTGAGGTTATTCTTATGACATGAAATTAGTGACAGCTTGTATTTATTTTGCATTTGGGTGTCCTTTAAGTTATAAGTTTCCATGATGGTTGATATATTCTGAAAATAAAGCAGCATTTTGGCAATATGATTATACAAAGGATTTTATGTTTTCAATATCATTTATAAAATATCTTATGAAAATATAAGTACACATTTCTCATATTTTTAGTTCCCTCTTTTACTTGATTGAGAGTGAAAATGTAATCTTTTCCAAATCAATTTACTTGACATCTATCCCAGAGTATTGTTCATATTTATGAATGAGTAGGCATTTCTAAAGGCTCATTAAAACAATGAACAGAATTCTTGTTTGCCAGAGTCACAAAGAGGTTCAAATGTAATTTGGATAGATGGAAAAAAGATCATAGATATTATATAAAATGATCATATTTCAAAGAATATAGCACTGATTAGTGTCATAAAAATGCAAAATGTACCATCACTTACCTCACTCTTTTCCATTAAATGTTCAAATTTTGTGTACTTTTCTCAAAAGTAGGATTCCCTAGATTTGCAAATATAAAATATTTAGTGCACTTGAGATAATTTTAGAGGATGTCTTGGAGTGGGTGACATTAGAATGTGTAATTTCATGAAAGAGATTCTTTATATTTTGAATGTCACTATACTTCTTAAAACTGTAATTTAAAAGAAACCTATTTTCTCTCTAAGACTCCACTAATTATCAAAATTTTGCACGGGATGAAATGAATACTCACTAATAACAGAACAAGTGAATAACAAAACATACTGGTAGCTATTCATTCTTTCAACTGTTAAATTTAGTACTTAACTTATTTTATTTTATATATACATGAGTGTTTTGCCTATATGTATTTATGTGCACCAAGTACATGCCTGGTGGCCCACAGAAGACATAAGAAGGCATAAGGTCCACTTGGACTGGAGCTACAGACAGTTGTGAGCTCTAGCTGGGTGCTAGGCATTGAGCATGAGTCTTCTGTAAGAGAATCTATTATTGTAAACCAGTGAGATAACTCTCCAGGCCATGCTGTATATATTTTATGCCAATAAATCCCAAGACAATTAATGCAGCTAGCTAATTAAGAAGCACAAGAGCATGAATGTGAGACTATTAAATGAAGTGAACTAATTGTTTTAGCTTCCAGTATTAGGCAGTATTCTATGTATTGTGAATACATAAACATAAGGATTATAACTCCACATGAATGATGGTTAACATCACAAAGTAAACACAGAACAAAATAGAATATTCTAATAATGAGAATTAAAAATCAATACAACAAACATGCAAACAAAATATCTGAAAAATGCTATTTTGTTCTGTGTTTAACATTTCACTGCACTAAACGGAACCTTTTCCAAAATTGACCTCATACTCAGATGCAAAGCAAATATCAACAAATATAAGAAAATTGAACTATGCATTCTATCAGACCATCATGGATTAAAACAGGATATCAACAACAGAAACAGAGATCACAAACTCATGGGAACTGAACAAATCTGTTTAATGAAAAATGGGTCAAGATAAAAAATAAAGAAATTAAAGACTTTCTACAGTTTAGTGACAATAAACATACAGCATACCCAAACTTATGGGACACATGAAATTTGAGCTGAAAAGAAAGTTTACCCACAGAAACAACTGACATGAACAAGGGGGGTCTCATGGACCCCAGACTTATAGCTAGGAAACCAGCATAGGACTGATCTGGACCCCCTGAACTTGGATGTCACTTAGGAGACCTAAGCACTCTATGGGGCCTCTGGTAGTGGATCGGTATCCCTAGTATATGAATGGAATTTGGGAACTCATTCCACCACAAAGATGGATACTCTGTCAGCCTAGACACACAAGGGAGGGCCTAGGCCCTGGCTCAAATGATATGACAGACTTTGAAGATTCCCCATGGAAGGGCTAACCTTCCTGGGAAGCAGAAAGGGAATGGGATAGGGGGTTGGTGGTGGGCAGGGCAGGAAGGGAGGGAGAGGGAACTGGGATTGACATGTAAAACAAACTTGTTTTTAATTTAAATGAAAATAAAAAGAAAGTTCATATTACATTTAAAAAATTGGGAAGGCTTTCATGCCAGTAACTTAACAACATACCTGCAAACTCTAGAACAAAAAGAAATAAACACACCAAAGAAGGGTAGACAACAAGAAATGATCAAACCGATGGTTGAAACTAATAAAATAGAAAAAAATAAAATAGAAAGAATCAATTAAACAAAAACTTCAATTATGAGAAAATAAACAAGAAAGGCTAACATAAATAGTAGGGAAAGAATATCAACATTAACAAAATCAGAAATGAAAGGGAGACATAGCAGTAGACAACAAGGAAATATATAGAATCGTAAGGGCATTTTCCACCAAATTGGAAATCTTTGAGAAACTAATAATTTTATCCATAGGTACCACTTTCCAAAATTAAATCAAGGACAGATAAACAATTCAAATAGACTTACAACTCTTAGTGAAATAGAAGCAGTCAAGAAAAATCTTGAAACCAACAAAGAAGGCCGGGGCCATATGGTTTGGTACAAAACTATTCTTCCAAAGAATTTTTAAGGCAAATACTCCTCAAATAATTTCACAAAATGTAAACAAAAGAAATGTTGCCCAATTGATTTTATGATGCCACAGTTACACAGATACACAAGTCACATAAAGACTCAAAAAGAAAAAAATACAGACCAATTTCACCTATGAACATAGTATTTACAAACTGAATATAAGAACCCATCAAAAAAACAAACAAACAGACATCTACCATGATCAAATACATTTCATCCCAGAGATGCAGGCATGATCCAATATATAGCATTGAGTAAATGTAATCCACCATGTAAACAAATTGAAGGATTAAAAACCACATGATAATCTCACTAGAAAAATAAAGGCCCTTTTGCAAAAGTCCAACACTTTTCATGATAAAAGTCTGGGTAAGATTAGAAACACAAGGAACATACTTCAGTGTAGTGACATATTATCTGTGATTTATTAAATCTTGCCTTAGGATTCAGAAAGCAAAGTCAGCCACTTGTCTCAGAAGGCAGGCACATACCTTTAATCCCAGCAATCAGAAGCTAGAAGGTGGTGGTATACTTCTTTAATCCTAGGACTCAGGATTAAGAGGTAGACAGATCTCTGTGAGTCCAAGGCCACCCAGAACTACACAAGAATGAACCGGTTTATAAGGGTAACAGAGCTCAAGCCTTTAATTCCAGGACACATTAGAGGTATTTAAGACAGGAGCAGATTCAGTAAAAAGTATTCATCCTCCAGCCATGCTGAGGAGAGGCAACAGTCTGAGGCAGGGAGAGAGCTCCTGGAGACAGTATCAGTTTTTTAAGTCTGAGATAGAGATAAACTATCAGCCAGCTGCTCTGCTTTTCTGATGTTCACCTTGAAATTTGAACCCCAGTATCAGTCTCTGGGTCATTATTATTCATGTTACATCTCAGCATGGAATTTAATGGGAATTGCATTGAATTTGTAGATCGCTTTTGGTAGGATGGTCGTTTTTTATTATGTTAATCCTACCTGAAAAAGAAATTTTACAGCAACTCCATAACCAAAGTCAAACTAAATTGAGAGAAACTCGAAGCAATTCCACTAATATCAGGAACAAGACATTGTTGTTTAGCAGTGGAGGGAAGTCACACCATACAACAGAACTCATGTTCTATTGGGGAAGGTGTGCAGAAGAAGCCTCTGGGGGTGAGAGTGGAGGGAGAGGATGGGAGGGGTGAGATGGTCTCTCCTTTTATGAGTGAATATAGGATATGTGCACAGGGAATGCACTACATAGGGGCAGCAACAGAAGGGAAGGAATCAATACCAATGAAGACCGCTTCAGCAAGAAAATACACTAACCGAAAACAAAGGAACAGAAAGAAAAGAGAAAGATAATGAAAAATTGAAGCATATGTGCATCCTCAAATGAGAATAAAACACAGAAACACACACAATCACACACCGACACACATACAGACACACTCAAACACAGACACAGACACACACACTCACACAGACACACACAGAACTGGGTAGCACACACAAACACACACACATACTAAAAAGGAAGACACTCTAAGAAAGTCATAATCTCTTAAATATCAGAAACCACTGATAATTAACCAACAAAAATACTAGGAAACTATTTCAGATCTTTCTTTTAAAAAAGATCAATGACAGTGTCTATTACTCAAATAAGCAGATGAATTAAATAACAAAATCAGTTTAGGACCAAGACCAAAAAGCAGCATATTAGATAAAAATATTCTGTAATACGGGGGTGTTTATTGTTGTTTTCAGTACTTGTTTTTATTATGAACCAAAATTCACTAAGGAAATTAAGACTGGAAAAATAAACAAAGATAAAAAAATAAATTATTTAGTAATTTAAATTTGGCATCAAGATCAGTAGAAGGCATTATAAATAGAGAAGATTATTCAGAAAAACAAAGGAAAAAAATGAGAAAATAGTTCATCTAGACACATGTACAGAAGTGATCATTGACCATTGCACATGCTTCAGAGGGAATTAGAACTCATTTGGGAATCCATATCCAAGAATCTATTGCACATGGAAAAAAATGAAATAGATAGGGATTAGATTTATTCACTGAAACAACAGCAGAAATTTTCTGAAATTTAGAGAATGGACTATAACAAAAAGTGAAGGCAGGAGATATTCATTAGCCCAGATAGACTGACTGGAGAGGAATTTCTCCACATGTAAGTTTCACTTCATCAAAAATACCATGCAAACAAACAAGACAAATTGATCAACTAATCTACAAAACCAAAGCAATCTCAGTAACATCAGACCTCTGATAGCAACCCAGAAATCGAGGAGAGCTTAAAATTATGCATTTCAAGTTCTTGCATCTTTAAATATACATATTCTTGTTGATCCTCATTGACATTTTTCTGAATTTAATTTGCTTTCATCTCATGGCTGATGAAGTTTTGTTTTCTAAGGTGTCTTGATGCATATTTATTATTATTTAAAATTAGCATATAAAATAATGGCTTATTTTATGGCATTTTCATAACACTTTGCTCTTATTTTTCACCATTCACATCCCATCCACCTGCTTTCCTGTCTGCCTACTTTCTCATTCCCTTAATCTCCTCTAGGGGCTCCCCTTCTACTTTTAAGTCACATGAACTCCATAATGAGGATGCCCTCATATACACATATATTTGAATGCTTGGTACAAGTTGGTGGAATTTTTGAAGCAGGTGTAATATTAAGGATGGGCGTTGAGGTTTCAAAACTCACACTATTCCCAGTTAGCTCTTTCTGCCTAGTGCTTCTGGATCAAATATGAGCTCTTAGCTACTGTTCCCGAGCTATGCTGCCTGTTTGCCGTCAGGATACTGGTCCACCACAATTGTTATGGCGCCTAATCCTCTGGTACCATGAGAACCCCAAACTAAGTGTTCTCTTTATAAATCACCTTGGTCATAGTGTTTCATCAAGGCCGTTAAAGAAGACACTAAGACCATGCTCTTTACCACCCTCCATCACTTTTGTTTGTTTTTAGTTTTAGGATCACAACTCCCCGTGTGTGTGTGTGTGTGTGTGTGTGTGTGTGTGTGTGTGTGTGTGTTTGTATACAACTTATCTTCCATACAAGTTTGCTGAAGTTTCACTCCTCAAGTTTGAATTACAATTATAAAATCCAGTATTGGGGAACAAACATACCTCCACCCTGGCTCCTCAGTTTATATATTCTGCTGACCCAAGCTCCTAACTACAAGTGCTTGGATTATAGGTCTATGCTACAATGTCTGTATTGATCATCTGCTGCAAAGAGGAAGTCAAACACAGACTGTCTGATTTCACTTGTCACTGAGCAAAGCACAGATGAATACACAGAGACTGAAAGAGCAAGTGCAGGGCCTCCACAGGTCTGCACCGGATCCTTTTCACATACATTATAGCTATGGATTTACTACTTTCATGTGACTCCCAACTGGACGAGTGGGTCTTTGACTCATCCCTTCCCTTGGGACTATTTATGAGAGTTTTGCATCATCCTCTTAATGTTTTTATTTTGCCATGTTTGTTTGTTATCTTTTAGAAGCCTGTTCTTTTCTAATGAGAGACAGAAAGGGAGTGGACCTGAAGGAGAGGGGAGGAGTACAAGGAGAGGAAGCAATAATCAAGATATATTGCATGAGAAAAGAATGCATATTCAATAAAAAAAGAAAAAGCAAAAAATAAAGATTTCTTTAACAAAAATATATTGACAATATTACCAGTTCTTCTATTTGATGTTAGAATAGATTATTTATATAAAACTCAGCCTATTTTTAAGTGCAGTTGTTCATCTAAAATGGTTACTCATCTGTACTTTAATATGTATTACAGTGTGCTTGCATAATAATATGATGGAAACTAAACACTGGAGAGGGAAAATCAGCATTTCCCATTACAAACTTTGTATACTGATATGCTTCCCTTAGCATCGATCATGACATCACACTTGCAAGAATGATGTGCTTTTCTCATATATACAAGGAAATTTGTGCTATGGGAAAAGATTTACTTCTTGGAAGGTTCTGGGAGGCTGACTGGTCCTTTGTTTGATTTGTGCTTTGCTTTCACATTGAAGTATTCATGTTTGTTTAAGCTTTCTTTTATTTTTAATTATGTATGTATAGGTTAGGTGCACTGGCATGCAATACCTACAGATAACAACAGAGGACAGCAGATACCCTAGAGCTGGAGTTAAAGTTGGTTATGCAATGTGGGTGTTGGGAACTGAGTTCAGCTCTTGTCTAAGAGCAACAGGTGTTCTTAACTGCTTAGCCATCTCTATAGCAATGGAGAACATGTGTATACTGTTGTTATTGATATTGTTTGTTTGTTTTTCACTTAAAATATTTTATTCTGTTTCCATCCAAAGTTGATTTTATTTTATTTTGGGGGTGTGGATGTTAACATGACATTAACAGTTTTGTATTAATTACTAAAACATATTTATTTTATTCTCGCTTCTTTCATATTACCCCCTAACCCCATTCTATTTGATGCAATTATGCCTCATTTAATTCTTTAAAGCAGTCTATCCCATTTATCTTTGATTTTATCTGTTTTTCATTGCAGAACTAATTTTTCCATTTTGTAAACCTGTGAGGATCTCTGATGAGCAATGATATAACAGATCAATAGCCTATACCCAAACAGATGCATACAGGGCACTATTCACGTAGGTATACTAGGCACTATTCATGGATGATAATGACTTTCCCTTTGGTTATTTCCAATAGATAACACAGAATGTCAAACTGGCAGGGTAGATTATTCAATTCAATATTATAAATAAAGTAAATGTTGTTTTAAAATATAAAGAACAAAATATTGAGTTTCTAAGATGAATAAAATAAGGAAAGGCTTTTCCTAATCCAAAGAAATAATGGACACCCAATGTTTTATTTAGACATGAAATAGCATAATTAAGAAAACTATAAGTGGACTCGCTAAGCAACAAAATAGGTTGTAATAGTAGTTTTTATTAAGAAATAAAAATTAAATAAAAAGAATAATATTAGTGAGGATGTGTTCTTCAATAACTTTAAGGCATTGATATTAGAAAAGCCCAATAGACATATAATTACTTTATGATAACAACAATTTCTATTAAACACATTCTTTTCTTTTTTTTTGTTTTCGGTTTTTACGAGACAGGGTTTCTCTGTATTGTTTTGGAGGCTGTCGGTCCAGCCCAGCCTCGAACTCAAAGAGATGTGCCTGCCTCTGCCTCCCGAGTGCTGGGATTAAAGGCGTGTGGCACCACTGCCCGGCTAAACCCATTCTTATGAGGAACCTGTTAAAGTTTGCTTAGCTAAACCACGGCTCTCTTTATCTAAAGGTTGTACTATCATGCAAAGAGCATGGAGGCCAGAAACTAGAAGACTGACATAAATGAATGCACAGAGACTATGACAGCATGGAAAAGACCAGCCAATTTTCAAAACAAAATCTTATCACAGACAGAAGGAAGTAAACACAAGACGGCATAACAACGGAGCTACTTTCAATTGATATTTGCTGAGTAATAGAAAATATATCAAGCACAATTCAGGGCAGGCTCCATTGCCAGGAGCATCGGGCAGACACAAAACTAATGTCCCCAGTCCCCACATGACTCATCAAATAATACACTCCTCATTTAAAATTTTTATAATGTGAATGCCAGTGAGCTTCAGACAGATTCTGGCATGATGAAACTTGAGCAACCATTGCTCAGGTCAAATGGAGACATCCATACACTAGACAGTGGAGAAGACCCTAATTTGGGGTCAAGGGCATGTTTGTGTTTTCTTGCAGGAAAAGAATAAAGCTTTGGCAGCTGTCAGACCATTTAGTGAGATGCATGGAGCAGAGAAAAACTGGACCTGAGACCATGGGAGCCTACCTAAGCCAGTTTGAGTGAGATCTCCTAAATCAGTGTTCCTGACCCTTGATGTCATTGAATCTAGAGCCCGAGAAAGAAAGAAAACAGTCGGTTTGAGATTTCCAGTTTCTTAACAGACCTGCTGCATCAACCTTCCGGACCCATGAGTTTTCATCGTGAAGCCACCAGAGAAAAAAGGACCCACTTAAAGCATTTGGACATTGGTATGGACTATGAGTGGTAAAAGCCTCTTTTCAGTATTTGAACAGGACATGGTCACTTGAAATATCAGACTTGGTGGTCCCTGTTTCTGGAATCGCGCCTAGGCCAGAGTATTTTTCTGGAGAAATGCAAACTATTGTTCATATTTTTCGTAATGCTACATGTGTAACATCAATGATTGTACCTAATGTATCTGTGCAAATGCACTTTCTAAATGCTTTCCTGAGCAGATCTTGGAACGATTGTAAACTTTGTCAAATTGTAAATGTAAATCACATGCAGGTTACCCTTGTAACAGACGAAGGCTGGTAGAATGTTATGGCCCAGATCTGGTGATGGGTATGGTGATGGAGAGGCGCTATGTCAATGGGGGTCCTGGAAATGGTGGCAGTGGCAGTAGACATTCTGGCTTTATGCCGAGCTCAAACGTGCCTTGTTCCAGAGGCAAGAGATCCGTAACCAAGTATTGCTTAGCTTAGCCCATGGCAATCCTGATAGCCATGAAGGTTGGTTACAGATAATTTAAGGTTGGGGTGTCTCTGACGACAGGCAACCTGTGGGGAAGACCCCTCCCACCTAAGACAGGGGTTCAAGGTCCCCCAAAGACGGGAAAGGGAGGGTGACCCTACTTGACCTAAGCCAGGAGTGCCTCATTTGAAAATAAAAAGGGGTGAATTGGGGGAACACCAGACCTTGAGCAGAGACCCACCTCCCCTTCTGCCTGGGAGTAGGCAGCTGTAAGACAATGTTTAGTAAAAACATGTTTACTAAAAACGATACAGTAAGTTCCTGGAAAAGGCCTTCCCACGGAAACCGCCCTGACCTCGACCTTGTCCAAAGACTAACCGCACCTTCAAAAACCCACACACATCCACCTCTGGTGTCAGAACAGAACCAGCCAGGGTAGAGGAGAGAGCAGAAGCTTCTCTGGTGGGAGCTTTTCTTAGGAAGTTTTCTTGAGCCTTTTTGGGGCCTGCTTAAAGTCTGGTGTTCCCACAATTCACCCCTTTTTAGAGTCCATGTGTGTGTATGGTTTTGTTTTGTTAATTTTTAACTTTTTTTGTCTGGTTTGATTTGATCATTTATTGTTTGTTTTTTGTTTTTCGACACAGGGTTTCTCTGTGGCTTTGGAGACTGTCCTGGAACTAGCTCTTTTAGAGCAGGCTGGTCTCGAACGAGTGCCAGGATTAAAGGCATGCACCACCACTGCCTGGGTCGATTATTTATTTGTTTGTTTGTTTGTTTGTTTTTGAGAGAAAGACCATGAAATTGATTGGGTAGGGAGTTGCAGATTCAGAGTATAGTGCATGAAAAAGTTTAGTTAAAACTTACCTCAATTTTTACATGAATGATTAGTAGGATATCAATACTTCCAAGTTTCTCAATTGGGAAAATAATTAAGTCATCAAATTTCTTGCTGAACAAGCCTGTGACCAGAGTTAAGTGTGATGGTTGGCATGTGCTTGTAATCTCAAGGTTGAGAGCTAGACTTCTTATCTTCAAGACTTACTGGATCACAGTAAAAAGACTCATCTCAAAAACTCAAGTGGGATGGCTCCTGCAGAAGAACATCTGAGGTTGACTTCTGATGTCAATCAGAATGCACACTTGTGCATGTGGGCACACACACACACAAACACACACACTAGCTTACTGGCTAGTCAGCAATGCTGAAACAGTGAGCTGCTGCTTCAGTGAGTCTCCCTGATTCAAGGAAATGGGATGAGTGACATGGAGGATACTACTCAATGTCATGTTCTAGCCTCTTTTTGTGTGTACATGTGCATGCATCCACACACTCATGCGAATTCTCCACACAACTAAATTACACATGAATATCCAGAAATGATCAACACCCTCAATTTTGGCTCTCACTATGTACTAAAAGTATCTTTGAAGCTATATCAAAAACATCATACATGCCCAAATGTGTTCTGATTGTGTCCACCGTCCAACTCTTCCTAAATCCAACAATTCAGTTTCATTCTAGAATTTAGATCTCCTTTCTTTCTTTCTTTCTTTCTTTCTTTCTTCCTTCCTTCCTTCCTTCCTTCCTTCCATCCTTCCTTTCTTTCTTTCTTTCTTTCTCTCTCTCTCTCTTCCTACCTTCCTTCCTTGTCCCTTTTTTCTTTCTTTCTCTCTTTCTTTAGTAAACTATTAAGTTCTATCCGTGCTGCTCGTATGTACATGAGTTTAGAACCATCCATTTGAAGACAAGATGCCTACCAGAGACCACAATACTGAAAGAAACTGAAACCCATTCTCCCAGAAGCTATCCATTTCCTGGTTTATGACTTCATGGGCTTCTATTTACTCCATGTTGTAATTTTGACTGGCTATCACACCTGTTATGAATTTATGCATTTATCCATCTTGTCATACCCAGAAGATTCTATATACCAGAAATATTCCCCAAACTCTGGCTATACCAAACTTTCTGCTCCCCCTTTCTACAATAGAATTCCCATGGGTCTTGGGAATTCAAGGATGACATAGATGTTGCATTTATTTCTGTGACTCTACCATCCCTTATTTCTGAACACCAGTTGTGAATCTCTGTATTAGCTACAATCCACTGCAAAACATAAGCCTCTCTGATGGTGGCTGAGATAACTATATGTGTAGAAAGATGATTATTACAAAGGAAGTGTGGTACTATGTCTATTTAATAAAATAGTAGAAGTAGAATCTCCTATGGGCTTGAAACCTTCCCAGCTGTGAGTTGTTGGTTAGGTTTATAAAACCAGGAATGAGTTATATGCTGTGGAGCGGGCCTTAAATTCAATAACGAGGGAGTTGTTTACCAGATTAACAATCATGCTATCACTGTAATGAACATAACTAACTAGCCCAGTCCTTCTTATACCTCAAAATATTGTCAGATTGGTAAGAAGACTATTGCCGATAGCCCTTCTGCCAGAGAGGCTTGTAAGCTATTTCCTGTCATTATGAAAACAATCCAGTATTGAATAACATTCCAAGAGACTACCAGCTTGGTTTCTTGTGTCCTATGACCCAAGCACAATATTCTTATTTATTTTCAACTATAAAAACATGCATTCGGGAGGCAAAGGTAGGTGGATCTCTGTGAGTTCGAGGCCAGCCTGGTCTTCAAGAGCTAGTTCCTGGACAGCCTCCAAAACTACAGAGAAACCAATCTCAAAAAATCAAAAAACCAAAAAAAATAAAAAACAAAAACAAAAAAGACCTTGCAATTCCATGAATCTTGTATTTAATGTCAAATTTCTACTCTAATCTCTTTTATAAGATAAATTGTAATAATGTCATTTCATGCTCTATATAATGTATTATGGAATTCAAAAACAAAATTAAGTCTAATGATACACAATAATAAATTTTCTTTCAAAGTGAGTGCTCTGGCATATATTCTCTTTTCTATCCTCCTGTATACACAACTGCCGGCAGAATTCCATCATTGAGGCAGCTCTGCTGACAAGTAGGGGTATATATGTATCAGGAGTTTGTCTGCAAGTTTCCTAATTTGAACTGTCTCTTGAAGGGAGACTATAAAGTCACATATTTCAAACATTTCATTATTATTATTTCAGTTTATTGTGTCATTTTAAGTTGGTAAGAATTAAAATGATTAATGTAGTTAATCTTATTTGACACAGGACTTGGCCATGACCTAGTATCTGTGAAGTACTGGAACACATCTAGCTGTGTCAAAAACCACCTGTTGAATTCACTATAGCAATTAATCATACTGATTTGCAGCTGGAAGGTTACTGAAAATTTTGGTTTGTTCTTATTTCCTAACAATTTTATAAGCACATAAAACTACCTTATCAAAGATCTTTTGACAATTTTACATAACTTTTTTATCTTTTTTAAATTTATTTTTAAGTTTAAATTTAGATTAGAAACAAGGTTGCTTCACTAGTCAGTTCCAGGGCCCTCTCCATTTCCCTCCCCTCCTTACATAACTGTTTTATTCTACCATACTATGGTTTGTTTGTATTATGCTTATACTATGTGACTCCGTGTGCTTATCTGTTTGATTAATGAATATTTAGAAATGTATCCTATATATAATCATACATTCAATGATACATCAATATTATTACTTTATGCTAGTTGAATATGTCTATTAAATGTTTTACATATTCATTAAAATTTCTTGTATGATTACTTCTTCGTCACATTTTCCACCTTATTTAAACAAAGTAACCAAATTATATGTAGGTAGTCAAATGTTCTATATTGACATTAAGTTAAAGAAATACAATATTTGCCTCCAGTTATAGTTATCTACCACTGTGTCTCTTACCAAAAATGCCAGCATGAACTTTAAAATGCTTTATCCTACACAGGAGAAAGAGTATGTTGATAAAATGCCTTGATTTAGAGAAATCTAAAATAGTTATTATCTCTCTAATACTTCTAATGTCAACATGGGCTGCACTTGGTAATGTCTGGTTGCTGCTTCTAAAGATATTAAAATTATAAGTTATAAAGGTTTGACAGGTCAAATAGTATTTTTTTGGAAAATAAAATGTTAAATTATAAAATGTCTATTTACAGCTGACCTGAACAAGGGGGAGCTCTTGAACCCCAGACTAATGGCTGGGAATCCAGACTGATCCAGACTGCCTGAATTTGGGTGTCAGTGAGGAGGCCTAGGCAATCTGTGGAGTCTTGGGAAGTAGAACAGTATTTATCCCTGGCACACAAATGGAATTTGGGTGTCCATCCCACAATGAGAGATGCTCTCTCAGCCTGGACTCTTGAGGGGAGGGCCTATGCCCTCCCCTGGATGAAATGTCAGACTATGGATACCCCCCATGGAGAGCCTCAGCCTTGCTGGGGAAAGGAGTAGGAATTGGGGGAGGGCAGTGGGGGATTATTGAGAGGGTGTAGGTGGAGGGGAGGGAGAGGAAGAGGGAGCTGGGATTGACATGAAAAGCAAACTTGTTTCTAATTTAAATTTAAAAATAAATGTGGGAACCAGAGACCTTGGCTGGAAGCCCACTTCCTCATCAGCCTGGGAGCAGGCAGCTGTAACAGACCACAGAGAAAACATGTTTACTAAAAACAATCCAGTGCCCATAAGAAATGTTTACTGGAACAATAAGTTCCTGATAAGGGTCCACCCACCTGAACACACTGACCTTGACCTTTATGCCTCTTCCTGACCCCCCATCCCTGCCTCTGGTGGCAGAGGAAGTAACCAGCCAGAGTAAGAGTAAAGCAAAGCCTTCTTTCACCACCGACTGGTCTCTGTGTCATCAATCCCTCAATCCTGATACCCTCCACAGATTCTCGGCCAGTCTGCACAGTGGGCATGGCAAATAAAAATTTAAAAAATTTGTCTATTTAGCTCTGCTTCATTTCATCTATTTTTAAAATCTATATTTTAATCATTCCCCTAGTTTAGTTTATATTCTAATGTCATTTTGTCAAATACCCTCAAAGAAGTTAGATCCTGCTTCTCAGATATCCTTGACCAGAACTAGGAAGAAAGTTACAGGCTTTCTATGTAAGTGATTTCCCTAATTTTACTTTTCTCCTTTTCACACATAGCATTTGCCAAATACTTGAATGGAATTTAAAGGACTACAATACTATATAATTTGCAAAACTAAAATTTATTTCTCATGAAGTATGATTTCTCACTAGTGATAAAAATAATGACTATAATATTTCTTCACTTGTAGTAAATTATAAGAAAGGGACACTAGTGGAAGCATGAAATGTAAATGAACAAAGAGTTGGTTCTTTGAGAAAATCAACAAGATAGACAAAGATTTATCCAAACTTACCAAAGTGTAGAGTATGACTATGCAAATGAACAAAATCAGAAATGAAAAGGGAGACACAACAAGGAAAGTGAGGAAATCCAGATAATAATCAGGTCATATTTTGAAAAGCTGTACTGGACAAAATTTGAAAATTTAAAGGAAATGAACAATTTTCTGGATAAATATCACTTACCAAAATTAAATCAAGAACAGATAAGCAATTTAAATAGTCCTATAACACCTAAGGAAATAGAAGAAGTCATCAAAAGTTTCCCAATCAAAAAAAGCCCGGGGCCAGATGGCTGCAGTGCAGAATTTTACCAGAAATTCAAAGAACAGCTTATACCAATTCTCCTCAAAGTATTCCATGCAATAGAAGCAGAAGGGTCTTTGCCAAACTCTTTCTTATGAGGCTTCAATAACATTCATACACAAGCTCCACAAAGAAACAATTAAGAGACAGAACTTCACATCAATATCCCTCATGAAAATTGATGCAAAAATACTCACTAAAATAATGGCAAATAGGGTGTTGGTGGCGCACGCCTTTAATCCCAGCACTCGGGAGGCAGAGGCAGGCGGATCTCTGTGAATTCGAGGCCAGGCTGGACCGACAGCCTCCAAAACAGAGAAACCCTGTTTCGTAAAACAAAAAAAAAAATGGCAAATAAAATCCAAGAACATATCAAAAAGTCATCCACCATGATCAAGTAGGCATCATGCCAAGGATTCAGAGATAGTTCAACATACAAAAATCCATCAATGTAATCCACCATATAAACAAACTGAGAAACAAAAATCTCATGATCATCTCACTAGATGCTGAAAAAACCTTTGATAAAATCCAACACCCCTTCATGATAAAGGTCTTGCAGAGATCTGGGATAACAGGAACATACCTTAATACCATAAAAGCTATGTACAGCAAACCAACAGCCAACATCAAACTGAATGGAGAGAAGCTCAAGACAATTCCTCTAAGATCAGGCACAAAGCAAGGCTGTCCCCTCTCCCCATAACTCTTCAATATTATCCTGGAAGTTCTAGCTAGAGTAATAAGACAACAAAAGTAGATCAAGGGGATACAAATTAAAAAGAAAACAGTAAAAATTTCACTATTTGCAGAAGATAAGATAGTTTACATAAGTGACCCAAAAAACTCTACCAGGGAACTCTTACAGCTGATAAACAGCTTCACTGAAGTGGCAGGATACAAGATCAACACAAGAAAAATCACTAGACCTACTATACACAAATGATAAAAGAGCTGAGAAGAAATCAGAGAAAGATCACAATTTACAATTGCCATACACAACATAAAATACCTTGAGGTAATACTAACCAAACAAGCTAAAGACCTGTATAGCAAGAACTTTGAGTCTTTAAAGAAAGAAATTAAAGAAGACAACAGGAAATGGAAAGATCTCCCATGCTCTTGGATAGATAGGATCAATGTAGTAAAAATGGCAATCCTGCCAAATGCAATCTACACACTCAATGCAATCCCCATCAAAATCCCAGCAAAATTCTTCACAGACCTTGAAAGAACAATTCTCAACTTTATATGGAAAAATAAAAAAACCAGGATAGGCAAGACGACTTTGCTCAACAGAGCAATGTCTGGAGGCAACAGCATCCCTGATTTCAAGCTCCATTATAGAGCTATCGTCCTGAAAACAGCTTGGTATTTAGACAGGTAGACCAATGGAATCAAATTGAAAACCCTGAGATTAATCCACAAACATATGACTTCCTTATTTTCGAAAAAGGAGCTAAAATATGCAATGTAAAGAAGAAAGCATCTTCAACAAATGGTGCTGGCATAACTGGATATTGGCATGCAGAAGACTGCAGATAGATCCATGTCTATTGCCATGCATAAAATTTAAGTCCAAATAGATCAAAGACCTCAACAAAAATCCAGCCACACTGAACATGTTAGAAGAGAAAGTGGGGGGCAACTTTGAACAAATTGGTACAGAAAACTGCATCAACAACATAACACCAGTAGCACAAACATTGAGATTGACAATTAATGAATGGGACCTCCTGAAACTGAGAAGCTTCTGTAAGGCAAAGGATACAGTCAGCAAGACAAAAAGGCACCCCACAGATTGGGAAATGATGTTCACTAACCCCACATGTGACAGAGGGCTGACCCCCGAAATTTACAAACAAATCAATAAGCAAATCTCCAAAATACCAAATGATCCAATAAAAAATGGGGGACTGAACAAAATAGACAATACTCTATAGAGGAGTATAAAATGGCTGAGAGACTCTTGAAAAAGTGCTCATTAGGGAAATGCAAATCAAAGCAACTCTGAGATATCATCTTACTCCTGCCAGAATGGCTAAAATCAAAAACAACAATGACAGTTTGTGCTGGAGAGGATGTGGAGAAAGTGGGATACTCCTCCACTGCTGGTGGGAGTGTCAACTTGTACAGCCACTATGGAAATCAGTATGAGAATTCCTCAGGAAAATAGGACTCAGTCTACCACAAGACCCAGCAATTCCACTCTCAGGCATATACTCAAAAGATGCACATTCACACAAAAAGGACGTCTGTTCCTCTATGTTCATAGCAGTATTATATATAATAGCTAGATCCTGGAAGCAACCTAAATGCCCCACAACTGAAGAGTGGATAGAGAAAATATGGTACATTTACACAATGGAGTTCTACTCAGTGGAAAAAAACAATGGAATCTTGAAATTTTCAGGCAAATGGATGGCAATAGAGGAAACCATCCTGAGTGACGTAACCCAGTCACAAAAAGATGAACACGGTATGTAGTCACTCATATATGGATTTTAGATATGGATCAGGGGAGTGTCAGCCTACAGTGCCAGTGAGTCTGGGAAACAGGGAGGTTCCTAAGAGAGATGCATGATACCCCAGAGAAGTGGAATGAGCCAAGATCTCCTGAGCAGATTGGGAATATCTGGGAAGGGGAGAGGAAACCAGGAAATAGAGAGGGGGATTAGATGAGGGGAGAAGAAGGCATGGGTGAGCAGGAAGATTGAGCTGAGGTAAGAATAGAGGAGAGCAGGATGAGAGATACCATAATAGATGGAGTCATTATAGGCTTGAGGAGAGTGCTGACACCAGTGAGATCTCCAGAGATCTACAAGGATAACACCAACTGGCAAACTAAGCAATGGTGGAGAGACTAGATTAATAGTCCTTTCTTGATGATATGCCATCTTAGAGGATTCTTCCAGTGACTAAAGGAAGCAGAGACAGATACCCACAGCTAAACACTGAACTGAATTCCTAGCACCCAGTGACAGAGAAGGAGGAGTGATGAGCAAAGGGGTCAAGACCATGATGGTGAAACCCACAAAGACAGCTGACTGGATAAAGAGGAGCTCTTGAACCTCAGACTGATGGCTGAGAGGCCAATGTGGAACTGATGCACACTCCACGAATTTACTGTCAGTGAGGAGACCACAGAAGTCACTGGGACCTTGGGTAGTAGTTCAGTGTTTACCATGGTGTGTGAATGAACTTTGTGAGCCCATTCCAAATAGAGGGAGTTCTCCCAACCTGAACACATGGGGAAGGGCCTGGGTCCTGCCCTGAATAAAATGACAGACTCTGGAGATCCCCAGAAAGAGGGCCTTACCCTTCCTGAGGAATGATATGGTGTTTGGTTGGGAGGCTGGGGATGCTGCTGGAGGAATAAGGGAGGAGGGGTGGGAGAGGGAGCAGGGATTGACATGTGAAGCATTCATGTTTCTAATTTAAATAAAAACATATATTGAGGAAAAATAAAGAAAGGGAACTTGGTAGAAGCAAGAAGTGTAAATGAACAATTCTCCCTTCCCCCACCCTCTAGAAAAACTATGTTAAACTGTGTTAGTGTCAGGGAAGAGCAATGGTGAAAGATACTGGTTAGGACTAACCCATTCAAAGCAAGAGATCAACAAGAAAGAATTTATCTAAGTTCATCTAGTTTAGAAAGCAGGAGAAAATATTTCGTTTCTTCACTCTGAAGCCACAAGAATGGCAAAAAGGGTGGGGAGAACCTTAAAGTAGTTGCAAAATTTGATTCTATTAGGATGAGTAATAACAAGAAAGCATACACTTGTAGTTTTTCTTTTCTTTAAGAAGCCATTTACTGGCCGGGCAGTGGTGGCGCACGCCTTTTATCCTAGCACTCGGGAGGCAGAGGCAGGCGGATCTCTGTGAGTGTGAGGCCAGGCTGGGCAGACAGCCTCCAAAACAATACAGAGAAACCCTGTCTCGTAAAACCAAAAAAAAAAAAAAAAAAAAAAAAAGAAGCCATTTACTGAGAGGATTTCCTTCAACATAGCTTATCTTAGCTTTGTGTGGATTATGGCACCTAACTATGTTGTAGCATGCTCGTGCTCCAAAAATATGAAAATAATTGTTTCTCAGAAAATAAGTACAGGATTAAAAATACATCTATTAAAATGGAGACAGAGGTAAATGAGCCACTACTTTAGTTAATAAGGAGAAGGCAACTTCTTATATTGTAGTTACAACATTTACAAAAAGCAGGGAAGACAACTACCTGAAGTAGTCACTACACTTGTGTCTTAATTCCAAGTCTGTTACACGAAAACAGCTGGTGTTCATATTCTATAGACTTTGTGATTTGATTTCATGTGATAAATTAAAATCAGCTGGTGAGTTGTAGTTTTAATCAAAATACCTTAGCAAGTAAATGAGAAAAAATCTATTCAGAGAACAAAGGATGAGCATCAAAAGCCTCTGAGATGCAACTACTACTGACAGATATTTAGCCACATTATATTTGGATAACAATTTCAGTAAAAAAAAGATATTAAACATAAAACACATTTGTCATATTTATCAAACTTGGATCTTATTTTTAAGTAAATTTTTCAGAGAAGCAGTCATCAAAAGTCTCCCAACCAGCCGGGTGGTGGTGGCGCAAGACCGGGCGGTGGTGGCACACGCCTTTAATCCCAGCACTCGGGAGGCAGAGGCAGGGGGATCTCTGTGAGTTCGAGGCCAGACTAGACTGACAGCCTCTAAAACAATACAGAGAAACCATGTCTTGTAAAAACCAAAAAAAAATGTCTCCCAACCAAAAACAAAACCCAGGTCCAGAATGCCTCAGTGCAGAATTCTACCAGAAATTCAAAGAAATGCTTATAGCAATTCTTTTCAAAGTATTCCATGCAATAGAAGCAGAAGGATCTTTGCTAAACTCTTTCTGTGAGGCTTCAATAACCTTGACATCCAAGCCACACAAAGACATAACCAAGAAAGAGAATTTCACACCAATATCGCTTATGAACATTATGCAAAAATACTCAATAAAATACTGGCAAGTCAAATCCAAGAAACACATCAGAAAAATCATCCACCATGATCAAGTAGGCTTCATCCCAGGCATGCAGGGTTGGTTCAACATACGAAAATCCATCAATGTAATCCACCATGTAAACAAGATGAGAAACAAAAATCACATGATCATCTCATTGGATGCTGAAAAAGCCTGTGACAGAATCCAACACCCTTTCATGATAAAGGTCTTGGAGAGATCTTGGATAACAGGAACTTACCTCAACATAATAAAAGCTATATACAGCAAACCAACAGCCAAAATTAAACTAAATGGTTAGAAACTCAACACAATTCCTCTAAGATCAGGAACAAGACAAGGCTGTTGCCTCTCTCCATACTTCTTAAGTATTGTACTGGAAGTTCTAGCTAGAGCAATAAGACAACAACAGGAGAGTAAGGGGATTAATTTGGAAAGGAAGAGGTAAAACTTTCGGTGTTTGCATATGATAAGATAATTTACATAAGTGACCCAAAAAAACTCTACCAGAGAACTCCTGCAGCTGATAAATACTTTCAGCAAAGTGGCAGGATACAAGATCAACTCAAGTAAATCACTAGCCCTACTATATACAGGTAATAAAAGAGCCGAGAAAGAAATCATAGAAACATCACCCTTTACAATAGCCACAAACAACATAAAATATCTTGGGGTAACACTAGCCATACAAGTGAAAGACCTGTATAGCAAGTCTTTAAAGAAGGAAAGTAAAGAAGACACCAGAAGGTGGAAAGATCTCCCATGCTCTTGAATAGGTAGGATCAACATAGTAAAAATGGCAATCTTCCCGAAAGCAATATACAGATTTAATGCAATCTCCATTAAAATCCCAGCACAATTCTTCACAGACCTTGAAAGAACAATAATCAGATTTGTATGGAAAAAGAAAAGACCCAGGATAGCCAAAACAACCTTATTCAAAATAGCAACATAGGGAGGCATCACCATCCCTGATTTCAAGCTCTATTATAGAGCTGTAATCCTGAAAACAGCTTGGTATTGGCACAAAAATAGACAGGTAGACCAATGGAATCAATTTGAAAACCCTGAGATTAACTCTCACATGTATGAGCATCTGACTTTCAACGAAGAAGCTAAAAATATACAATGGAAACAAGAAAGCATCTTCAACAAATGGTGCTGGCATAACTGGATGCTGGCATGTAGAAGACTACAGATAGATCCATGTATATTGCCATGGACAAAAGTTAAGTCCAAATGGATCAAAGACCTCAACATAAATCTAGCCACACTGAACCTGTTAGAAGAGAAAGTGGTACGAATTGGTACAGGAACATAACTCCAGTAGCACAGACACTGAGATCGACAATTAATGAATGGGACCTCCTGAAACTGAGAAGCTTCTGTAAGGCAAAGGACACAGTCAGCAAGACAAAAAGGCACCCCACAGATTGAGAAAAGATATTCACTAACTCCACATGTGACAGAGGGCTGATCTCCAAAATTTACAAAGAACTGAAGAAGCAAGTCTCCAAAGCACCAAAGGATCCAAACAAAAAATGTGGTACAGAACTAAATAGAGAATTCTCAATAGAGGAGGCTAAAATGTCTGAGAGACACTTGAAAAAATGCTCAACATCCCTAGCTATCCGGAAATGCCAATAAAAACAATTCTGTCATACTATCTCGTTCCTGTCAAAATGGCTAAAATAAAAAACTCCAATGACAGTTTATGCTGGAGATGATGTGAGGAAAGGGGAACACTCCTACGCTGCTGGTGGGAGTGCTGACTAGTACAGATACTTTGGAAATCAGTATAGTGATCCCTCAGGAAAACACAATCAGTCTATCACAAGACCCAGCAATTCCACTCTTAGGCATATACCCAAAAGATGCACATTCAAACAACAAGGATGTCTGTTCCACTACGTTCATAGCACCATTATTTGTAATAGCCAGAACCAAGAAGCAAACTAGATGCCCCTTAAGTGAAGAGTGGATAGAGAAAATGTCGTGCACTATTCATATCTTAGGTTTTAGGGAATTAATCATCAATCAAATTCTTTCAAAATATTATAAGAAATGGTGGTTGTGCATGTTTAATGAAAAATGTGATTCCCATATTGTGCAACATGATGAAAGTATCGTTGTTTAAAATATTGTCAAGGTACTGTGGAGTCAGCACTGTGTTTAAAATGATAAACTGCTCTTTCGGTGGACATGAGTTCAATTTCCAGCACCCACGTTGGGCAACTCACTAAGGCCTCTGACCCCAGGTTCAGGGGCATCTGACTCCTCAGGTCTCCATGTACACTGTGACTCATACAGTTATATGAAGTTAAGAACATTAAAAATAATATTAAAAATAATAAATTCAGCATTTGAACCTAATTTATTCCTGGACTATACTCTTGTTGAATATTTTCGTCTTTTTTGTTTTGTTTATTTAAATAAATTTTTCATTAATTTTACATGCTGACTACAGTTTACCCTCCTGCCTCTCCTGTCCCCCACCACTCACTTCCCATCTACCCCACTATGTTACCCTCCAGTACTTTGTGCTCGCTGTGGTTAAGGAGTTTGGTTGAAAATGGCATGGTCCCCTTCCAGTTATCAGTTCCAGGATGGAGCCTGTGAATGTCACTCGTCATTTGCATGAAACTGGGGAAAATCCAAACGTGGGTCACACAATAGTATTGCAAAAGGATGATATTATGGATCAGATTTGACACTTTTCTGAGAAGTGCTTCTATTTTTGGGGGGGGTTCCTAAATTACATTCTAACTGGTGTCATAAGGAATATGACAATTCCAGTCTCCCTCCCTCCCTCCCTCCCTCCCTCCCTCTCTCTCTCTCTCTCTCTCTCTCTCTCTCTCTCTCTCTCTCTCTCTCTGTCTGTCTGTCTCTCTCTCCCTCCCTCTTCTCTATGTTCTATTGAACTGTATTTCTCTGCTACACATTATTTCCAATGTGGTAACTGAAGTTGTTTCAATCCTGAGGAGATTAAGTCCTTACCTTTGTGTACGGTTCTCAACTAAAAGTTGTCATCATAATTTATCAATATGCCTTCCTTTCTCCTGGACACTTATTACCTGTGTATGTGCATTGCCTTTTTGAGCACACACATACACACACACACACACACACACAGACACACACACAGAGTGGGGGAAGTATGTGTTTCTCTTATATGTGGAGTCTGGATTATCTGGATTTAATGATATAAACAACTCCCACTAGAGATGTCTCCATTTGGTGTCATAATTATGAAGGCAAGGGAAGATTATAGTAACAGAAACCTTGTCTTCATAGACAATATGGTTTTACTAACTAGTAAGAAACACTTGTGTACTTTCCTTAATGTACTGGTTATGTTCAGACAGTGACATTAGGATACAGCTGGGCAAACTTAGTTTATAATTATTTGGAGTTAAGAATGTTAAGGAATAAAAAGAGAAAGATAAGGGGGCTAGAGAAAATTATATGTAATTAGTGATTAAATTCTATAATATATAGGTTAAAATATGATTACGAATAGAGAATGTAATATAAAATAAATACAGATGATAGCTATAACATCCAACTTAGAAAATACATTCCCTGAATGAAAAATATAAACAAAACACAGGTATAAGGTAACAAAAATAAAATTATATAGAAAATAACTATAACATTAGTCAAGAAAATACGAATTATGACTATGGATTCAAAATGAATATGCTTCTGTATCTCCAAAATACAGCAGTACTTGGTATTTCTTTTTATATCAGATGGTTTTCTCCAATCCAAAGGTTGTTCGATGTAGCTGACTGTGTTTGTGGAGAGAGGGCGTCTGTCTTAGTAATTCAAACAGTCAGAACATATCCTCCCTGCACAATGATGCTTCTATTCTGTAGATTTTACCAGTCCAAAATCTCCATCCCTTTCCATACCTGCTGCTTATTCTCTTGTCCCTGCATTGAAGACTGCAAATTCCAAAGGCTGTTTTTATTGTCCAAACCACTGAGAGGATGTTTACTTTGCATTTATTGCTGAGGTTTTTTTTCTGGAACACATTCTGTTTGTCATTATTGTCCTGGAGTTCTAATGCAAGAAAATGTGCCTGTCTCTGATAGTGCCAAGATTTGCACACCTCTTATACTCCAGTGGTGTCATTCACTAGATAGTTAGTGGCAGGGATGAAATGCCCATACATTCTTCTAGCTAGTCTCATAGAGTGACTGTGGAAAATATCATGCTTATGCTCTCCCACCACAGTCACATCACAGATTAGCAGCTACTGCTTCTGAGCTCCCTCCTCTCTACTTCTGGTTACCCAGCCTGATTATATTCCTCTGATATACTCAGTGTCTTTCCATTTGGTCATCCCTATATTGGGCATGCTTAGTAAAGGATAGCACCTCATTGGCGAGCACTGCTGACCATGGCCCTCACCCTCACTCTTGTCCAGAGGCAAGGAGAAGTGTACATCTGCACACCAGAAAGGAATTTGGAGAGTTCACCTCAGCTCCGCTATATTCTCTGCACTACTTTCCTACTTTTCCATCTCACTCCTCAGGGACAAGTACTTAGACGCTGTGCGCTTTCTCTCGCTTTCTTTTCCTCCCGCAGGTCAAAACGAATTGGTCTAATCCAACATCTTACAGAACTCCCCTCCAGGGAGATTGCTTACATATAATAATAAAGACAAAACATCTGCTGTTTATAATCCAAAACAAGCAAAATTTAAAAGAAGATTGTGTATACATGAGAATGCAACATTAAATTGAGAAAGTGTTCATGTATTTCCAAGAAAGACAAACTAAATTGGGTCCAATTACATCTAGACCTGATTATCTAGGCTATTTTTGTCTCCATGTTTGTAATAAAGGAGACATCCAATTATTCTCTCACACAATGATTCCTATTTGGATATTTTATAGTACTAAAAATAGTAAATGAATTGAACTATAACTAAAACAACTAAAAAATAAATTGATTGCAGAATAATCATAATAAATTTATCATCTAAATAAATAATATTAACAGTTCCAAAGTATATTACATATCACTGTAAGTAAAAGAAGAAAAAACAAGATCTTAATTATACCGTGAAGCAAGTGTCTTCATTAAAAGTTAAATCACTCTTAATCAATATACATGCCTAAGACAAATGTCTTCAGAGCTTTGTAGTATTAGCACTGAGGATGTTTTGTTTGTTTACTCTTTAACAGTCACAATAATTGTGGTGTATTATGAGGTGGAAAGACAGCAAATCTTCTTTTGTCCATTCTCTGCATCAAAAATTCATTAAACTGCATTAGATAATTCCTAGCTAGTAACTTCAAAGATAGCACTTATGCATCCTTAGTTTAAATCTGAACTTAAAAAGTGTTTTAATATAGTGAAACTGCAGGGATCAAAGCATGGCATGCATGTAACCCACAAGTTCAAAAACACAGATGGAAAGAGCAGAGCACTTAGGAGGAAAGCCTGCTCCTGCAGCACCCTGAGTCACACAATGGAGAAAGAGCGGTCTTCTTGATGAAGCATTTGGCAATGCTGGATATCCAATGCAAACAGATCCAGCTATGACACTGGTCAGTCACAAACACTAATGGATAAAGACCAATAAACGTAAAGCAACTGCAAATCATAAGAAGTGAGGATTATCTCATTCTACTAAGAAGAACTATTGTACGAAATTAAAAATAATAAGTATGGATACTGATGTGAATAAAAGTCAACTTTTGAAATTTGAAGAAATGAAAATCGCCAGGGTCATTTTGGAAATTAAAATTACCATGGATGTTCCACACAGAAAATATAAATTGTATTACTGTAACCAAGCAGTTCCAGTTTTGGAAGAGGCATCATAATAATTATTGTGTATGTGGCATAAATAAATTCATATATTAATATCAAAAATATGATGAATGATAAACAACATGTAAACAATTGAAAAAATATGTATGCACAATGGGTCTGGATGACTGTCACAATTGTCTATATTATTTATTTTATCTATTTACAATTATCGAGTCCCTTCTCTTCGCATTATCCTCTTTTTCATTTATTTGTGTATATAGGTTCCTAAAAATTTAACTGGTACTCTCAACTACTTGAGCTGCTATGAAACAAAGATGTGAAAGGGTGAAGAATTGTTTGGG
The DNA here is from genome assembly GCF_017639785.1 of Mesocricetus auratus. NCBI lineage: Eukaryota > Metazoa > Chordata > Mammalia > Rodentia > Cricetidae > Mesocricetus > Mesocricetus auratus. Next base: position 48,731,964 of record NW_024429266.1, read on the forward strand.
TGGGGGAACAATTCTTAAAAAAATTTGAAGTTTTTGTAAAAATTCTCACTTCTGTCTTTCATCCTAACACTAAAATCACCAAATTACTGCTGTTCCCTCAATTTTGGGTTTATTTATTTTTTAATATCATTTTTATTTTAATTCTAAATAGCTTGTTTTACATGTCAATCCCAGTTCCCTCTCCCTCCCCTCCCCCCGCACTCCCCTCCCACCCCCAGCCTCCCACCCTGTTGCCAATTCCTTCCACATAGGGGATATCTAGAGTCTGTCATTTCACTCCGGGTAGGGTCCAGGCATTCCCCTAAGAGTCCAGGCTGAGAGAGCATCCCTCTTTGTGCTATGGGCACACAATGACTGTTTGTATTCCAGGGATAGACACTGATCCACTGCTCAAGGCCCCATAGGTTGCCCAGGCCTTCTCACTGACACTCACATTTGGGTTTATAATGAGAAAATTTTTGAGGTTGCATCCAGCCACGAACAGAAAACATAACAAAACAAAATAACAAAGACAACTGAATAGACAAAAAAGTTTTTTATTTATACACACACACAAACACAAGAATACACACACTCCTCATAATATAATATATAAAAATATTATATGATAATATACAAAATTATTATTCCATTTATTGATGCAAAATTGATAATCAGTAGTGTTTGGATAATTAAGAATAATTATGTAAATTATTAAAATCATTTCAGACAGTTTCTTAATTCTCTTCCCCATGAATGGACACATGGAGTCATTTGCCTATAAGTGTATAATATAAACAATTCTGAATTAATTTTATATATACATTAATATCTCACAGAAAGAGAAACATATTAGAAACATTTAGATCACATTAGAAACATCTATTATACAATGACTGGAAGATATTTTCTTAGTTAAAATTTGCAACACCTTTAATAAATCTCTTTTTTTGTTGTTTTTTTTTTGGTTTTTCGAAACAGGGTTTCTCTGTGGCTTATAGGCTGTCCTGGAACTAACTCTTGTAGACCAGGCTGGCCTCGAACTCACAGAGATCCGCCTGCCTCTGCCTCCCAAGTGCTGGGATTAAAGGCGTGTGCCACCAACGCCCGGCTCCTTTAATAAATCTCATACAGAAGGCTACTGAGTTTGTGAGGACACAGCAGTCATCCTTGATTTCTGTCAGAGTTGTGGCTGCCACGGAGAATTTGTTTGGGATTTGAAAACAAGTATGAGAACACCAAGAGCTGGGAACTGAGCCACCTTCTCTTCTATTTCACAGTGTCTTTGTTGCATTTCTTTAGAGAGACTGGGCCCTCCCTGAAAACTGAGTATTGAGCTGAGCTGAATATAGTTACAATAATTTCTCTGCATTCATAGGTATTAGAAGGATTGTATGAAAATATAAGTCAAGCAAATATACAGAGTCATATCCTACAGTTATAAGGAAAAAATGAGAGACAAAAAAGCATAATCATAAAGAATACAAATCTAGAGTCTAGGTTAAAAACAGAAAAAGAAATGTCATGAAGAATGATTTTCAATATGGTCATGGCTTCCATGTTCTTGGGTACTCCATATGAATTTTCTGCACTATGGTTTAGTAGCATAACCTTATGTGATGGTATTAAATTACACTTTCTTCTTAGGTAGACAATGTGTTACCTCTAATTATAAGCATTATAACAAAGTCTAAAGGGAGTAAACGTATTACAAATAATAACAATGTAGCCAAAACAATATGAATATATTACCAATAAAATATCCAATACAATAAAATATTGACTTACATTTTATATGTCTTATGTTCTTCAAAAATGATATAAATATGTTATTTTAGATATGAAACAGCATCTTTAAAATACTTCTTAACACAAGCTACTTTGAATTCAAAATACACTATTTGAAAGGATTTTAAATTTCAGAACATTTATTGAGCATAGTCTGTAGAATAAATTAGTAAAATAAATTTCTTAGTTTTATTTTTTAGCAGTGGCATGTATCCTGAAACTCTATTTGTGATAGAAACCGCATAGTTTACAGTAAAATTAGGCAATAAATTCTACTTCAAGACTATAATCACTTTATTATTCTGTAAAAATTTTATTAATGTCATAGCAAGATGCCTTTAATTAAGTTAAATGTGCATTGCACAGCAAGCAGTTGTAAGACACACATTTAATATGTAAGGAATAGTCAAACTCAGTGCATTAAATTTTTAAATGTGTTTTGTTACCAAAAATGGCATTAACATCAGTAAATCAAACCCTGAAAATTGCATATATTAGCATGCATGTGTAAATAAGCTCCTTTATTATGTCAGGGACATGTCTACAAAAATGCATCTGAATTAACTTTGCATAACAGTGACTACAGCTTTATTCTAATTTAGAAAATATGAACTAATACTTCACAAAAGTTTTTTCTTGTAAAACTAGTATGTTAATTTTCTAAAAATGATAAATATGTGTCTGAAATATAAGTTAAAGATTAGTAATATGAATGATTAAAATTCAAAGCAAGATGTAAGCTTAGTAGTTACTACCCTTTGTATAGCCTATTAAGAATATGTATTATTGATATTTGTACAAAAATATATAAGGCTTTCTCAGCAGATTCTCCACAGATGCTTTCTAAATAGTCAAGTGAAATAAATCATATAATGTAATGCTGCATATTTGCATGAAAGATTTAATGTTATATTCTCTGAACAATAAGTTCTCGCTGTTTTGAATACATTTAATCTGTTGAGAAACAGTATCTGATATAATTTTATTTGTGGTGTTTTATTTCTCAAAATGGAGAAAAACATCTAGCAACTATTACTGTGTTGCTTTTCTGTATGGTGGAAAATGCCAGAATAGGAAAAAGAAAAAGAAGAATGTTTCACTTTTGCATCCTTCTGATGTACTGCTGGGCCATAGGAGGCAATCTGCTGAGCATCCCTGATTGCCTGTAGGAGCAGTCCTGTTAGATCAGAAAATAGGCTCCTAATGATTGTGCAGTAGCAACTGATCATGAGTTAGAAGTACAATCTCTTGTAAGTGAGATACCCTATGGAAAACATTAGAAGACTGAGGTAGTTAGAACTATTTATTATATTTATTATTTTAAAAGAAGCAAAAACCTGAGATATTACTCTAAGTGATCATCTCCAACATATTTCCTTCTATTATACCACATCATCTCATGTACACAGATGTGAGTAGATACTTCTAATGGATGAGTTGTTGTGATTTTTACTTTTTACCTGGTTTGCTTTATATAGAATGGTTCAAACAAGGTATCTCTTGATTTTTCCATAATCATTAGATGTTTCTGAATAATATGGACTTTCCTAATTACCTTCACTTCACATTATTTTCTCATATCAGTTAATTTCTCATCACTCATACCTGGAAGAATTAGTCATAACAGGATCAAAAAGTAATAAATAATAAAAGGAACCACTGGTAGGTAATAAATTAACATGGTAATAAGTTACCATGTTTTATTTGGGTACTATACTTTCTGTTTAAAACTTAATTACATATTATATTATATCATTTAATTTAAATATCCTATTTTCTTTCTTGAAAAGTGAAGCTAAAGCAACAATGATCAGCTAATAAACTGAGATTCATTGTCAGTATTTGAACTATGGAGTGTCTGATCATAGGATTCATACTGTAATCACATGAAATCAATTATTCAAAGGACATAATATTTAATGTCTATCAATATGCAGAATATCTTCACATATACTTTTAGTTCTAGTACACTAAATATGAACATAAAAGGTCATTAAATTCCTGAGAGGTTGCTGAATTGTTGATAATATTGTAGTAAATATTGCATACATCACAATAAATATGTACTGATTGATTGTAACACACTTCTTCACTTGGTGGAGAGAAACAAGCTAAGTATAATTTTATAACACTTAGACTATAATATAAATACCTATTAATTTACCTGAAATAAACATAAATTTTCTTAGTGCAACATAAACACAAATTCTAATTTAACATTATACGGCTCAAATCTGATCTTTGTTGAACCTGTAAAATGAACAAGGTATTATCATATTAATAATTTACAGAAGCCAATAAATAGAAATGTTCAACTCAGAAGTCATTATATTCTAACCCATATATTCAATGATCTTGACATATACATTCTTTAACACACACAAATAAAAACCACTTTCTGACATGCTTCTAATCAGGTAGCTTAAGGAAAAGAATATCCATTATTCATAGAGTCAATTGCATACAAGAAATCCAACAAGGTTTCACAACTGTAACCAGATATTTCTCACAGAGAACATTTGCTTATTCTGGAAACATGCTTGATTCATACAAACTGTCTTCATGTGCCTATGGCACAAAGAGATGCTCTCTCAGCCTGGACTCTTAGGGGAGTGCCTTGACCCTACCAAGAGTAAAATGACAGACTCTAGATATCCCCTATGTGGAAGGATTTGGCAATAGGGTGGGAGGGAGGAGGGGAAGGGGAGTGCGGGAGGAGGGGAGGGAGAGGGAACTGGGATTGACATGTAAAACAAGCTATTTAAAATTAAAATAAAAAATGATAAAAAAAAAAAGAATTCAAAGTTAAAAAAAAACTGAGAAAAGAACTACTGTCATCCACTGTGTGGAGACCAGGAATAGCAGTAAATCTTTTGCAATTAACAACTCAGTCTCTACAATAAGAAATTATCAGTACAAAAAAAAAAGTCAACAGTGTTAAAGGTGGGAATCTGTACTCTAGAACATGCAAGTTAATCTCTGCTGATGCAAGACTATTTGTGGTTGCCTAGGTATGGAAGACCATGGAAGAAAGGGAAGGAGTAATTCCAAAATCACATGAAAAAGTTCAGTTTAATTTAATCATCAGAGCTCTGATCAACACAAGTTTATCACAGACTCCAGGAAAATATTGGTTTAATTAATGTGCCAAAAATGCAGCCCCTGGCATACTCCTTATTATTCATATCACAGCTATGTGACTCGCTTGACAACTCAGAAAATAGCTCAGGACTTTCCGCCTTTCACTGTCAATTACAGTTTTCTCCACTTATTCAGCACAAAAAGAAAAACAATGACAGACTTGAAAACAGAAAAAGTTTGTCTTGTATCCCTTTTGTGAATTATGTGTCCTTTTTCCTGCACTACATTCTTCTTAATCACTTAATATTGCCCTTTCTTTGTCAAATTTCTAAATGTTGAAGTATACTGGCCTCAGAATAGCCAGTACTGTGTAGATTACAGATTACATAATACAGTGTATGGTATAACTGTATAGAAGCTCACTGAGATCTGTAGCATTTGGAAATGGACAAGTATTTGTCTAGTGGTTGCTAGCCATAATCTAGAGGTGTGAGATGTTTACTTGTGAGTTCATTAGAATACACAAATATTGTTAAATTAAAAAAAACTATATATTCTATTATAATTATTTTGAAGACTCAAATAGCTGGGGTATCTTCTGACACCAGGCCAACAATGCCAGTATCAGCAAACAGAGGGAAGATCACCTGGAGGCAGCTCAGTTGAACAGGACTCCATAGCCCATGTTGGTTCAAACTTCAGGAATCTGTCCCTGAGTAGTTTATACTTAGGCATATTTAAGCAGCAAATTTGGTGAAAACAAGTTTCCTGATGATAATTAAGTCAATTCTGTGTGTATAAAAATCGTAAGGTGTAAGACTACATTGAAGTTTTTGGAAAATATATATGGCATCCTCCATAAACATAGGTTCTAAGGATTAACTGAGAAAAATCCTGAGGTTTTGGCCTGGGAACTTCTAGACACACTTAAAACAGTATAGGCTATTTTTATTGCTGTTGGTTACCAAAAGAAGTATTTGGTAAGATGCCATATTATTAAAGATACCTCCTTCTTTGGATACGTGTCACAGACATGAAGCTTCCTCCCTACTACCTGGAATATGTGGTGCAGAAGGTTATGTGTGTGCTGCTAGGAAAGAAAAGTTGACGTAGCTAGCGCTGTATTCTATAACCCTGAACTGCCAAGGAAGACATGCTCACTCCTTTGAAAATGGCTAACTGTTTTCTGTTTGAAACTGGGGCCCCATAAGAGAAAATGCAGACCTTGTATTGTAATATAGTCAATCTCCTCTAGCTAAAGAGGTAAGAGTCTCTATAAGATCTACTATCAGGCCTGGGCGGTGGTGGTGCACGCCTTTATTCCCAGCACTCGGGAGACAGAGGCAGGCGGATCTCTGTGAGTTCGAGGCTGGGCTGGACCGATAGCCTCCAAAACAATATAGAGAAACCCTGTCTCGAAAAACCAAAAAAAAAAAAAAAAAAAAAAAAAGATCTACTATCAGATGAGATCGGGCACGTTCAGGGTGGAATTGCCACCCCACAATCCCACCAACAGAGAGTCTGGGGTGCAAGGAGGACCCTAAGAGAGATATTCATGATAACCCGGAGAAGGGTTAGGGGATGTGATCTCCTAATTGGATTGGGGGGGGTAGAAGAGGAAGGCAGAAGGGGATGGGAGAAAGAGAGCGAGAAAAGAGGAGGGGAGAAGAGGACATGGGAGAGCAGGGTAAGAATAGAGCAGAGCACAAAACTTAAGCCCAAATGGATCAAAGACCTCAACATAAATCCAGCCACACTGAACTTCTTAGAAGAGAAAGTGGGAGGTACCCTTGAACGAATTGGTACAGGACACAGCTTCCTGAACATAACACCAGTAGCACAGACAATGAGATCAACAATTAATAAATGGGACCTACTGAAACTGAGAAGCTTCTGTAAGGCAAAGGACACAGTCAGCAAGGCAAAAAGGCAGCCCACAGAATGGGAAAAAATATTCACTAATCCCACATCTGACAGAGGGCTGATCTCCAAAATTTACAGAGAACTCAAGAAGCAAAGTGGGCTGCAGAACTAAATAGAGAGTTTTCAATAGAGGAGTATAAAATGGCTGAGAGGCACTTGAGAAAGTGCTCAACATCCTTAGCCATCCGGGAAATGCAAATCAAAACAACTCTGAGATACCATCTCACTCCTGTCAGAATGGCTAAAATCAAAAACACCAATGACAATTTATGCTGGAGAGGATGTGGTGAAAGGGGGACACTTCTCCATTGCTGGTGGGAGTGACAACTGGTTCAGCCACTTTGGAAATCAGTATGGAGATTCCTCAGAATAATGGGAATAAACCTACCACAAGACCCAGCAACTCCACTCTTAGGCATATATCCAAAAGATGCCCATTCATACCACAAAGATGTCTGTTCCACTATGTTCATAGCAGCTTTATTTGTAATAGCCAGAACTTGGAAGCAACCTAGATGTCCCTCACCCGAAGAGTGGATAGAGAAAATGTGGTACATCTACACAATGGAGTACTATTCAGCAGAAAAAAATAATGGAATCATGAGATTTGCAGGCAAATGGATGACACTAGAAGAAACCATCCTGAGTGAGGTAACCCAGTCACAAAAAGAGAAACATGACATGTACTCTCTCATATTTGGATTTTAGACATAGATCTGGGGAGTGCCAGCCTACAATCCTATGGCCAGAGAGTCTGGGAAACAGAAACTTCATTTAGTGGCTGATCGAAGAAGAGGCAGACTCCCTTGGTTAAGTACTGAGCTGAACTCAAGAAAGCCAGTAACAGAGAGGGAGGACTGATGATCAAAGGGATTAAGACTGGGCTGGTTTAACCCCCAGAAACAGCTGACCAGACAAAGGTTAACTCTTGAATCCCAGGCATCAGCCTGGGAATCCAGCATGGGACTGATCAAGACCCCCTGAATCTGGGTATCAATGAGGAGGTCTAGGGAATCTATTAAGCCTTGGGCAGCAGATCAGTACCCATCCCAAGTATACACAAGGACTTTGGACTCCCATAGAACAATGTGAGGTGCACCCTCACCCTGAACTCTTGGGGAAGGGTCTAGGCCCTGCCCTATATGAAATGACAGACTATGGACACCCCCATGGAGGGCCTCACCCTCCCTGGGGGAATGAGGGGATAATGGGGGGGGGGGGAGGGCACGGGAAGAGGGGAGGGAATGGGAGAGGGGCCTGGAACTGACTTTTGAAGCAACCTGTTTCTTATCTAAATTTAAACTGGAAAATAAAATTAAAAAAAGAAAAAAAAAGAATAGAGGAGAAAAGAGTGGGAGATACCATAAAACAGGGAGCCAGTATAAGTTGGAGGAGAGATCTGGCACTAGTGAGATCTTCACAGATACACAAGAATGACACCAACTGGCATTAAGTCTACCTTAATGCCCTCCCATGGTAATGAGAATGATGATTACCTCATATGCCATTTACCTTATATGCCATCCTAGAACTCTCATCCAGTGGGTGATGGAGGCAGAGGCAAACACCCACAGCTATGAACCGAATTGAACTCCTGGAACCCAGTTGTAAAGAGGAGTGATGACCAAAGGAGTCAAGATCGGGCTGGCGAAACCCACAGAAGTAGCTGACATAAACAAGGGGGAAAACATGGACCCCAGACTGATGACTGAGGTGCCACCATGGAACTGATCCAGACATTCCTCCTACTGAACCTGGGTGACAGAGAGGAGGCCTTGGCAATCTGTGGGATCTGGGAGAGTGAGGTAGTATTTATTCCTGGCATATAGAGGGACTCTGAGAACCCATACCACGTGGAGGGATGGTCTCTCAGCCTGGACACATGGGAAAGAACCTAGGCCCTTCCGGGGATGATGTGACAGACTCTAAAAATCCCTCATAGAAGTCCTTGCCGCATGCGAGCAGGCATGAAGACCTGGATTTGGATCCTCAACAACCACATTAAAAAGGTTGGCATGACCACAAGTCTGTAATTTTCTTTCCATGTTTAGAAGAATTGAAAATAGATTGAAGCTCTTTGGCAAGACAATTTCAAGGACATCGGAGAGCTCTACATCCAGTAGGAATAAGGCAGGGCATGATGGAACATAAATAATTCTCGCCCACTTGTGACCCTTGCATGACAAGCACAGATAAATGCAACAATACACTTGCAATTAGATGTATGTACGTGCACAATCTGAGTTTGTGAGAAACTTATAGATAATGTAATCAAAAACAAGCGTGTGTTTATGAGAAAATATACAGCAAAAAAGACAAAATGAGCATTAGCTCAGGAAAACAACTGTTATGGAAATGCAGAGAAAAAAGCCTTATTATTCCTCTCCCTAAAATATCCCATTTACGCAATGAAATGGAAGGATGAAGGAGATTGTCTGGAATTATTTATAACTACATTATTATTCATTAAATCAATCTTTTCTTCAAGACTTGAACAACTTAATATATTACTGACTGTTGGTTTCTATTTGATCAAGTTCTGACCATCGCACTACCCTTATTTGAATAACATCTTGCCTAAGGGTTATAATACAAAATCAAATACCTACTAAGTACATGAATTATCTCAGACTCACTTAAAATATAGATGTCAAAAATACTTCAACAGTAAATTTTATTTAAATTAAAAATAATCTTATTTTACATATCAACCCCAGTTCTCTCTCCCTCCTGTCCTCCCCATTTCCCCCAACATCTCTCCATCCTACCCTGCATCCACTCCTCAGAGAATGTGAGGCCTCCTATGGGGTGAATCATCAAAGTATGTCACATCATTTGGGGTAGGACCGAGGCCTTCCCTGCTTCAACAGTAACTTTTATTATAGAAACTACTGGACAAAATCTTCTAAAGTAATAACTATTTAAATTTTACATTTTAATGTTATAATGTCAAGCATAAGATTTTTTCTGGAAAATATATATAAATTATGCTTTTTAATTAAACTGTTAAAATGTAGAACACAGAATAACATGTCTTAGGCTGAATAGACACAAATGGTACGTTCACAGAAAAAGTAAATATTCAAATTTAGTTTAGTAATACTTTGGGAACTGAAAGTCACACAACTGACTACTATTAAAGTTAATGCTGCTTCTATTTCAAAGCCCAAGTAATATATTCAAGGAAATGCGATATGTCATTATTACTTAAACTGAACAAGTGTCACATACAATCTTCAGTTTTTATACAGAGGTAGAGTGTGGACAATGACATAAATACGAAGAATACTGAGGGTGGTTAGCAGGTAAATAAGGTAAGATGCTATTGCAGGAATCTTGACAACAAAGACTGGGCATCAGATTAAATTAAAAACTGAAAAGTTTTAAACAGATTCTATTATAATATATTTTGTAGAAAATAAATTTGCATTTAAATTGCAAGAATGTATCTAACTTCACACAACTGGTATTTAAAATAATGATAGTTTGATACTTGAAACTAAGTTTAGAGTCATAGTATCAAGGAAAGAGACACTTATCAATCTAGCACAAAAATCTGTGCTGTTAATAACCTGATACTTTTCCCTTTCAAATGTAGCAAACCTTTAGGAATATTCAAACCAATTCACATTAAAATTCTTATAAATGTTATTTTCTTTCCTGGAATTCAGTGTTAAATCTGTGTAAACACTTGATTTTATAGTACAAAAGAATTTAAGATTTAGAAGCAAAAAAATTAAAATGAAGTTTCTTATAAATAGGTTATAGATTGGTAAGCAAATGGTTGGTAGGTAATATGTAGAGGATAGGAGGGGAGAGAGAGAGAGGAGAGAGAGACAGAGAGAGCAGAGAGAGCAGAGAGAGAAAGGGAGGAAGGGAGGGAGAGAAATGGAGAGAGAGAGAGAGATAGAGAGAGATAGAGAGCTTGAGGGAAGGAGGAGAGAGAGAAAGAGAGAGAGAATTTATTCCCTTGTGCATATCAAAATATCTTCAATATGTATTCCTTGCCAAGTCAATACCAATACTGATGTTACATTTTAAGCACAGGGAACTGCTTAAATTACCCACCAATGATTTAGGATTTATTATAATACCCAAGTAAAACCACTGTCATAGTTCTCAATTAACCCTTTTTGAATAAAAAATGGCAACCAGAGGTTCAATAAAGTGAAATGGCAAAGAATCAAAAGAATTTTGGAGATGCTGAACATTAGGCATAGATTTTTTTCTAGCAAATTAATCAGGGTGTAACCATAGAAATAGCATTGTAAAAGATATTCAAGTTTATAAAATAAAAGTTTGCCTGCCCATCTCGGTCTAATTTGTCCTGGACACTTTCATGTGTTGATGGCTACAGTGTGTATAAGGATGAAGCCTAAGATTGGCTGAACTAAATCACATCTCCCCACTTCATGTTATCGCGGGAAACTTTGGGTGTCATGGATAATGACAAGGTGAGAAATGTTTCTGGAGTGTCCTAGAATTTCCATCATCTGGAACAGAATAACATTGATTTTTAGGAAATCATATTCTGGCAGCTAATCACTGCTTGGAAATTATATCCATTACACTCAGCAGTGTTCAAAACTAAACAAATTGATAGGAATTTTATCTTCATTCCTTTGATATGAAATTTACAGACTTGCTTTTAATAGAAACTACTAGGGATAAGAAAATTGGTGTTGCCAGGTGTTAGTGACACATGCCTTTAATCCCAGGACTAGGGAGGTAGAGGCAGGCAAATCTCTGTGAGTTTGAGACCCGCCTGGTCAACCAAGCTAGTTCAAGGGCAGCCTCCAAAACAATACAGAGAAACCCTGTCTCGAAAAACAATAAAACAAAAAAAAGAAAGAAAGTTGGTTCTATGGATAGTACATGGATGAACATGGATGATCACTGCAATCTTATTCAGGGTTATTAGGACATAAGTCCAGGATCGACAATTGCTGGACTATTAATTAACTGATTTAATAGTATCAGTTTCATATTTTTAAATCTGGTTTATTGATTCACTCATAGTCAAATATAATCTTATTACCTATGACTTATATAAATGCATATCATACTTTCACTATAAAAATTATACACTAAGCTGATTGGGGAACTCCAGGGAATCCCCTCAGGCACCAACCAGTGGAATGAAACGTAGTCTGGACACAGGGCATCTTGCCTGGCTAAAAAAGTTGCCCGGTTGAGACTTTGTATCCTCCATTACTGGGAGTCCTCACTAGGGTCACCCTCATAGATTCCAGGAAGTTTCCACTGCACTTGATTTGCACAGTGCCCTACAATCCCAGCCATCTGTTCCGACACTCATATCATCTCCACCTAAAACTGATCTCTCCTGCTCTCATCCCCACCCACTCTCAGTCCATAAGAAAAATCAACTCTTTTTCCCCATTAAGGGAGATTCATGTGTCCCCCCTAGAGACCTCCTTTTTACCTAACCTCTTTGAGTTTATGGATTGTAACTTGGTTATCATTTACTTAAGGGGTGATATCCACTAATTAGTGAACTCTTTCCATATTTGTGTTCTGGGCCCAGGATGATTTTTTCCCTAGTTCCATCTCTTTTCATGCAAAATTTTGTGATGACAATTTTTTTAACAGATGAGTGATATTCAATTGTGTAAATTACCGTATATTTTATCCATTCTTCTGTTGAGGGGCATCTAGGTTGTTTCCAGTTTCAGGCTATTATGAAAAAAAAGGTGCAATAAATGTACTTGAGAAAGTGACTTTGTTGAAGGATAGCGTGTCCTCTGGGTAAATGCCCAAAAGTAGTGTATCTGGGTCTTCAAGTAGATTGATTCCCACCTTCCTGAGGAACTACATTGACTTCCACAGTGGCTATACAAATCTGTATTCTCACAAGCAATGAAGGAGTCTTCCCTTTGTTCCACATCCTTGCCAGCATGAGCTGCCACTTGTGTTGCTGATCTTCAACATTGTCTGACAGGTATACATTGAAACCTGGGAAGGCCATATGTGAGCTCGCGGAGACTGAAATGACAATCACAGGGCAGCAAAGAACTGCAGCAGGTCCTCTGTGAGTATGCTGTGGTGGTTAGCTTGTAGTTTTGTAGTACTTGTAAGTGTGGAAGCAGAAGCCTGTTCTTGGGGCTCTTTTCCTCCTGCTGGGTACCATGACCAGCTTCGGTGCGAAGGTTTTTGCCTTGTCTTAATGTATTTTGTTTACTTGTTACTTCTTTGAGGCATGACTTTCTGTGAAGTAAAACAGAGGAGATATGGATTTGGAGGAAAGGGCAATTGGAGAAAACCTGGGAGGAATAAGGGAGGGAAAGAGGACAGCCTGTAGTTGGAATATTTTTTTAACTGTTTATCAGTTTTATTGCTTCTATTTTGTGAAATTAGAAACAGATTTATGGACATCATGCTAACTGTTTGTTAGGGGGAACGCAAATGTAAATCCAGTTTTATAAAATTTATATTTATTTGCTTTTTAACAATTTTCTTGGTATCCTGTTTACAAACTATCAAATTCATTTTCAAGTTCAATTATGAATTTATCAAAGCCTATTATCTTGCCTAATGTTTTTTTCTTTTTTTTTTAATTTTAAATAGCTTGTTTTACATGTCAATCCCAGTTCCCTCTCCCTCCCCTCCTCCCGCACTCCCCTTCCACCCTCCCTCCCACCCTATTTCAAGGCAAAAATCAGAACAAGAAAGATAACAGTCCTCAGAAGAAATAAAAAAATACTACTAACACTATAGTTCTATTCACAGTCTCTAAAACTGCAAGCAATAAATGTGATGTTTAATACAAAAATTAAAGTAAAATAAAATTATACAATAAAATAATATTTTGAATTAAATTGGTAGTTTCATATTAAGTAATAAGTATGTATTCAAATAAGAGAAACTGTAAAAAACATGGTCATTGTTTACAAATAAAGATTTAAAAATACTATGATAAGGACAGGCAATTCTTTTCTTTAATTTGTGTTTTGTTATTTTAAATTAGTATATTTTATTGATAGTAGTGGCGATCAAGAGCTTATACACCTACTTTTACATAATGCTTTCCCAGATAATCTTAGACATCTTCATAGAAATCTCACAACAAATTGGAACTTTGAATTACCACAAAGAAAGATTAAAGTATAACTACTTTGTACATCAGACATCTAGAACATATTTCACCAGCCCATGGTAATAAGCATAAAATTATTATTACTTCCTGTTCTAAGTATGGCTCTAGTTACCTCTTTATAAATAGGTAAGAAGCAAAGAAGAACCCAATTTTCATGTGTAAAATGAACCTACAGAGAAGGTATGTGCAGTCTGTGACATAGTATTATCGATCAGTTCATGCTGATTGTCAAAACCAAACCAGTTTGACATGGTTGGGATAGTTCTGAGACCTTAAGACAGATAAAATCCTCAAAGTTGACCTTGCTCTCAGACAAAGAACAATAAACTTTCACAAAATGTAGTCGTGGTTTACAAAGGATGTTGGCAGAAGTGGACAATGCCAGATTGGCTTAGCAAGGCAATACATCAATTGCTAAAGAAAGGGATGTTCACTTATTTCTGCTCAATAGAATTTGATGAATGCAATCTGCATTTCCCATTTTCTAAATGAGTGTTTTAACCCCAATTAGGTGTTTCCAGATGCTGCTATTCTTTGTGTATTCTTTTAGAGAAAAAATATTTATTTGGTATTATATATCACAGGGACAGATAATTGTGCTTCATAAGAAGAAGGATGAATGCAATCTGTAACTTGTGGGGTTTGAACTGAAATATTACCAGATGACACTTTGATAGTAGACCTTGGGTAATTGATAAGCTCCTTCAGTTCATGTCAAAGGAGAATGCATGGATTTCTGGCATTTTTCTGGGCCTTAGTTAGGTTGTGGAAGAGATTAACGTTCCCAAACCCAGAGCAGCTTTCTTCTGCATTTTCCCCTAATGTTAGTATCTTTCTTGCTTTTTTATCAGATTAATGTTGTCAAAAATGTTAGGTAGCATACACGGGTAGAGTTATGTGAGGAATTCATTGCATAAAATAGAATAATTGCCTTTTTGTCTAGTCTTCCTTGATGGATGGAGAAAGGAATGAAGCCAGGCATTGCCACAGTCATGGGAAACCTAACATTGTAACTCTTATCATTATTAGTATTATAGAGCAGAAAATTCCAGAAACTCTATTCCCTTGAGAAATCACTTAAACCAGTCACAAGTAAGTAATCACAGATGTTTAATATGAGGAGATCTTCAAACATACTTTTTTGAAAATGACAACTTTCTGAAAACAACTACGGTATCAATAATAAACAGGATAGTGATGCCATTAGACCCTAAAGAAATTCTTTAAGAAATACCAGCTAGAGACAACTCCTTAAACATTGACATCTGTCCATACTTATAAACTTCAGTGTGAGTTTGCCTGGAGAATCTGTAAATGAGGTGTGGCAAAATTCCTGTGTTTATTATTGATAAGCATGTTTGAAAGGCTTGTATTTTTATTATGTTTTGCTCACTATCAAAATCAATCAGCCTCCATGTAAAATGGAAGCAGAGTATTGGGAGGAATACAACTTGTATCTGCCTTTTTTATTTAATAAAATGCACAGGGGATGGTGTGGGGGTTGGTGGGGGACAGGGGAGGAGCTGAGGGAGAACTTTACATGGGATTGACATGTAAAACAAGATTGTTTCTAATTTAAATAAAAAAATTGCTTTACCAGAAAAAAAATCCACGGTAGACTTTCTATCAACTTCTCTAGGGAATCTCAAAAATAGAATAGAAACACACAAAGCAACATGGTTTAATTTTGATTAAAATAACAATTCATTTTTTTTACTGAAAAACTGAAATAGTTCTACCAGATTTTTGTCTGCTCTGTTACTCATTCTTTCCATATTGATTTTTTTCTCTTTTGTTCTAATCTTGGATTCTCACTCTAGCTTCTAGGCAGTAATTTTCTATAGATCATCTATTAATTGTTCAAAAGTAACTGCAAATAGCAAGTATCATATTTAAACATATTAAATGCAGAATACTACAAAACCATAAAATCTTAGATATTTCTCAACTTTTGACTTAAATACTGAGATGAGAAAAAATTATTTTCATAAACTAAAGTGAGGGTTTTACCACTCAAAGATTAACAACAGTTATGTGGAATAGGTAAAAATATAGTATAAGTTTATGTATATGTTAATTCATGTGCATGTTTTATAAAATCTTTCCTGGGATGTTGGCATTTGGATTGAGATATTTTGAAATTTATGTGATTCTCTTTGCAATAACAACACTGGGGTTATTTATGAGGAAATAGAGATTATGAAGCCATTTATTTAACACTAAAATTAAAAACTAGGCTGGTCACTTGGCACAGAGGGTAGAGATGCTTGCTGTTATACCTCATGACCTGAGTTTCATTCCTAGAATTTAGGTAGTTGAGGGAAAGAAACAACGTCTGAATGATCCCATGATTTCTGTACAGATGTGATACGAATGTACATGCTTGCACAGAAATAGAAATTTGGTTTAAAAACTATATTAAATTAAAGTCAGAAATCATCTCATTTTAACAATAGTTTCTTTTAAAGAAAAAGAGATTTGAAACTTCTCTTCCATGGTCCAGAACCTGGTGTTTGCATGAGGTCTGAAGCTCATTTCAAATCCCATTCAAAGTGAATCATCAACATATAAAATGCAAGCACATCACATCTTTCTTTCTTTCTTTTTCTTACTCTGTCTCTCTCTCTCTTTCTTTCTATCTTATTGTATCATTTAATTCTCTATATAGAGCACTGTCACTCAAAGAACTCCCTGTGTTATTTTACACTCAAATACTTTTTATATATGTACCAATGATTTTAATTTCCTTTTGCCCCTATATTCTTGTTTAAAGCTATCAGGTAAACAAGAATAAAAGGACCAAAGGAAATTAAACAAGGAATGATTTCCTTCTGGTATAGACTATATTACCTTGTCTTGTGGGACCCCGCAAGAACTAGGATATCTTAAGATGGAGATCAAGGTGATAATAGCTTTGATAGATTACTTCTGTTTTACTAGTTTGTAACACACAGATACACACTCTAAATTTATTTTTATAAAATAGCATAAATTATACCATTGGAAGAAAACCACAAACCTAAATTTTATATTCACTTTTCCATTCCAGAATTTCATGTTTAACCTAATAGGATTTGTTGTTGTTGTTTCGTGTTGTGGTTTAGTTTTAGGTTATTGGCAGATTAAATCTGACTCCTATTTTTCTTTACAAAATCTTTACCTTATTTTTATTCTTTTTTTATTATTCACATTATTATTTTTATTTTTTATTCAACTTTTTACACATGTTATTCCCAGTTCCCTCTCCCTCCCAACCTTCCGCAGCCCCCCAACTCCCTCAATCCCCCACCCCACTCCATGACCCTCCAATCCCAGGGAGGGTAAGGCCTAGGTCCTCCTCCATGTGTCCAGGATAAGAGACCACCCCTCCCTATGGAATGGACTCCCATAATCCATTTGTATGCCAGGAATACATAATGATCTACTCTCCAAGGTCCCAAAGAATGCCGAGGCCTTCTCTCTGACACCCAGGTTGGGGCCTGGGGTCTGAATTAGTCCCATGCTGGCCTCTCATTCATCAGTCTGGGGTCCATGCAATCCCCCTTGTTTAGGTCACCAGCCTCTGTGGGTTTCGCCAGCCTGGTCTCGATTCCTTTGCTCACCACTCCTCTTTGCAACTGGGTTACAGGAGTTCAGTTCAGTGTTTAGCTGTGGGTGTCTGCCTCTGCTTCTGTCAGCCACTGGATGTGGGTTCTAGGATGGTATATAAGGTAGTCACCAATCTCATTATTATAGGAGGGCATTCAAGGTAGCTTTAATGCTAGTTCTTGTCATTCTAGTGAATCTCACAAGTGCCAGATCTCTCCTCCAACCTATACTGGCTCCCTCTATTATGGTATCTCTCATCGTTCTATCCTCTATTCTTACCCTGACTCAACCTTCCTGTTTCCCCATGTCCTCATCTTCTCCCCTCTTTCTTCCATCTCCCTCTCCCCTCCCATTCCCCATGTTCTCAATCCAATTAGGAAATCTTGTCCCATTCCCCTTTTCCGGGCTAACATGCGTAACTCTCTTAGGGTCCTTCTTGCTTCCCAGACTATCTGGTGGTGGAATTATAAGATGACAATCCCGTGCTCCATGTCTAAAATCCATATAGGAGTGAGTACATGCCATGTTTGTCTTTTTGTGACTAAGGTTATCTGATTCATGATGGTTTCTTCTATTGTCATCCATTTGCCTGAAAATTTCAAGATTTCATTGTTTTTTTTTTTGCCTCTGAGTATAGTACTCCATTGTGTAAACGTACCACATTTTCTCTACCCATTTTTCAATTGTGGGGCATCTAGGTTGCTTTCAGGTTCTGGCTATTATAAATAATGCTTCTATGAACATACTTGAGCAGATGTCCTTATTGTATGAGTGTATATCTTTTGGGTATATGCCTAAGAGTGGAATTGCTGGGTCATGTGGTAGACTGAGTCACAATTTCCTGAGGAATATCCATACTGATTTCCATAGTGGCTGTAGGAGTTGGTAATCCCACCAGCAGTGGAGGAGTGTTCTCCTTTCTCCACATCCTCTCCAGCACAAACTGTCATTAGCATTTTTGATTTTAGCCATTGTGACAAGAATGAGTTGCTGTGACTTGCATTTCTATGATGGCTAAGGATATTGAGCACTTTCTCAAGTGTCTCTTAGCCATTTTAGACTCCTCTATTGAGAATTGTCTATTTAGTTCTGTAGCCCACTTTTTAATTGGATCCTTCGGTATTTTGGAGACTTGCTTCTTGAATTCTTTGTAAATTTTGGAGATCAGCCCTCTATCACATGTTGGGTTGATGAATATCTTTTCCCATTCTGTGGGCTTTCATTTTGTCTTGATGACTGTGTCCTTTGCATTGTAGAAGCTTCACAGTTTCAGGAGGTCCCATTCATTAATTGTTGATCTCAGTGTCTGGAAGTGGTCTCCTGTACCAATTTGTTCAAGAGTACTTTCCACTTTCTCTTCTAAGAGGTTCAGTGTAGCTGGATTGATGTTGAGGTCTTTGATCCATTTGGACTTAAATTTTGTGCATGGTGATAGATATGGATCTATCTGCTGTCTTTTACATGCCAGCATCCAGTTATGCCAGCATATTCTTTCTTAAAATGTATTTGCATTTGCATTTGTGTATATACACACTCATGCTTGTCCCAAGACACATATTTTGTAGTCAGATGACAACTTGCAGGCCTTGGTTTGATTCTTCCACCATGTATGACCTGGGGATTAAATTCAGGTCAGCAGGAATTGTGGCTACTGCATCTATCCTCTGAACTATTCACCTGACTGATCTGTGTTCTTAAATACAATTGGAAATATATCCAGAGTAGTAAAATGAAGAAGTTATCCCCAATTGTGAATTAGGAGTTCCCTGTTTCCTTAGTTTCTCAGAACACAGTTTGTATTGGTAAGCTTCCAAAGATTTGACAAAGCCCTTGGTGAAAGCAACTTAAAAAGGAAGGACCCATAAATATTCACAGTTTCATAGATTTCCATCCACACGCACCTGTTTTACTTCTTGTCTTGTGGGGAGAATGAAAGGTATGGCCAAAATTCATGATGGAGGAAAAAAAAACTCAATGTTGGTAGCTAAGAAAGAAGGTAGATGGTGGAGTAGGGATATCACTTTTCAAGGGCCACTGCTAGGGTCTGCTTTTACTAACCTAGCCCCACCTATGCAGATAGGAGCTGATCAGTTGATCACTGGGTCGATAAATAATCTAGTCACATTATCACTACCAGCTCACAATTCTAGTCTATGTGGTAGGTGTTTTGCTTTATTTTTATTTTTTCTTTCATTATATTTTAACATAGAATTTAAAAAACAAAAATAACTCTAGGAACTTATTTAATTTAACTTTATTCATGAATACAATATTTACAACATTTTCTCTACACCTCCTACCTTCTAGTTTGCCTCTCACATCCTTTAAAATTTATGACTTTTTCTGTAATCACTAACTGTGCTTACAAACATGCATATGTATATAGAACAATGACTTCATTTAGTGTTGCTAGGATGTAAATGTGCTTAGAGATGATTTCTTGTGATTGGATATTTTATCAGAGGATTTTCCCAGGAGAACTCTTATTCTTGTTGGACCAGCAATAAATCTTCAGCTGCTAAGTGGACACACTCCACTCAATAGGAGTATATCCACATCTGGTACTACAACTTAGAGAGCAGGGTGGTCATAGTTCTGATCACAGAATCTACTACTTACATTTTTCTGAACCATTATTGCTGCTAATTGCATTCATGTCAAGTTGTTGTTTGAGACTGGATGTCACTATATTTTTAATAGGCCTGAAGCTCTCTATGTAGATAAGGCTCTCCTCAAATTCATAGATCCACCTGGCTTGGCCACTTGAGTGCTGGGATAAACACACCTTGGCATCATATTCATAGTTACCTTTATACCCACAGATAAGTATATATCTTACCCCTCATCAAAGAATCTTCTCTCTGTAGCAGGCAGAAGCTACTATAGAAATTCACAAGTGGTGGTAAAGGTACAGAAAATAAGTGACTCTAGGCTATCCACCCATAATCAATACATCTACAACACAATGCTATACCTGAGGTTGTTAAAACAACAAGTTAGATGAGTCAGAAAAATTGCAAAAGCCAAAGCACCAAGGTATTTGTTGCAATATCATGTCTTCTAAATATAAGAGGTGCATAATGAAAATACTACCTGATGTGTCAATATAAATGGGACAAATTACAAAAGGTCCCAACCCTAAATAAAAAGTTAAAGGTAGTTCAGTGGCTGCTGGGAGAGGAAGAATCTTAAATCATTATTTATCTCTGATGCATTTCTTGTAAAAAGTGGAATTAATAAAGTGATTTTTTGATGTTTATATATTTCACAACATTGTGAATGTAGCATCACAATCTAGTAGAGTTTCAACAACTGGAGAAATTTGTTTTAAAAGTTTACATTTTTCTCAAATGTTCCCTGTATTTTAAGGAGATGTTATTTCAAAGTTCAGTTAAGGAATTGGTTTCTTGATTTTTTTAGACAATCTGAATACAGAGAAGAAATAGAAACAATTATGATTTATGGTCTTCCATTTTTTATACTCTATTAAAATTTTTGACAGAAAATCAGTCAAGTCATCTTGAAATGAATCAAGAGTAGATTAAGATTACCTGATTTAAAACTATTTCTTGTAACTGCTGGAGTATATTTATGCAAGATTATGATATGGTCATCATTTGTCAACAGAGACAGTGCTTATGGTTCCCCCAGGTTAACTTAGGGATCATTAGAACTTGAAAGTACACTTGTACTGTAAACACTATTGTTAGGAACACTTTCTCCAGGTAGAAGTATGACTATCTTGACCTTGGAAGGACTAGCAAATTATAGGACATTTCACTTTTATAGACAGAAGAAAAAGAAAATCCTGCCTGGAAGTTGCTCTGCTAAATGCTGCCCCTTAGAACACAGACAGGTAGCCCAAGAATGGGATCAGTCAAGATATGAATTCCATTGAGCCAATAGTTTTGTGAAAATTTAGAGTGGCAGTGCAGTACTTGGTGTCAAGATATCAAATGACTCATTAATAACAAGCTCAAGGGAGGATACAGGCTTTGAAGCTATCAGAGACAGTAAACCCGCTTTAATCAAACATACCAAATACCTGAGATTCTGACATCATATCTTGTCACCCAGAACTCATATGGCACTTTCTGTGGCTCCTATTACTATTTATCCAATAAATGTGGTTTCAATAGTATATCCCACCTGGTAATTTACCATTGTTGCTTGAGTGTATATATAGCACTGCATTAATTCATTCAAATTTTAGCCTCAAAAAAATGAAAAACAAAAGCAAAGATCAGGAAGAAAAACTCAATGTAATAAAGTACTAGACACTTCAAATATTATGTTCATCTACTCACAGGCTTCTGAATACAATTCTATTTTATTAAAATATATTATATGCAAATCTATCTATGTTAAAATTTACAGGTATAGGATGTTATAGCTATATACCAATAACAAAATTGGTACAGACATTTTCAATTTAAGACTATTTTCTAATACCTGAGAAGAAAGACACCGTAGTTAAAATTGCTAAGACATGTCTTTAAGGATAATTAAAAATATTTTAAGTCAATACCTTTCCTGAAATTTTGAGAGTGTTACACATGTAGTACTGGAATTTTGAAGAAAACCCATCATTCTCTGATAGATCAAGAGTTGTTCCCTCTGTGTATGCAGTTAAATTGGTGTGCTCTAAGACTTTTTATTGGACATGTTAATGATGACTTAATGGGTGGATTATCACTCTTTTTAATAATTAGAAAACCCTTTGTTTACAGAAATCTGTTCTATCTTCTCCCAGATACACTAGCCCACCTCCTTTTCCTTCTCACCTTGCTATGAATGCAACATTTGTCTTAGATTAGGGTAACAAGATGGTATGTTATTTGCAAAGCCCTGATCCACATGAAGAATCTTCATTTCCCACCGCTAGGCCACATGTATAAAATTAAACAGAGTGTTCTGGAGTCTAAGGTGAGTCAGTCAATTATAACTAAATGGCTACACAATGATACAGACAAATTGAAAGCTGCACTGAACAATTCATGTGGAAGATATTGGATATTATTTTTTATTACATTACATCATTTTTTATTTTAATTTTAAATAGCTTGTTTTACATGTCAATCCCAGTTCCCTCTCCCTCCCCTCCTCCCGCACTCCCCTTCCCCCCCCAGCCTCCCACCCTGTTGCCAAATCCTTCCACATAGGGGATATCTAGAGTCTGTCATTTCACTCCGGGTAGGGTCCAGGCATTCCCCTAGAGTCCAGGCTGAGAGAGCATCCTTACAGATATGTATGATATGCTTAATTAAGAAAATAGAGTATTATCTGTCTGTATTTTTAATTAATGTTCTACAAGTATTGAATGAGTACCATCAAAGCATTTTGAACAAATTTTGGTAGAATCTCCTTCCTTCTGCTACTGTGATCTACTGGGTATATATTCCACATGTTCATTATGCATATATTTGTTGATGACATAGTGAAGAGAAAAGCACTAAATATGTATGACAAAGTATCTCTATTTTAAGATGCAGAGTCCATTGGGTGTATGTTCTGGAATGTATAGCTAATCCATATGGCATTATTTTTAAGTTTTTGAGAAATCTCTATTTGATTTCTAGTTTGCACTCCCATCAGTAGGGAATAAGGACTTCTTTTCCTCTACATATTCTCAAACAGCTGTTGCTAGATTTCTACTTTTAAAAAGAATCTAAATTGAGTATGGTCATGCAGGTCTTTAGTCTTAGCACAAGCAGACAAAAGCAGGTTTTTCTATATTACTTTAAGACTAACCTGGTCTACCTAGAAAATTTCAGGACAACTAAGGTTACATGCTGAGCCACTGTCTCAAAAATATAAAGGGTTTGCTTTTCATGCTTATGATTGCATTTTTGTACATATGTATTTGCACCATGTGTGTGCCCTGTACATGGTGACCTACAAGGCAAGAAGAGGAATTTGGATATCCACACAACTAGAATGACTAATATTTGTGAGCTGTCACATGTTCTAAGAACTAAACCTGAGATTTCTGTAAGAAATGGTAGTTCTCTCTCTCTCTCTCTCTCTCTCTTTCATTTTAACTATTTCTTTTATATTTTGAGATTATCATGACATCATTTCCACATTCCCTTTCATCCCCCAAACCCTCTCATTTATTCCCCCAAATTCTCTTTCAAGTTCGTACCCTCTGTCTACACTAATTGTTGTTGTATACATGTAAGTGTAAGTAAAGTAAGAAGACATATTGTGCACAAGTTAATAAATATATAAATGAAACCTGCTCAGTACATGCAATGTTTTCAGCACTGACAACTTAATATTAGGTAGCAAATTGGTGTGCTCTTCCCTGAAAAAATTAGTTTTCCCATCTCAGTGGTCCTAGGTTGCCTGTGATGCATATTTTTCTTAACCATTGAGCTGTCTTGCCAGTCCCTTGTCAGATTTCCTGGTGAAAACACACTCTGACTTGAGTAAGGAAGATTCTCAAAGAGAATTAATTTGCATTTTTCTGATAACCTGAGATGGTGAACATGTTTTAAAATATGTATTTTCCATTTGCATTTCTTCTTTTGAGAACTATCATTTCATTTCATTATGCCACTTCTTGATTGACAGTGCTTTTATGCATAACATTTTGAAAGATTTTTTTAAATTCTGATGGTGTTATATTGGAAAATTTTATGGATTTTAATGTGGATGACATGAAAATTTGAGAAAAAAAACAAAAAATAGAGAAATAAAGTAGAACTAAAGTTTAATCCAGTAATCCTTTATGGGGGGGATTTATCTAAAAAAAAACAAACAAACCTGCAATAATGATATCAGAGACAGATTGTTACTCTTGTGTCCATTGCAGCATATGAAGATTATTAGTTTGTAAACATAAAATAAATTAACATTTGCAGAGAAAAGTGTAAGATAAATCTATCATATATTTGGCATAGCCTTAAGAACCAGCAGGTTAAGCTAATAATCTCATAATTTTCATGGAAACTTATGGTCATGGATTCTGCAATTCCTCACATATAATGAGAGATAATTTCTCTTTTCCTAATTTACACTTAAAAAAACAATATAAAAATGCTGGATTCGACAGCATATATACTGAAATTGGAACGATACAGAGAAGATTAACATGGCCCCTTCTCAAGGATGACACAAAAATTCATGAAGTTTTCCATATTTTTTACATATAAAGGCAAAACTATAAGAATTACACCTGACTTCACCATGGAAACTCTGAAAGCCAGAAGGTCCTGGATGGATATTCTACCAACACTAAGAGATCATGGACAGCCCAGACTACTATACCCAGCAAAGCTTTCAATCACTATAGATGGAGAAAACAAAATATTCCATAACAAAACTAGATTCAAGCAATACATATCCACTAACCCAGCCCTACAAAAAAATTCTGAAAGGAAAACTCCAACCCAAGGAAGTTAACTACAACAAGAAAAACATAGGCATTATGTAATCCAATCTTACCAATAGCCAAAAGAAAAACGGGGTGGAATTCCATACATAATTCCACCACCACCAACCATTCCAAATGAAAGAAGAATGAGCAATCAATGCTCATTAATATTCTTCAATATTAATGGTCTTAACTCACCCATAAAACAACACAAGCTAACAGAATGGTTCTGAGGACAGAACCCACCTGCTGCATAAAAGAAATACACCTCAGCCTCAAAGACAGGCATTACCTCAGAGTTAAATGTTGGAAAAGCTTTTCGAATCAAATGGACCCAAGAAATAAGCAGGTGTAGCAATTCTAATATCTAAAAATTAGACTTTAAACTAAAATCAATCAAAAGAGATGAAGGAGGTCATTACATCCTCATCACAGGAGAAATCGAACAAGATGAAGTTTCAATTCTGAACATCTATGCCCCAAATACAAACACATCCACATCCGTAAAAGAAACATTACAAACTCAAATCACATATAAAACCCTACACACTTATAGTGGGAGACTGCAACACCCCACTCTCAACACCAGACAGGAATACCAGACAGAAACTTCACAAAGAGCAAAGGGGCTAATAGAAGTTATTACCCAATTGGGATTAACAGACATATATAAAACATTCCATCCAAATAAAAAAGAATATACCTTCTTCTCAGCACCACATGGAACCTTCTCAAAAACTGACTAGATACTTGGCAACATATCAAGCCTCAACAGGTACAAAAATAATTGGAATAACTCCATGCATCTTATCTGACCACCATGCGCTAAAATTAGAATTCAACAACAACATAAATTGCAGAAACCCTACAAACTCATGGAAATAGAATAATGTACAACTGCACCATTCCTGGGTCAAAGAAGAAATAAAAAAAAGAAATTAAAGACTTCCTAGAATTCCATGAAAATGAAGACACAACATATACAAAACTATGGGACACTTTGAAAGCAGTGCTACGAGAGAAGTTCACAGCACTAAGTGCCTACATGAAGAAACCGGAGAATAGCCACACTAGAGAATTAGCAGCACAGCTGAAAACACTAGAACACAAAGAATCAAGCTTACCCAGGAAGAGTAGATGCCAGGAAATAATCAAACTGAGGGCTGAAATCAATAAAGTAGAAACTAGAAAAACAATACAAAGAATCAATGCAACAAGGAGTTGGTTCTCTGAGAAAATCAAAAAGATAGACAAACTTTTGTTCAAACTTACCAAACAACAGGTGTGAACATACAAATTCTGTACTCCACAAAATTTGAAAATTTAAAGGAAATGAACAATTTTCTAGATAGGTTTCTCTTGCCAAAATAAAATCAAGAACGTATAAGCAATTTCAATAGACCTATAACCACTATGAAAATAGAAGCAGACATCAAAAGTTTCCCAAGCAAAAAAAGCCCAGGTCCAGATGACCTCAGTGCAGAATTCTACCAGAAATTCAAAGAACAGCTTATACCAATTCTTCTCAAAGTATTCCACTCAATAGAACCAGAAGGGTTTATGCCAAACTCTTTCTACTAGGCTTCAATAACCTTGATACCCAAGACACACAAAGATACAACTAAGAAAGAGAACTTCAGTCTAATATCCCTCATGAACATTGATGCAAAAATGTTCAATAAAATACTGGCAAATCAGATCCAAGAACATGATCAAGTAGGTTTCATCCCAAGGATGAAGGGATGGTTCAACATAGGAAAATCCATCAATGTAATCCACAATATAAAGAAGCTGAGAAACAAAAATCACATGATCATCTCACTAGAAGCTGAAAAAGCCTTTGACAAAATCCAACACCCCTTCATGACAAAAGTCTTGGAGAGATCTGGGATAACAGGAACATGCCTAAACATAATGAAAGCTATATACAGCAAACCAACAGCCAACATCAAACTACATGGACAGAAATGTAAGGCGATTGTGATAAAACCAGGAACAAGACAAGACTGTGCACTCTCTCCATACCTTTTCTATATTGTACTTGAAGTTCTAGCTACAGCAATATGAAAACAAAAGGAAATCAAGGGGATACAAATAGGAAAGCAAGAAGTCCACCTTTCCCTATTTGCAGATGATATGATAGTTTACATAAGTGATTCCAAAAAAACTTGACCAGGGAACTCCTAAAGCTGATAAATACTTTCAGCAAAGTGGCAGGATACAAGATCAACTCAATAAAATCAGTAGTCCTACTGTATACAGACGATAAAAGGGCTGAGAAAGAAATCAGAGAAATATCACCCTTTACAATTGCCACAAACTACATAAAATACCTTGGGGTAATGCTAACCAAACAAGTGAAAAGAATTTTGAGTCTTTAAAGAAAGAAATTAAAGAAGACATCAGAAAATGGAAAGATCTCCCATGCTCTTGGATAGGTAGGATCAATGTAGTAAAAATGGCAATCCTGCCAAAAGCAAACTGTAATCCCCATTAAAATCCCAGAACAATTCTTCAAAGACCTTGAAAGAAAAATAATCAACTTTGTATGGAAAAACAAAAGACCCAGGATTGCCAAAACAACCTTATTCAACAAAGCAGCATCTGGAGGCATCACCATCCCTGACTTCAAGCACTATTATACAGTTATAGTCCTGAAAACAGCTTGGTATTGTCACAGAAATAGACAGGTAGACCAATAATTCAAATTGAAGACCCTAATATTAGCCCACACATGTGTGAACACTTTATTTTTGAAACGAATGGGAAAAAATATTCACTAATCCCACATCTGACAGAGGGTTTATCTCCAAAATTTACAAAGAACTCAAGAAGCAAGTCTCCAAAACATCAAAGGACCCAATTAAAATGTGGGCTGCAGAACTAAATAGAGAGTTTTCAATAGAGGAGTCAAAAATGGCTAAGAGGCACTTGAGAAATTGCTCAACATCCTTAGCCATATGGGAAATGCAAATCAAAACAACTCTGAGATACCATATCACTCCTGTCAGAATGGCTAAAATCAAAAACACCAATGACAATTTATGCTGGAGAGGATGTGGTGAAAGGGGGACACTTCTCCATTGCTGGTGGGAGTGCCAACTGGTTCAGCCACTTTGGAAAGCAGTATGGAGATTCCTCAGAAAAATGGGAATAAACCTGCCACAAGACCCAGCAACTCCACTCTTAGGCATATATCCAAAAGGTGCCCATTCATACAACAAAGATGTCTGTTACACTATGTTCATAGCAGCTTTATTTGTAATGGCCAGAACTTGGAAGCAACCTAGATGTCCCTCACCCGAAGAGTGGATAGAGAAAATGTGGTACATCTACACAATGGAGTACTATTTAGCAGAAAAAAACAATGGAATCCTGAGATGTGCAGGCAAATGGATGACACTAGAAGAAACCATCCTGAGTGAGGTAACCCATTCACAAAAAGAGAAACATGGCATGTACTCTCTCATATATGGATTTTAGACATAGATCTGGGGAGTGCCAGCCTACAATCCTATGGCCAGAGAGTCTGGGAAACAGAAACTTCATTTAGTGGCTGATCAAAGAAGAGGCAGACTCCCTCGGTTAAGTACTGAGCTGAACTCAATAAAGCCAGTAACAGAGAGGGAGGATTGATGATCAAAGGGATTAAGACTGGGCTGGTTTAACCCCCAGAAACAGCTGACTAGACAAAGGTTAACACTTGAATCCCAGGCATCATCCTGGGAATCCAGCATGGGACTGATCAAGACCCCCTGAATCTGGGTGTCAGTGAGGAGGCCTAGGTAATCTATTGAGCCTTGGGCAGCAGATCACTACCCATCCCAAGTATACACATGGACTTTGGACTCCCATAGAACAATGTGAGGTGCACTCTCACCCTGAACTCTTGGGGAAGGGTCTAGGCCCTGCCCTATATAAAATGACAGACTATGGACACCCCCATGGAGGGCCTCACCCTCCCTGGGGGAATGAGGGGATAACGGGGGGGGGGTTGGGGGAGTGCACGGGAGGAGGGGAGGGAAAGGTAGAGGGACCTGCAACTGCCTTGTGAAGCAACCTTGTTTCTTATCTAAATTTAAATTGGAAAAAAAAGACAAAAAAAGAAAATACTAAAATAATAAAAAAAAATAAATTGGAAAAAGAAGGCTTCTTCAACAATTGGTGCTGGGTAAATGGATGCTTGCATATAGAAGACTAAAGATAGATCATGTCTATTGCCACACACCAAACTTAAATCCAAATGGATAAAAGACCTCAGCATAAATCCAGACACACTGAACCTCTTAGAAGAGAAAGTCAGGGTACCCATGAACAGGAGACTGCTTACTGAACATAATACCAGTAGTACTGACACTGAGATCAACAATTAATAAATGGGACCTCCTGAAACTGAGAATCTTCTGCAAGGCAAAGAACACAGTCAACAAGACAAAAAGACAGGCCACAGAATGGGAAAAGATATTCACTAACCCACATCTGACAGAGGACTTATCTCCGAAATTTAGAAAAACTCAAGAAGCAAGTCTCCAAAACATCAAAGGATTCAATTAAAAAGTGGGCTACAGAACTACATAGAGAATTCTCAGTAGAGGAGTCTAAAATGGCTGAGAGGCACTTGAGAAAGTGCTCAAGATCCCCAGCCATCAGGGAAATGCAAATCAAAGCAACTCTGTGATACCATCTTATTCCTTTCAGAATGGCTAAAATCAAAAACACCAATGACAGTCTATGCTGGAGAGGATGTGGAGAAAGGGGAACACTCCTCCACTGTTGGTGAGAGTGCCAACTCGTACAACCACTGTGGAAATCAGTATGGAGTTCCTCAGTAAAATGGGAATCAGCCTACCACAAAACCCAGCAATTCCACTCTTAGGCATATATCCAAAAGATGCACATTCATACAACCAGGACATCTGTTCCACTATGTTCATTGCAGCTTTATTTGTAATAGCCAGAACTTGGAAGCAACATAATGCCCCTCTACTGAAGAATGGAGAGAAAATGTGGTAAATTTATACAATGGAGTACTAATCAGCAGAAAAAAAATAACAATGGAATCCTGAAATTTGCAAGCAAATGGATGGCACTAGAAGAAACCATTCTGAGTGAGGTAACCCAGTCGCAAAAAGACAAACATGGTATGTACTCTCTCGTACATGGATTTTAGGCATTGCCAAGCTGCAATCCCACGGCCAGAGAGTCTGGGAAATAGAACCTTCATTCAATGACTGATGGAAGGAGAGATAGACTTCCACCACTAAACACTGAGCTGAACTCAAGGAACCCAGTAACAGAGTGGGAGGACTGATGAGTAAAGGTTTAAGATTGGGCTGGTTTAACCCCAAGAAATAGCTGAGTTGAACAAGGGGTAGCTCTTGAATTCCAGACTCCAGGCTGGGAATCCAGCATGGGCCTGATCAAGACCCCCTAAATGTAGGTGTCAGTGAGGAGGCCTAGGCAACGTATGTGGTCTTGGGTAGTAGATCAGTATTTATCCATGGCTAACATATGGATTTTGGTGCCCATACTACAATGAGAGATGCACTTTCTTCCTTGACTCTGAGGGAGGGTCTAGACCCTTCCCTGAATAAAATGACAGACTATAAACTCCTCCATGGAGGGCCTCACCCTCCCTGAGGAAAGGAGGGTGTATGGGAGGGGGTTGGTGGGAGGGCATGGGAGGAGGGGAGGAAAAAGAAGAGGAACCTGGGATTGACATGTGAAGCAACCTTATTTCTAATTTAAATTTAAAAATAAAAATTAAAAAACAAAAATAATCTTTTATTATAATATTCTGGTACCCATAAAATTAACCTAGCATGCATATTTTTATTTAACTGTTAACAAAATTTATCCACTAATATCTTGAGACAAACTCTGTCTGCAGAATAAAAATTGAATCGTTTACCATTTACCCAACTAGAACAACATATACTGCTAGACTGAATATTTTGTGCAATGCTTGGGCAATGTGCAGAAGGCCATAGATTCTCAGTTATTGAAGTGCATGTAATATTGTCCATTTGGAAAGAGTAACTCTGTTACTGTAGACATGATAAATTAAATTTACTCTTTTTTAAATACTCCAAATTGCCATCCTGCATCCTAATGTACACGCTGGACAAGTCCTTCTTTGTTGTTCTTTGGATTTAATTTTAAATTCAATTTCCATAAAGGCTAGCCTTTCTGATCTTTTATAAGCTGTGTAACCAAAAGGTTGTCTGACTCATTCCCATTAATAAATAAAATTTACTTTAAAAGTTTAAGTGAGTTACCTTAAGGCCATGAATATATCTGTGCTCTGTATTTTCTCAGGGGGCTAGATTTCCAAGATTCAGAATGTCTGATTTTTCAGCAAATGTACATTATATTTTTAGATATTCATTTGTGGGATCTTCTTTACCTCTTTCCCTGACTTTAATGCTTAATATTGTTGAATATAAGTAGATGAGCAAGAATTCAGCTTCATATATTAACCCATAACAGTACATTACATGATTTAATCAAACAAATATAAAAGACATTGTGTGTATATGTTTGCATGTGTGTGTTTCATTTACTGAGAGGAGCAGTTTATTTAACTTTTGTTTTCTACTAATAATCTTAAATTTAGAGAAAAAAAACTTAAAGTCCTCATTCATATCTGAGAGCATTGTCCAAAATGCATGTGATCATAACTGCTTCTTTAAACACTAATATTGTTTGCACGAATGTCTTATAAATGCCTACTTACTTTAATAGTATCTCTTAGAGTAGATGTCTTCATGTTTAAATATATCTCTTCATTTCCGAACAATAATGGAAAATGTGAGCTCATAGCTATTTTCAGAGTGTCAAGCTCTCAAATAATTTCTCTCAGATTTTACCTATCTACCCAGTTCTCACTGCCTGCTTACCTACACAGAAGGAAAGCTTCTCCTCATGCTCCTACTCTGCTGGGATAACTCCTTGATACTGAACCTAAAATATAGTAAAGAAATTTGAAGTGTTAAAGAAACATGAAATCAATGTGAGTATTGAGGATAATATACAAACACCTTGACTGTTTCCTTCTATTGCAAATGGTGTTCAATGCTTATCATTGATCATTCATTGTCTCAGCTTTGTTGAATGATTAGTTCTGATATAAACTTAAACAGTCAGCTATTGAACAGGTAGAGAAAGCTGTTTATTCTGACTTCAAGTCCTAATGGTGACCGTGTTTTCCTTTTATCTAATGCTAATCATATTTTGATTTCTGAACATCATAGAGAATAGCATGTAGCCAACAAAAAGATATCTGTTGAAAGGTATCTAATGTTTTTTTAATCACTTCCTCAAATCTGGAAACTTAAACTTATAGCTGCCATTGTTTGTGATTACAGACCTCAGTGTGTTGGTTTTGGAAGTTTTGATTCAGGAGGTCTACATTACATTATTGATCAAGTCAAGAAGTTTTCTATATTCATGATGGGTCAATATATTTCCCTTTATCTACTTCTAGAATTTTGGAATGGATGGTTTCTATGCCATTTCAAGGTTTATATTTATATTTTATAAATATATCCCTCAGTGTCTTCAGTTTGGAAGAGGAGACTCTGCAGGAGACTAAGATTTATAATACATCATGGAAGTGAGATCCACACTGGGCTAACTTTCTTAATGATTCAAGGAAGAAATTTGGGTTCCTTACCTCTACTGCTGGCATCTTTTGCTTTCCTTTCTGGAAGGGCCCCATGAGGATGCAGTGAGAAGGTACTTCTGCCAACCAGGAAGATAGCCCTGAATGGAAAAAAAAATGGACTCACAGCACAGTCTTATACCTTAAATCAGTGAAAAATTACTGATGGACATTGAAGCCACTTAGTTTCTGTAACATTTAGTTTTGCCAGCCCAGACAGATTAATACAAGTTAATCAGAAAAGACAAGCAAAGAATTTATAATTGATGGGACTGATGACTCTGAGTACTCCATGACTCATTCACAGAGAGACTGTGCTCTGCCAAATACCACAGTTTTGCATGGTTTAATCTACTTCCATTTGTTTTTGCTACTCAAGAACTTAGCATTTTCATGGAAAGATGACAAACACAAGAACCAAAAAAATGTAGATGCAGTTCTGTAATTTAATCATCTTTCCTGTGATCCAGTATCTGGGTTTGCTTTCCAATTGATGTGCCATATAGCTGACTAAAAGCTGTTGGATAGGAACATATTTCTTTTATATTATACCCTCATGTAACAGTCAATCCCTAAGACACATCAGAGCAGGAGCTCAAGGGATAAACCTGGGGGCAGGAACTGATATAGAGACAATGGCAGAAAACTGGGTACCTACTTACTTCCAGTCTAAATTTAGCTGCTATTCTTATACAGCCATGGTCCACCTACCCAGAAATGGTACTGCTCCCAGTGGACTGGCATCTTTTTATGTTAATTAACAATTAATAAAGTGCCACAATGACATGGCTTATCTGATGGGATCAATTCTTTTTGTTTTTTTTTTTTTTGGTTTTTCGAGACAGGGTTTCTCTGTAGCTTTGGAGGCTGTCCTGGAACTCACTTTGTAGACCAGGCTGGCCTCGAACTCACAGAGATCAGCCTGCCTCTGCCTCCTGAGTGCAGGGATTAAAGGCATGCACCACCAACGCCCAGGGGATCAATTCTTTAATGGGGAGGTTTCTTCTTTCCTGGTATGTCACTTTACCAAACAAAACACAGCTATCACATCCAATATCCCTTTGTTGCAACAAATGACGATTTTCCAAAATCACAATCAAAACCAGAAATATGACTGTGAGTCATGGATTCCTCAGTCATCTTCAATGTGCCCTCTGTGTTTCAACAGATAACAACTTTGCTTGGAGATCTATTTCCATTAATGTTTTAATTTTTGACCACATGCTGTTTTCTTACTTTTCTACTGTTATTATGCAAACTCGATATTTACTTAAACATTACATGTGTAAGTTGGAATAATATTATTGCTGGGATGCAACCAAATACTTGCACATAAATAGGTATGCTTCACCGTGTTTTGGAAATATTCCTTCATGTTTTTTTCTTAGGAAGCCAGAAATTTCATTCAGCTTATGGAAAATTGGATGGTAACTTCGACATCCATTTCGATTATGTTACTGATATGCTTGTCGATATTAGTGATAAATACTTGTTTTCTATGCACTAATGTAATTCAGTGCATTGTGGGACATGAACAAGGGAAAGAAACTGAAATGCCATAAATACTTTTGACAAAACAATGACTGAACTACATGTATTTCAAAGTCTTGTATTTGTTTTACTTCTAGTCCCTAATCTCACTAAATACAATGATGATTTACTAAAGGCAAAATTCACATTTTTATTAATTCTGATAACATTACATGTAAACTTAAAATCTTACATGTCTTTCACTAGACATAACTTTTTCTTTCTTTTACTGTGTATACTTTTCCTTTCTCTTCTATTTAGCGATATTCTCTTAATATCAACAATATTTTCCTTTTCAAGTTTCTTCTTAAAAATAGATTTTAATACAATACATCTGATTATTTTCCTTCCTTCAATCTCTCCCAGATACTTCTCACCTACCCACTCACTAAAAACTATATCTTTTCTTGCTATTTCTTATTAGAAAACAGAATGGCATCCAAAAAATAAAGTAACATAAGATAACAACAAAAGAAACCTGAATAATACCAAACAACGGCAAAAATACAACAAATAAAAAGACAAAACACCAAAGAAAAAGTAAAGAAATACATTTAGACATAGATACAGACCCATTGCCACAAACAAATCCTCTAAAGACACAAAATCAGAAACATAATGCATAAGCGTAAGCCATGTAGGGCAAGAAAGGACAACAGAAACAAGTAAAGCATTATGAGATACAAAACCTCCAAAATGCCATTGAGTTCATTTTTCTATTGTCCATCTATTGCTGGGAATGGGCTTTGGATTAAAGACTGGTTTGTGTACCCAGTGATGCTTAGATAGAGAAAAATTTTTTTCATTTGTGTGAAATGTGGTGCTGAATTGGAGATAGCTGCTGGGCTAGAAATATGAACTTCTGTCCACTCTTACTTTCAGTGCTCAGAAACCAACCTATACAGGCCTTGTGCATAATGCCACAGTTTCTGTAAATTCATGTATTCATTGGTTCTACTGTGTTTAGAAGTTCTTGTTTCCTTGGTGTTTTACATTTTCTCTGGCTCTTACTGTCTTTAAGCCTCTGCTTCTACAGGGTTCCCTGAACTCTGAGGGTAAGGCTGTGATGGATACATTCTACTTAGCACTGAGTGTTCCAAGGTCTATCACTCTCTACACATTGTCTACTTGTGGGTCTCTGTATTTGGTCCCATCTACTGCAGAAGGATGGTTTTCTGATGATGACTGAGCAAATGTAGCCTAATATTCTAAGATTTATTTTGTTGCTTTGTCAAACTAAACAGTAGTGTTTGGTTTTCCCCTATGACCAGGTTTCAGTTCTTTGCTATCTGAGTAGTGTTGGGGATGGATTCTATGTCATGGAGTGCTTTTAAATCTAATATAAGAATTGGTTGATTAATCCCATAACCTTTGCTGGGTGGTGGTAGTGCATACCTTAAATCCCAGCACTTGGGAGGCAAAGACAGGTGGATTGCTCTTACTTCAAGGCAAGCCTGGTCTACAGAGCCAGTTCCAGGACAGTCAAGGCTACACAAGAATACCCTATCTCAACAAACAAAACAAACAAACAATGCAAAATCCCATAGTTGCTGGTATGCTATTGCATTAGCAGCACATTTTGCATACAGGTCACAATTGCATATGGAATAGTTTGTAATTGTTTTGGTATTTATCTTTCCCATTTGGTAGCATGCAGAGTACCATTCAGCAGTATAGGCACTGTCCAGTTGGGGTGAAGGCTCAAGATGGACACTATCTCAAAATTTGCATATTCAATGAGTTGTATAGTGCTGCCTTCAGCAATAAGGCCTTGGCAAAATTTTATGGAGGGCAAGCAATAGCCATGGCAATAGTTTAAGTTGCTCAAATATTAAAAGGGTCCTTTTGGCCAATATACAAATTATATATAACTCATTCCTGGAAGAGTTGGATTCATGTGGTGCATTAAAAGGCCACATTTGAATAATGCTTGAGAGGGTATAAAGCAATTTCAAAATCATCTTCTTGAAAATTATATTTCAGTTTGTTACATGTCATGGCTTGCTTGATCAAGTATAGTGTCTATGCTTGACATCTCTGTAAAAATGCAGAAGAGTGCAGAGAAAAAATGATTTTAACTTTGGTATTGTCAAACTAAACCTTATGTTATTTCTACTAGCTCAGTGATTCATAAACCTTCCTTAGTCAGTGGTGAATTATAAAATCAAATCAAACACATAAATACAATTTATTTAAAACAAAACATATTCTCTTCAGTAGTTTAAAACACCTGTTAGAATCCTGTTTCTATGCAGATGCTATCATTCAATACTCAAGACTTTTAGAGCCTTGCACTTCACAAGTTGGTGCTGTACTCTGTCCACTTCCTACTTAAGAAGGGTTTGACGCTCTGCATTTTGTCAAACAATTCAATGAATTCTGTTCTTAAACTTTGTATAATATACTCAATAAAATAAATAGTGAGTGATGTGTGGGAAGAGAATTAACAGAATGGCTCTTTCAGAAACGTGCCATGTTAGAATAGACAGTATTATTAGAATTCCATGTCAGAATAGATAATATTACTAGAATTGGAAATAACTAATAATAGTTCCCTAGTTACCAAGTGTAAGTTTCCCATACTCTATCATTAAGGCCAAAAAGAATTTATAAAATTGTATAGGCCTATTGGTTTACATACGCTATTTTGAAGAGAAAAACTAAATACAAAAGTTAGTTTTCTACATAGAACCATATACAATGCACAATCACACACATACACACATGTATATTATATATGTAAAACATACATATATATGTATATATATAATATTACTTTCTTGAAACAGCACCATACCATTTTTAATTCCAAAGGTTTTATGTGTGTATGTGTGTATATGTATAAAGGATATATGTGGATAAATGTATTACATATTTATATATATACAGAAGGATATTCTATATTTATTTATATGTGTCTGTTAGAATTAAAAAGTGTGTGGTGCTGTTTCAACCTGAGGTTTTAGAATTTTGTAAATTATAACTAGAGGTATATGAAGGCAATATACCTCTTAAAGAGGATTCATATTATGAAACCCTTAAAGTGAAACATACTCATTGTGGTAGAATGAGATTATGAAGACATGAGATTGGTTAGTCAGCCAATGTCTGACAGCAGTCTCCAATGTATAGGGCAAAAAGTCTTTTACACACAAATAAGTACTGGGGGAATCAGGAAATTTTAGTCACACAGCTTATCTTTTCAATAGAATGAGCTGTTTAGCTGTTCATTCAGTAACACTGGGAGTGGATGTAGTTTGAAACTTAGTGATCCTTTGCTGTCTGATCATCCAGGCCCAAACTTTATCTCCCAGAAATTATGTTTTATTTATCCATATCCTTTCCCCATAAATCTTGAACATTGCTTCTAGTTCATAAAACCCATGCTCATGAGTGATGTCACTTGTACTTTAAAATAGCCTAAGTGATTTTACATTATCTTAGGGTGAGGCCAATACTTACAACCATAGGCATTATGTTTATCTGAGTCAACCTCCCTAGTCCATGTGTCTTGAGCAGTATCTCTGAGTCAACAGTACCCATCTTTGTGAAACAAGCCAATTGTGTTGTGCTTATATATGGCTAAAATAAATGATCTGGTGTCAAACTCTCAAAATCCTGACCTAGTACCAGAACCCAAATTGCACTGAACTGAATTTCATTATTGTCCTTGGCAGAGCATTTCCCTCCATGCCATAAAGCCTGCAGGAACTCTCTATACCCTAAGAAAGGAAATTACTGGTAGATAATCAAACACAATGAAGAAAGGAAGCTGAAGCCACCGTTGACACACAATACACTTGCACAATACAGCACATAGGTATTATAAGGCTATCAAGATATTAAATTTCTACATCTCCTTTTAGGTTAGAACTACAAAATATTCCATGGATATACTAAATACTGAAAGAATGTTGCCCAAATTCATAGCATGAGGCATATGTATGCTTATGCTTCGTAGTCACCAAGGGGTTAAAACCAAATAGACAAGGTAATAAAAATAGTTTAGGTATCATGCTTTTAAATACAGATATCATGCTATTTACATATAGGTTTGCACTCTCTAAGCAAATATAAAAGTAGCCACTCTCCTGAAGTACAAATTTTTCAATCTACCTTTTAAGCCACTGTTGTATCTCAAATGCCTTAGTGCTCAATGTACAAATTGCATAAGGGATGTTTTCATCATATCTTGATTTTTCATAGTCATTTCACTCCAGCACAACCTTAACTGAAGTAAATTGGCTTTAATGAATAAGGAACTGACTAAATTACTAGGATTAAAATATTTTAACATACTAAAATGTTTTATTAAGCTGAGACTAACCTCATTTTTTCTGCTAATGTTTTGATTAAAATTCCTAAGATTTCTACTGTATATAGATTAATGAATTTATATTCCTCTGATGGGGGATGTCCTTCTGTATATATGTTAATCAGCCATGATCCTCAGGTGTTCTCTGGTGAGATAAGAACATGTAGAACAACAACATAGATTAGTTTTTATGGGTTAATACTTTAGACCAAGCTAGCCTATAAGAAGCCCTAGCCACTGGCCAACAATGTTACAATTAATATACCATCTGTGTGTTAATAAAATAACTGTGGGAACAGATGGGACAGAAACCAACATTCTTAATTAACCCCTATTGTTGCATGGTGATGTTTCCATAATGCATAGTTACCATACATTTGTAGGATTTAACAGGACTTCCCTCATTACTGATTCAGAAAACTCTTGTGACCCTTCCAAACAAGAACTTGGGTTAAGGGGAACAAATGCTTGGCTTGTCATGAGCATGACAGTAGTAAAGTCATCATGGCAATATGTCAAACCATATACTGAAGAAGACAGTAGTGTCATAAACCAGGATCTTTTTCTTATTTTCTCATTATAGACACTCTTTAGCCTGAGCAGCCTTGTTCTTTCTAGGATACTGAATATTCCATCTCCAGAAGTGTTTTGCAGTAAGTCATTCATCACATCCCCTGGGTTTTGTTACTGCACTGTCTTATCTCCTTAAAAGCCTAATGAAGCTGCAGTCCTTTTTCTATTTTCCACAGTGATAACTGTCTTGAAAGAATTAAAGAAGAAGGCAAACCTGCCATGACTAAAGAAAAACTATATAGAAAAACTGTCATTGATTTTACTTGTGCCCATTTTTCTCAGCTTACCAATCCTTAAATTGGCAATAACAATGTGCAATCTATACTCATACAAAGTGCTGTAGTAAAGCATGCATGTGTCTACTCTCACCCTTTGAGAGTGTGTCTTCCACTACAGCAGTCCTTTTAGCCATTGGCCATTCTGGTCATTGAGAGTGGTTCTTCTTATTATGTAATAAACTCCATCTGCATTCAATAGCATAGACTCTGTGTCTCATTCATACATATTCACAGGGAACAAGGTACTAGGGGAAGACCAGACAAAGATAAAGGTGATATTAGAAGCAGCATATTGGATCCTAAAGACATGTCTTCCTTTTTAAAGCATGGATCAGAAATGCCAGTGGGACTTCATTCAAATTCTTATGGATATGTTTGAGCTTCATTAGGTTTTCAAGGAGGTATAACAGTACTGCAGTAAATCCAAGAGTTGTGATGACTGACTGAAGGTAAAGCACTTGTGGAGAGGGAGAACTCAGCATCCTAGCAAAGAAGAACAAAGCCAATCAGACTATCAAGTATTTATAATGAGCAAAATAAGGTAAACAGAGAAGCCATTGTCTATTGGATTTGAGACTGATAATAAACTTTCCACATTATATATAACTCTACACTAGAAATACTGAAACAGTGTCTTATTTTAGAATGGTGAAATGGGTAAAACATTTCATTTTAATTCTTCAATGGGAGTTTAGGGTTAAAATTATAAGTAATGAATAAAATAAACTTAAAACCATTTGCTCTAGAAATATACTATTGCAAAATAATTATAATTTTTTTCTTTTTTAGTCCTTTTTAAAATACTTTTTTATTTTAGAAGCACTCTTATTTACATATCAGCTCCCATGCCCTTGTCCTCAAGTCCTCTCCTGCTTCCCACCAGTCCCCCAACCCACACACTACCCGCTCCCTAGGGATAGTGAGGACCTCCAAGGGGGACCAATAAAGTCCATCACATCATTTGGAGGAGGGCCCGAGTCCTCCTTCCTGTATCTGGGTTGCAATAGTATCTCTCCATAGGAAATGGGCTCCCAAAATTCATTTGTGCTTTAGGGATAAAATCTGGCTCCGCTGTTAGAGGTCCCATAGATTGCCCTGGCCTCCTAGCTGGCACCCACATTCAGAGTGCTTGGTTCGGTCCAATTCTGATGCCCCAGCTTTATGACTAGGGTCTCCGTACTCTCACTAGTTCAGGTCAACTGTTTCTGGGGGTTTTTCCAGCACACTCTTGGCTCCTTTGTTCATCCCTCCTCCCTTGCAACTGGATTCCAGGAGTATGGCTCAGTGTTTAGCCTGTTTCGGCTTCAATCAGATACTGGATGAAGGCTCTAGGAATGGCCTCCAAGGTAGTCATCAATCTCATTATAGTGAAGGGCATCAAAGGTGGCATCTCCACCACTGCCTAGATTCTTAGTTGCAGTCATCCTGTGGATCCCCTAACATTTCCCCTGTGCCAAACATAATCGGTGAACATATTTAAAGTTGCACAAAATTTTGATAGACATTTAAAAATTGGTTTTGCTAAAGGGCATTGACTCCTCTTAAAACACTAAGGAAACCAATAAGATTAAAGCCTGGCACCAGTACCTGTACTTGGTATCTGTCTCTGTGGGTCAAATTCCACCTTGACTCTCCACAGGTAAATGCGAAGAAAACAGAAGATCATTATCTCACCGCTTCATTTGACTCAGATTCCTAAAACAATGAGATTTTTCAGGCAAGACAATCATGCTCAAGATGATGACAAATATGATGCTAAGGCTATACCCTGAAGGGGGCCATCCTGTGGATATTGGAGACAGATGACAAGGATTAATGATACGTTCTCCTTATCAGGAGATGACAGAAGTAGAAGCCATGGTGGACAGGACTACACCTTGAACAGATCAGCTGGAACATGTGTGGCACTTAACCTCACTCCAGTTTTTCTTATATTTAAACCTACACAAGGAAAACTTAGTTTCCTATGACACCAGTGCCATTTTTGATGGCAGAGCATACAAAAGGCATAGAATTTATGTATAGGAGCTGGATATGCAGTGAAAAAATGTAGGTCAGTCAAGGGTATCCCTTAGAGGAGATCTGCCCCACCAATGGTGTCAATCAGTAGGGACCCTAAGGGAGGGAGTGAAAATGGGGCAAAAAGAGACATGAGAGACAGAGACAAGACGGGGTTCTGATCAAGTATAGTTTATTGAATACACCATCAGGGATTAAGTAGCCATAGGGCAGGGAAGGATGGTTGGGCTAGAGCAGGGTGTGTTGCTAGGTGATAAGACCTGGGCAGGAAAGTCCCTAACCACAGAAGGAGTGCTTTGCAGGAAAAGAGATCAGCTAAGGAAAAACAGAAGCTTAACTAGAGGTTAGTCTTTAAAATGGCAGATAGAAGACAAGATGGCTGTTATTATGCTATCTTATTCCAGGGTTCCCCACAGAGACCAAAAGGAAGGCCAGGCCAGACCTAAGAATTTTGAAGATTTCTGGTAGTTAGAAGAATTACCCAGACAGAGCATGTGCAGAAGAATGTGAGAGAACAGTATCCAGAGTTGTCTTCTTGGGAGACCAGCAACTTCAGACTTAAACTAGTGTAACAAAGGGTGAGCTAATTATGAAGTCCTGATGGCATTTCCCCCATAATTCTGTTTAAGAAAAGAAGTATTGGCTTAACAGTCCATTAGAAAGGAGCTTCTTTCACAGGTTGGACAATGTCCTATCCTGCAAATAAACTCTGATATCCCACTCCCTTTAACCTTAATCAGTATTAGCAGTGCCAACATCAAAAATCTGGCTTATATCTGAGGATACTGCTCCTTCTCTCACTTCCCCTGCCCTAGTCTGAGTTTGGGAAAAATGCTTGACCACCAGTGAGGGTCTACATCCCAATGAAAATGAACAGTTCCTTTAACACACACAACAGGCCTGGACTGGGCCTCTAGTATTCTTTTGCTCTTAGCAACACTGGTCTCATTTAGGGCAACAGGGAATTTGCCTTCAGGGAAACAGGGCATTTTTCTGTAATGCAATTGGGTCCTATACGATATGCCATCAGTCAGAAGCACAACTCATCACCCAGTCTGGGCCACTGCTAGCTGCAGAAGGTAAGGTCAGATGGTATGAGTGCTCTGTTTCTAAGCATTACACCAACACCTTATCACTTACAGATCCCTCTCTTACTCCTGACACAGAAGAAATTATGAGTCCTCTCATAGCCTCACCCTCTCTTATTGCTTATCTTAAATAAGCAATAATTACTGCCCTAATATGTGAAAAAGGAAAAAACAGATGAAAATAAATGGAATGAAGGATAATGGTCTGTCCAAAAGAAGGACCTTAGCAGGTATATTAGTCAAGAGTCTCTCGTGGAACCAAAGTGATAGAATGGTTTATGGTATTTATTAGACTGACTTACATGTTATGGTCCAGTTACTCCATCATTGACTGTCTACCAATGGAAAGTGCATGAACCAAGTAGCTGTTCATTCCAGAAGGCTGGATGTTTCAGCTGCTCTTCAGTATATTCCTGAATCCTGAAGAAGTAGGCAGTAAAGGAATAGACTTTCCAGTCAGAATGAGGCAAGCAGGCAATGAGAGAGATTCATTCTTCCATTCTTTATATACGCTGCCACCAGAAGGTTTAGCCAAGACTAAGGTCTATCTTCTTACCTCAAAAGTTCCAGATTAAAAGTAGGTCTTTCCACTTCAAATGATTTAATGAAGAAGAAAAAACTCCCTCACAAGTGTGCCAAATAAATTATGTCACTGCTGGCTTTTAGGTCTCATGCACTCAAGCCATGCCCAGTGTATCAGACCATTTCCTGTTAGCTGCGTAAGATGTTGAACTCTCAGCCACCTTTCCAGCCCCATATCTGCCTGCATGTACTGTGTCATGCCATGAAGATAATGGAATAAACAAACTTCTGAGCCTGTATGCCAACCCATTTAAATGTTTTCCTTAAGGAGAGTTGCTGTGATCATGGTGTCTCTTCACAGCAATAGAAACCCTAACTAAGACACTAAGATTAAAATTAGAGATTTGACACAAGCCAGGAAAGAACTGTACCACTGCATCACAGAATGAAATATCCATCCCACCAAAATTTTCCCACTTTTTAAAATTTTTTCAGACAAAATGCTCATGCAGTTATCCATGCTTTCCTTGAATTTACTCTCTCCACCTGGTCTTGAGCTCATGGTCCTACTGCTTCTTCCTCCCAGTTCCATGAGATTTTACTTCTGGGGATTGACCCTAAAGCTTCTTGAATGCCAAACAAGAAATCAGCCACAGAGCTATATGTTTCTAAAGTCTGTTAAAATTTTGATAGGATGAATTAGTAAAGGGGAAAGTACTCTAAGGTCACCATAACCAAGTCAGGATTTTATCATACCATATTCAAACACTGAAGTACAATAAAGAATCTTACCATTAAATATTTTTTACTTTCTGTTTCTATTCACTTTATTCAGTAGAAAGGTAGTAAAACAAGTTGGTTTATTAGATATTCTGAGAATATAATAGTTAACTAATAGAAAATGATGAGAGTAGTTTTATTGATATCAGCTACAACAGATGAA
Source organism: Mesocricetus auratus (assembly GCF_017639785.1). NCBI lineage: Eukaryota > Metazoa > Chordata > Mammalia > Rodentia > Cricetidae > Mesocricetus > Mesocricetus auratus. The sequence continues at coordinate 48,775,746 of NW_024429266.1, forward strand.
AAACAAATTAAATACAGATATGAGTAGTTTGATATTCACTGAAAAATAGTAAAGTAAATTTAGAATTAAGAAGACACTTTTCAGTTTATGTAAGGTATGAAATATGATGCTGACTGACCCACCCATGTGTCTGTAAGTCTACAGGACTTCAATGCCTGAGCCATTTCATCATGTAAACCAAGAAGGACTCATAATGCATCCTGGGAAGTATGAACTTCATCTTCTAAGTGGACATCTGTTTATGTGTTTTAAGCAAAAAGCAAGTGGAAAACTGTAGAAATTCACATCAACAGGCAGAGACTGAGTTTCTGAACTAGCAAAATTAACTAGAGAGTAGAGACAGAACATCTGAGAAAGACATAAACTATTTTCCTTTATATGTTTTAGACATTAGGAGCTATCAGATGGTCAGTTAACAAAGGCCTTCTCTCATTCCACAGTCTCTTAACTCCACACAGTGTTTCCTTTGCTGTGCAAAAGCTTTTTAACTTTAGTCTTATTTATTCCACGCTGTTATTTCCTGAACTCTTACAGTCTTTTGTGTAATATTCTTCCCAAGTGTGTATCTTCAACTGTTTCCCCTGGCAAATTTTGAGCCCAGGGTCGTTGTATTATTATTTTATTGAAAGTAGATTCTTTTCACAAATATATTTCCCCTCAGCCCCTAGATCTTTTCTACTTTCCTATCCATCCAACTCTCTAGAAAACAAAGAGTAAACAGGAAAATGGAAAAACAAACAAATTACAACAGAATAAAACAAAAAACAAAACAAAATAAACAGGAGAGGACCAGGTAGACTGCCCCAGACCTTCTCCATTTCTGTTTCCCCAAACCCAATCTCTCAGGCTCCTCCCTATGCAGCAGAACACCAGCCGCAGAATCCCTACTTCTCTATCCAGGTCTTCTATGGATCCCACAGACCATCCCATGCTAACCTCCCTCCCACCAATCACTGCTATATCCTAGCCCCACACTAAAACAGAAGCTCCCTGCAAAACTGCAAGTCAAGCATTCCAGAAAACCAGGCCTGCAGACTCTCTGCACTCTCTCTGCTCCCCGAGAGCCAATCCCTTATTCTCATTCCTAGCATTGCAACAGATCACCAGCTGCAGCATCTTGTCCATGTCTCCTATAGATCACACAGCCCAGACTCTCCTGACATTCCTCCCCTTTCCATGGTTGTACCCAGGCCTCCAGTACCAACTGGCATCAATACAACAAGAAAGACACAGACATCACACTCTAAGAAAATACAAATAGGAAACAGAAAGCAAGGAAAAAAACTCCCACCCACCAAAGACAAACTCAAAATCAACACCTAGACCTATAATCAGCCCAAACTCAGATTACTAGATGCCAGCATGAGGACATGATCAATAACAAACAACCAGGGCAATATGTCTGCACTACGGTCCAGCTATCCTACCATAGCAGACCCCGACTAATCCAACAGAGCTGAAATGAAAGAAAAGGACCTTAAAACCTAGCACATGAAGATAATAGAGTTCCTTAAAGAGGAAAGGAATAAATTCCTTGAAGTAAGCCTGGAAAACATGAATAAGCAATTGAAGGCAATGAATAAATCCTTTAAGGGAGGCCAAGAATAAACTAAGTAAATGTTGAAAGAAACTAACAAAACTGTTCAAGACTGAAAATGGAAATAGAAGCAATAAAGAAAACACAAACTGAAGGAATTCTGGAAATGAAAAATTCATGAATTGTACAAGAACTATAAAGGCAAGTTTCACCAACAGAATACAAGAGATGGGAGAGAGAATCTCAGACATTGAAGTATGATAGAGAAATATATATATATTAGACAAAGGTCAAAGAAAATGTTAAATCTAAAATATTCTAACCCAAACATCTTGGAAATCTTGGAAACTATGAAACACAAAACCTATGAAGAGGAACAGAGGAAGAAGAAGAAACCCAACTCAAAGGTCCACAAAATATTTTCAACAATATCATAAAGAAAATTTCCTAACCTCAGGAAATAGATGCCTGTAGAGATACAAGATGCATACAGAACACAAAACAAAATTAACCAGAAAAGTAAGTCCCCTTTCTATAGAGTAATCAAAAATACTAAATATAAAGAACAAAGAAAGAATATTAAAAGCTGCAAAGGGAAAAGTTCAAAAATATATAAGGCAGATGTAACAAAATGACACCTGACTTCTCAGTTGAGAACCTTAAAGCCATAAGATGCTGGAAAAATATACTGCAGATATTAAGCCACAGATGCCAGGCAAGACTACTACACCAGTAAAATTTTCAGTCATTGTAGATGGAGGGAATAAGATGCTCTGTGATAAAGTCAAATTTAAATAATATCTATAGAGTTCGATAGAAGGTGCTGTAAGGAAAACATCAATCAAGGGAAGTCAAATATATCCGTTAAATCATAGGAAATAAATAATCTTATACCAGCAGAAACAGAAGAGAAACATGAACACACCACACACACAAACACACACACACACACACACACACACTCATCATCACCACCAACACCACCATCACCACCTCCACACATGAGTCATTGCATGCATGTCAACATATATACACACATTTGCATAATAAAGAAGTGAATAAATACTTTTTAAAGAAAGAAGCAACAAACCTAAAGGATAACTAGATTTTCACATACTTTGAAAATTATAGTGAGATAAGATTTTTCTACTTGAGGAAAGCTGTGTGTAAAAATAGGCTAAAACAATTCTATGAAATAGAAGAAAATTTATCTAAAATTTTAAACTATTTATCCTTTAAATTATCTTCAATCTATTTAAATACGTAACATGGATTTTTAAAAATTATTGGAAGCTGGACATGGTTGTAGATGCCAGAAACCCATCATTGGAAGACTGAGGGAGGAATGGACCCTGCACTACATAACAAGACACTGTCTCATAACCAATGGATTAAACTTAATGTACTAATTAATTAATCACACAGAATCTAGAATATTATGTTTAATATTTCCTTGTATTTCCTCACAAAATATTCTTAAGTTTCTAGGATATAAGTATACCTAAAGCTATGCCTTGATTTTACATTTGTTTACAAAATGTAAAGAAGCATTTTGTAAACACCCAGTTTCAAGTTATAACAACATAAAAGCAAAGTTCCAAAAGATTTCTAAAGATGTTAATTATACGCTTAACATCTCTCCAGATGTTTTCAAAGGTGTTTATGTTGCATTCATTGATTTGCTGTACTGCCTGGGCAGCCTCCCTCTTAAAAGAGTGCTGTAAAGAGAAGCCTTTTTCTTTGAGAGAAGGCTTCCCGCCAGCCTGGTTCCAGAGCCCCATCAGTCCCAAATAAACACACAGGAGGCTATATTAATTATGAAGCTGTTGGCATTGTTTTTTTCTTACTGGCTAGCTCTGACTTAAGTAATTACCCCATAATTGTTAATCTAGTATTTCTCTTAATGGAGAATAGTTCCGGGCTTCCTACCACATGGCATTACATCTCGACTCTCCTGTGTTTCTCCTTCCCAGAGTTCTCCTGGACTCCTAGTCCCACCTACCTAGATTCCTATTGGCCAGCAGTGCTTTATTGACAAATAACAGGACTTCCCCAACATCTCCTATTTTCTGTTTAAACAAAAAGGTCTTAACTTTAACACAGTCAAATTGTATATAACAGAACAGTTATCAAGTAAGAACACAGTTACAATATTTTGTCTGTCAACATTTAGTAAGATTTAAAGAAAATATCATCTATCTCATTCTTGTGAGTCCAAAGTCCTATATGTATCTTATCTCTTATCATAATTAAGGAAAACTATAATTATAACTATCTGCCTTCAACTCCATCAAAGACCACAGAAGGATAATATATAAACACTAGGATTGACAGAGATATCTTACTGCCTAGACAGTCAACCGAAGTTCTTCTGTAACACTGGGGCATCCATCTTCAGCCCATAGGCCACAATGTGTCTGGAACACTTCTCAGCAAAGCAGGAAGTTTCAAACTATCCATGTGCATTGGCAGTCTGTCAGTCATTTTTCTGTGTCCTGCAGAAAGTCTGGTAGACTCTTCCATTAAGCAGGAACTCTGTAAGACTGAGTTCAGCAGTCAATTTCCTGTGGGTCCTGTATGTCCAGATTATACAACAACAGTCAAGCAGTACAGGCAAGAGCAGTTTCTTGCCCAAATGGCTAATCTTTCCATGTTGAAAGCAAACTCCATAACAAGTTTCTTCGATGCCCATCTTCCTCTCAGACGTAATTGGTGCTGCCAGGAGCAGACATTTCTCATTGTCAAGAAACACCCTAAACCATTGTAAATGCCATTTTCTGAAGGTCTTTGAGAGGTTTAAAGACTTTATCTGTCTCAAATACATTTCTGTATATCTAGTAAACCTAACTTACCTAAATATAAATTCTATTATAAGTAACTATCTATAGTCTGTATTCAATTATGCATTACGTTTTAAAAGATCAGTATAAGCACAATACTTAATCAAGAGGAGAAATATACATATCATAAAATTGACCTTGAATTTGCATCAATAAATGAAAAACCATACCCATAACATAATTCCCCTTTTTACCATTAATAAGAGATCGGCTGTGATCATTAGCCAATTATAAACAACCCCATTTAAATGAAAACAAAGGTTTATAAACAACGTGGGAATTAGGATGTTGCTCATTCCAAACTGCTTCATGCTGGAAGGGGACTCTGTTCATACCATGGGGATCATGACAAAACTCAGAAACTTGTATAAGTCCTTATTTTCATTGTCTGTAAAGCTGCATCATCTTAGCTGTTTCAGTTGTTGGAACACCTGGTCCACTGCTTCAGGGGGTCTTGGTTCTTCGAACCACAGAAGCCTGGAAGGAATCCTCAGCTTTTCATTTTCTGTAGAAACATAAATGAAAACTCCTTTTCCAAGTAACATATCCTTATACTTCAATTTTGAAGTCAAGGCATTTTTAAAAGATAGAAGTTGAATTAATTCAGCAGCATTTATAATCAAGTGTACTTTAGCATCTGTTCCTTCCTGAGCAATCAAAAAACTGAAAAACACAATAGTGTACAGTGTCCAGACTCTCTGTGTATTTTCCATCTTTACATGGCTTATTTATTTATCTATTATTACTCTATTTCTTTTACATTTATTTATTTTTCTCTGAGACAGGGTTTCTCTTTGGAAATCTGCCTGCCTCGGCCTCTGGAGAAAATCCTACAGGCGTGCGCCACTACAACGCCAGCTTTTCTATTTATTTACCACTTTGTCGTTTCATTTTCTCTCTCAATCTCACGTATATTTTTAAACACACTGTAAACCTGTTGAAGTTTTGTTCATCCAAGTCTGACTTTACTGTAAATCTTTATGTTTTTCTGGCCACGTGTTTTATCTGTTAAAACCGCAGCTGTTTTAAACTGCTATTTCCAAGATGTCGGGCATAAGCGTGACTCCAGCTGCGGTCTTGGAGATGTGGTCACTGCCACTTCCAGCTGTACGTACTACTTTTAAATCGTTAGCAAAGCCTCTTAAAAGAACCTTGGTCGGTTTTTTTTTTATGCCGAGTCAGGAAGACTCCAGTAAGCAAGCCATGTGAATCTCGGCTTTTCGCTAGCAAAACAGAGCACACCTGAGAAAAATGCTGCTACCAAAAATCTGCGCTTCTCTCCATTCTTCTGTTTCTAAAATTCCTTTAAAGCTTTTGTCATTCTATGTGGAAATTCAATCCCGCTTCTGACAACCATTTTGTAAAGAGAGGCTTTTTCTTTGGGAGAAGGCTTCCCGCCAGCCTGGTTCCAGAGCCCCATCAGTCCCAAATAAACACACAGGAGGCTATATTTATTATGAAGCTGTTGGCCTTGTTTGTTTCTTACTGGCTAGCTCTGACTTAAGTAATTACTCCATAATTGTTAATCTAGTATTTCTCTTACCGGAGAGTAGTTCCGGGCTTCCTACCCCATGGTGTTACATCTCGACTCTCCTGTGTTTCTCCTTCCCAGAATTCTCCTGGACTCCTAGTCCAACCTATCTAGATTCCTATTGGCCAGCAGTGCTTTATTGACAAATAACAGGACTTCCCTAACAGAGTGCTCTTTGAAAATCATCTTCAACTACACCTGCATCTCCTGATAAGTCAGTAATTTTGTACTCCAGGCTGTCTCCCTGCTTTTACACATTCTGTTATGATTTTTTAAGACCATCCCTGAACTCTTAAATCCCTAATATACTACTTTTGAAAGTTTGAGAGCAGTTGAGACTGGAAGCTTTTGGAGCACTCAGACCCAGTCTTGATTTTTTAAGTCCTCCCTTTGTGATATACAGGTCCAAATTTTTTACATAGTGAAGATGAAAATAGATTATAAGAAACAATAAAGCATAAGTCTCTATAACAAAGCAATCCCCCAAGAATTACAACTATCAGTAGTTTCTAGAATGAATTGAGGATTCTCTAGTGTGTTAAGTTATGTGCTGATGTGATTTGTTAGGGCAGGCACAGTTCATGAAGACTACATGGGATTCATTAGAACATGTTTCTAAACGTAAAGGTGTGTGTGTGTGTGTGTGTGTGTGTGTGTGTAATGAACATTGTATTTATCACAGAATATAATTAGAAAATATCATTTCTTCCTTCCATTTCAACTCTGAAGTCCAGTTATGTGTCTCCCTATTTCTGTAATTAAAATTAATTGGCTCACACACACACACACACACACACACACACACACACACACACACACACAGACCCTCCCCAAAGAGTTCAGGGTGAGAGTGCATCTCACATTGTTGGATGGGAGTCCAAAGTCCATGTGTATACGCGAGATGAATACTGATCTACTGCCCAAGGCTCAATAGATTACCTAGGCCTCCTCACTGACACCCCCATTCAGGGGTTCTTGATCAGTCCCATGCTGGATTCCCAGGCATCATACTGGGATTCAGGAGTTAACCTTTGTCAGGTCAGCTGTTTCTGGGGGTTACACCAGCCCAGTCTTAATCCCTTTGGTCATCAGTCCTCCCTCTCTGTTACTGGCTTTCTTGAGTTCAGCTCAGTGCTTAGCCGTGTGAGTGAGTGAAGTTTCTGTTTCCCAGACTCTCTGGCCATGAGATTGTAGGCTGGCACTCCCCAGATCTATGTCTAAAATCCATATATGAGAGGGTACATTGCCATGTTTCTTTTTTTGTGACTGTGCTACCTCACTCAGGATGGTTTCTTCTAGTGTCATCCATTTGCCTGCAAATCTAAGGATTCCATTGTTTGTTTCTGCTGAATAGTACTCCGTTGTGTAAATGTAACACATTTTCTCTATCCACTCTTCAGTTGAGGGGCATCTAGGTTGCTTCCAAGTTCTGGCTATAACGAATAATGCAGCTATGAACATAGTGGAAAAGACATCCTTGTTGTATGAATGGGCATCTTTTGGATATATGCCTAAGAGTGGAGTTGCTGGGTCTTGTGGTAGGTTTATTTCCATTTTTCTGAGGAATCTCCATACTGATTTTCAAAGTGGCTGAACAAGTTGGCACCCCCACTAGCAATGGAGGAGTGTTCACCTTTCACCACATCCTCTCCAGCATAAATTGTCATTCGTGTTTTTGATCTTAGCCATTCTGACAGGAGTGATATGGTATCTCAGAGTTGTTTTGATTTTCATTTCCCAGATGGCTAAGGATGTTGAGCACTTTCTCAAGTGCCTCTCAGCCATTTTAGACTCCTCTATTGAAAATTCTCTATTTAGTTCAGCAGCTCACTTTTTAATTGGATCCTTTGGTGTTTTGGAGACTTGCTTCTTGAGTTCTTTGTAAATTTTGGAGATCAACCCTCTGTCAGATGTGGAGTTAGTGAATATTTTTCCCAATCTGTGGGCTGCCTTTTTGTCTTGCTGACTGTGTCCTTTGCCTTACAGAAGCTTCTCAGTTTCAGAAGGTCCCATTTATTAATTGTTGATCTCACTGCCTGTGCTACTGGTATTATGTTCAGAAAGCTGTCTCCTGTACAAATTCGTTCAAAGGAACCACCCACTTTCTCTTCTAAGAGGTTCAGTGTTGCTAGATTTATGTTGAGGTCTTTGATCCATTTGGACTTAAGTTTTGTGCATGGCGATAAACATGGATTGCTCTGCATTCTTCTACATGCCAGCCTCCAGTTATGCCAGCACCATTTGTTGAAGATGCTTTCTTTTTTCTATTGTATATTTTAGCTTCGTTGTAAAAGATGAGATGTTCATACGTGTGTGGGTTAATATCAGGTTTTCAATTTGATTCCATTGGTCTACCTGTCTATTTTTGTGCCAATACCAAGCTGTTTTCAGGACTATAGCTCTATAATGGAGCTTGAAATCAGGGATGGAGATGCCTCCGGATGTTGCCTTGTTGAACAGGGTTGTTTTGGCTATCCTGGGTCTTTTGTTTTTCCATACAAATTTGATTATTGTTCTTTCAAGATCTGTGAAGAATTGTGCTGGGATTTTAATGTGGATTGCATTGAATCTGTAGATTGCTTTTGGCAGGATTGCCATTTTTACTATATTGATCCTACCTATCCAAGAGCATGGGAGATCTTTCCATTTTCTGAGGGCTTCTTTAAATTCTTTCTTTAAAGATTCAAAGTTCTTGCGATACAAGTCTTTCACTTGTTTGGTTAGCATTACCCCAAGGTATTTTATGTTGTTTGTGGCAATTGTAAAGGGTATTGTTTCTCTGACTTCTTTCTCAGCCCTTTTATCATCTGTATATAGTAGGGCTACTGATTTTCTTGAGTTGATCTTGTAGCCTGCCACTTTGCTGAAGGTGTTAACCAGCTGTAAGAATTCCCTGGTAGAGTTCTTTGTGTCATTTATGTAAACTATCATATCATCTGCAAACAGTGAAAGTTTGACCTCTTCCTTCCCAATTTGTATCCCCTTGATCCCCTTTTGTTGTCATGATCAGTGGCTATAAATTCAAGTACAAAGTTGAAAAGGTTTGGAGAGAGTGAACAGCCTTGTCTTGTTCCTGATTTTAGAGGAATTGCATTGAGTTTCTGTCTATTTAGTTTGATGTTGGCTGTTGATTTACTGTATATATCTTTTATTATGTTTAAGTATGTTCTTATTATCCCAGATCTCTCTAAGACCTTTATCATGAAGGGGTGCCATTAACATTTAGGTATAGTCCATTATTTTTTAATGTATATGCACGATTAGAGTGCTAATCAATTAAGGTATGTCTATCTTAATGAAAGGATAAAGATTTGGTGACTTGTAGCATCCCAGTTATATGAAAAAAGCAGAGAATTAGAAGAGCGCAAATAAGCATACACTTTTCTAGATGGAAAACATGAAACCAAATTTCTAATGAACTATTAATGGCATTATTTATAATCAAGTTTTTCTGTGTGAAGTTATAAAGAGAAGAGCTTTTATGTAGTTCATTTCTCTGCAGTGCTTGTTCCAGGTGAATTCTCCTGGTTATCAAAGGACAGAAGTATTTTCTGTAAGCCATGGCAGCTTGTTCTACAGAGCAGAAATGATGCTGGTCTAGGCAGTCCAGTGCAGCTGTTCTAAACTACTACCTCAAAACTATCATTATGGACTAATTATCCACAACCACCTATCAAGAGACACTTTCTCACTCCACATCCTAATTATAAAATGAAAGCAGACATTAAATTTAAAATTGCACCAGTACATGTGGGGGTATTTCTTCAGTATTTTTGAAGTTGCTTATCCTGCAATAATACATGATTGTGACACAGAAATTAAATCTATATTAATGATGGTCAACACGGTCATATATGTATGGATACACACACAAAGTGGGTGAGAAAAAGTAAGATTCTTGCTTTAAATCATCTCTTGTACTGGCATTAATTTCATGCAATGATTTAATTACCAATCTCAATGTAAATTGTTCACCAAAATAATGGGTCATTCAGAATACAGACTCTCAGGGCTCAAGGACAATGAAGAGGAATTTGATAATTCAATCAAAGGTGAACATAAATTTAATAAAACTCATAAATAGAATACATACAAACTGTGTTATAGATGAAAGGCATAGAATAGACCTGTGAATTTACCAGAAAAAATTCCAAATCTAGGAAAAGAGATGTCAATTCAAGTAGAAGAGGCACACAGAACACCAAAGAAACAGTACCAGAAACAAAATTCTGCACACAATATTATAGTTAAAACAGTCAATGCACAGAACAAAGAAAGGATATTTAACGTTGCAGGAAAAAAGTCTCAACCTATGTATAAAGACAAGCCCAGGAGAAAGACAACTAATCTATCAATGAAAACTTTAAAAACCAAAAGAATTAAGAATAATGTACTTTACTTGATAAAAGCTACATTTGCCAACTCAGAATACTACAGCCAGCAAAACTATCTAGTGAAACTGAAAAGGAAATAAAAACTTATAATGATTAAATAGGCTAAAATAATTCATTCCACCAAACTATCCCTACAGAGAAAGCTGGAAGGAATATTATAGAATGAAGAAATGGACAAACAAATACAAGAAGCCACAGGGAGAAAATGATGCTATAATTAACAGACATGCAAAGTAAGACTAAGAAAATAAACAACACAAAACACTAAAACTCACAACAATAATTACTCATCTTTCAATAATGAGTTTAAATATTTGTGGCCTCAAGTCAACAATGAAGACATTGTGGTAACTTGAATAAAATGGTCCCATAGGCTCATAGGGTATTGGTAGGTCTGAGCTTTTTGGAGTATGTGTGGCTTTGTTGGAGGAACTGTTTCACTGTGGGCAAGCTCTGAGGTCTCATATACTCAAGCCAGGCCTGTCTCTCTGTTCCCCGCTGCCTGTGGATCCAGATGTAGAGCACTCAGTACCTCTTGACATTTTTTTTTGTGTTTATTTGTATTCTTGAGAGTGAGCACTCTGACAGGGTGAAATGGAATCTTAAAGTAGCTTAATCTGCATTTTCCTGTTAGCTAAAATTGTTGAAACTCTGTCCCTGCTGGTTAGCTTTCATAGCTCTTGCATGTACTTTGGTGCCTGCTAGGAAGAAAAAAACACCGATGGTTTATTCAACACTGTATCCTCTATAGGACAATATCACCATGCTAGAAAATAGGAGCACCCTCCTGCAATAGTGGCAATAATTTTTATGGAGGTGACCAGGTTTTCTCTCAACTCAATTTGGAGAAAAGTTACACCTGGTGCTGTAAATATTGACATTATCTTTGACTAATTTTCACTAAATAGTAGAATCTATTTTTGTTCTGTTCTCATATCACATTAATCACAGCATCCATCCATTTAAGCATGTGACAGAATCTCCATTCACATATTTGTTAGTTTAAACATGTCTGTAATCAAAAGGTCACATAAGTATTTACCTGTGAATTTGTATACTTCACTATAGAATTGTTAGTAAACCAAATATAAATGGAAAAACAAAACAAACAAACAAAAACGAGACAAAGCAGTTAGTTCAGTTAGTTAGTGCATACCAATTTATGCCACTAGGAGGATGACCAGTTACCATTATTTTGTTACATTGTTCAGTAAAACATACTGCATGACAAGTTTTCAGTGCACTGAAGAAATGAAGTGGGTCATTTATTTTCATGACTAACTTCAAACTTATTTGTTTGAAACAGTTTGAAGTTATTTGCTTAGATATCAGTATTTCAAAGGTGATTGGGGCTTCAGATCTTGAGAAGTTGAAATTATCTAATTTTCTGAGGTGCTCTCTGTGGGATTAAAGATATCATTCACATTTACATCTATTACTGAGAGAAGCCTAGAAAACACTAAATCAAAATCCCTACTAGATTAAGAGGTGAAAATTGTAAACCTATGGATAAACAAAGCTAAATGAACTAGCTGCTAACTTTTTTTTAATATTAGCATAGGTCGTTTTACTGTAAAGACAAAGAGATGGGTAGAAAGAAAGAAAATGAACTACAATACCTCTCAAATATATTATTCTCAGTTGCATTACAAATTGTTTCCCAATTAAACAAAGAAGTTGCAGAATCTGAAACTAATTTCATTAAATAGTATTTAGTAATCTATAAATATTTGCCCAGCTTCCTTAAATTTTACCATATGCCAAACTGGAAATAGAGAACAAGTAAAAGCTTATCAATATCAAAATTAATTATTATTTGAAATAGGAAACAACCATGCATATATATATATATACACATATATATAACCATGTGTTCATGTATATTCAATTTTGAATTTAATAAAATAAACTTTTGGGTGATTCCATTTGCTGCTACCTACTGCAATAGTCCCATTTTTCTTTTAAGAGTCTTTAAATTATAGCTTCTATTTTGCTAGAATATAGGTCCACTTAAATTGCTTATGTGACCTCTATTTAACTTTGATCTGTGGTTATTTCAAAAAAAATTATATACTTCTGGTAGGCTTACTAATTGGCACAGTACAGATTTTAATTATGTCATTATGATTCTTTGTACTTCCTTGATATCTGTTGTTATGTCCCCTCATTGTCTCTAATCTAATTAATTTGTATATTTACTCTTCCTCTTTTAGTTTATTTGGATAAGGGTTTATAACTGTTTCATAGACTCTTTGTATTGCTTCTTGATTGTTTTATTTTATTTTATTTTATTCTTTCATGCCATTGGCTCCTTCTGGGAACCATTTCTTCTCTTTGTTCTAGAGATTTGACTTATGCCATAACATATTTAATGTGAAATCTGTCCAATTATTTTTTATGTAAGCACTTAGCATCCTGAACTTTTCTCTTAGAATTGCCTTCATTATGACCTATAGGTTCGGATATATTTATGATTTCACTTTCTTTCAATTTTAAAGCTTTTAGTTTTTCTCTTAATTTCTGTTTTGACCCATTCTACATTCAGTAGTGCATTGCCAGCATTCTGTTTTTGCTTATTTCCAGCTTTAATCTGTGGTGGTCAGATAAGTAATTACAGTTTTAGGAGACATACATGTATAGTATTATGTACGTGTAAAAGGATAGCAGTGGTGGCTGCTGTGGAATATACAGCACGATTATTGGAAATGAGACAATGAAGTCACTGATAAAACTCAGCCATGGAGAAAGCCTATTTTCTGAAGTCATCAGAAGCAATGGTGATTGGTAAGTCAGACAGAATTCCTCAGAGGCACTGGTTGAAAGTATGAAATTTCATCAATGGATTGGTACAGAATCTGGCTCTAAATCTGTTATTTCATCTCCACGGGTGTGTCACTGGATGGTCTAAAAGTGACAATTCAGATCAAGAAATTGATCTGCCGTTCTCTGAGCCTGGTAATGTAAAGATAATGGCAAATTAAGTAAAGCTTATCTCTTCAGTGAGCCATAGCAATTCTTAGTTTCCAGGGAGTGTAGGGATGGTGTTTGGGGAGCTTGTTTCAGACAGAACAAAAAAAGCCAAAGGGACGATTCAGCAAATTGGTTAATACGGTTACAGAAGTTTGACTATGACAGACCGTCTGTTTAAAGTGGAGAAAGCAGATGAATTTCCTCGGGTTCTAGAATGGTAGGACAAGATTAATTCATAACTTGTGATTCTGGTCTAGCAGAAATAACCACACATGAGATTAGAGACTGTCCTCTGGCATGAAAAAAATTCAGGACTGGGTATCCCAGAGGAGGCAATACCAGTTATAACTATTCCCTGGCTTGAAGACTGTGTTTTACTGCTGAGTTTTATTTGTAACCATTGTACTTTAAAGGAAAATCCAGCATCTCTGTCCTGCCTGTCTATAATAATGTGCAGTGATGTTAGTGTCAGTGTACTAGGTATAGGGGAGCATAACTGTTGTCCGATATTACTTGAAATTTAAAATTAAGGTATATATAGTTTACCAAAATTGTCCTTTTTCCCACCTTGAAAATGTTACCAGTTAATACAATGCATTGCCATTATTACAGCACAGTGTTACAATCATAGCACTGAGCAAGGATCAGATAAATCAAGAGTTAGTTACTGAATTGTTGTCAATATGTGGAACACCAATACTTCCCAGTTACAATGGCATGTAGTTTCCTGAAGGCAACACTCAGAAGCTATGATTTAATTATTATGAAATAGAGTGTAAACTAAACCAGATTTTTTAGGAAATTATTTCCCACTTCTATTCCTGTGCATTTGTGGCATGTATACACATGTCTGCAGCAAGGCAATGTTGATGCACACCTTTAATCCCAGCATTTTTGAAGCAGAGATAGGAGGATCCCTGTGAGGTCAAGGCCAGTCTGGTCTACATAGTGAGTTCCAGAACAGGCTCCAAATCTACAGGGAAACCCTGTCTTCTAAAACTAATAAAATAATAATAATATTAATAGTAATAATTAATAATTTCTTACTAATAAGAAATAAGATAAAAATGAAACTTCATCTTAGAGTTAGAGATGAGCTTATAAAAGAAACCAAATTATTTCTAATTACATTTGTACACACAACAGAAAATGACCCCTTACTTGTCTTTTAAACAGCCCTCCTGAGTTTAATATCACCATCATTCCATCATATTCTTTTTACTGAAATAATTATGAAAAAGGAATGAAATCTCGAAGCAAGTAAAGAAATACAAAAGTGTGTCAAATAAGTCCTATAATAAATGTGTCTTTGGGACTTGTTTAAAGCATGTGTCTACCACACTGTAAATATGTAATTGAAAAATCCCTGTGACTACCTCTAATACAGGACAAAACATCACAGGCATGATAAGTACATTTATATAAAGCACTCAAAGGGAAGCTGTAGGTCATGTGAAAGTCAGTGCAGGCTATTGAAACCATATTATACATGCACCCCTCAAGGCATTCAGCCACCAATAACAGTCCCTTTGCTCTGCAGTTCCTCTGCATATTTATTTGAGAAGTGTCAGCAAATGAATTCTTTCTGACTTGGTTTCATTGTCCTTGCAAATGTCCCAGCTTAATATTTCAATGTCCTATAAGTTTTCTTTTTATCAATTTATTTTTTACATTGCAATCCCAGTTCCTCCACTCTCTCCTTTCTTCCAGCTTCTCCCAATTTCCTCCCCACCCCACCTCCAATCTGTTCTTCAGAGAGGGTATGGCCTCCCCAAGGAAGTCTACTAAGTATGTCCCATAATCTCCTTGAGGAAGGACCAAGGCAATTTTCCACCCTCCCACACCCCTGTGTCTAGGCTGAGCAAGGTATCTATCTCCCCATGTAGAATGGGCTCCACTAATTTTGTTTATGCATTAGAGTTAGATTTTGCCATATAAAAGTAAGCTACTATATTGTAAATTACAAGAAAATGATATACTGCAGCACTTTAGTGGAAATGTGAATTATACAGTAAGGAACTGTGTATTTTTGCCTTTGTCAAGTTTCATTATAAGAATATGATATATCATTAAGTGATTTGTAAATAATTATAATTTTAAGAAGTCCTCAAATGGAAAAAAAACCTTTTGATCTAAGCTATATATATGCCCATCACATTTTTGAATCCTATAATATAGAGTTACAAAATTCCTAACAAAATACGCTGCTTTGTTTTTGTAGCCAAATAAAATGAATAGACAAGGAATAGATGAGAAAAGAACCTTCTTTTTTTTAAATTTTATTTTCCAGTTTAAATTTAGATAAGAAACAAGGTTGCTTCACAAGTCAGTTCCAGGTCCCTCTCCCATTCCCTCCCTTCCTCCCGTGCCCTCCCCCAACACCCCCGTTATCCCCTCATTTCTCCAGGGAGGGTGAGGCCCTCCATGGGGGTGTGCATAGTGTGTCATTTCATATAGGGCAGGGCCTAGACCCTTCCCCAAGAGTTCAGGGTGAGAGTGCACCTCACATTGTTCTATGGGAGTCCAAAGTCCGTGTGTATACTTGGGATGGGTACTGATCTGCTGCCCAAGGCTCAATAGATTACCTAGGCCTCTTCACTGACACCCAGATTCAGGGGGTCTTGATCAGTCCCATGCTGGCTTCCCAGGCTAATGCCTGGGATTCAAGAGTTAACCTTTGTCTGGTCAGCTGTTTCTGGGGGTTAAACCAGCCCAGTCTTAATCCCTTTGATCATCAGTCCTCCCTCTCTGTTACTGGCTTTCTTGAGTTCAGCTCAGTACTTAACCAAGGGAGTCTGCCTCTTCTTCGATCAGCCACTAAATAAAGTTTCTGTTTCCCAGACTCTCTGGCCATAGGATTGTAGGCTGGCACTCCCCAGATCTATGTCTAAAATCCATATATGAGAGAGTACATGCCATGTTTCTCTTTTTGTGACTGGGTTACCTCACTCAGGATGGTTTCTTCTAGTGTCATCCATTTGCCTGCAAATCTCATGATTCCATTATTTTTTTCTGCTGAATAGTACTCCATTGTGTAGATGTACCACATTTTCTCTATCCACTCTTCAGGTGAGGGACATCTAGGTTGCTTCCACGTTCTGGCAATTACAAATAAAGCTGCTATGAACATAGTGGAACAGACATCTTTGTTGTATGAATGGGCATCTTTTGGATATATGCCTAAGAGTGGAGTTGCTGGGTCTTGTGGTAGGTTTATTCCCATTTTTCTGAGGAATCTCCACACTGATTTCCAAAGTGGCTGAACCCTCTTAAAACTAAAGTTTAGAAACATATTATAAATTACTATGGGATCAAGTCAACAAATTGACATACACAAAAAGCTGACATTAGGTGGATAATTAGAAGGCATCCTGGGGAAAGGCTAAGGAAGGGGTCACAGTTTTATTTCAGGAATTTGAGTTTCTTATAACAAGCACAGTTACATAAAAAAAACAGGGCAGATGTTTCAAACTGTCTAGAACTTACCGTAAATGAAATAATAAACAGAAAATGGGAAGGTAAGAAGAGCCTCCATTGTGAATGATCACATAGTAAAGGTGAGCATTTGTCATAAATCATAGTGAATCTTTCCAGTTCTCCTTTTGTTAGGGGAACTTCCCCTTCTGTCTTCTCCTGCAGCACTTTGGTATAGCTTGTGTACCTCATACAAATAATGTAATCAATGGTTTTCCTAATAACAACACATATGTAAAACAATCTGTTCAGGTGTCATAGGTTTACTGAAATCCACAGAAAAGTAAAAAGAAGGTACTTCAACATTTAGCACCATTCTCTTACTGTGGCTATCTTGGTTTGTCTTTTATTCCATATTTTATTTTTCAATTATACAAACTAGTTATCCTTAAAGCGTTGAATTCTCAAGAACCTAGAAAATATTCAATAGGTACATTAATATAGTGTTTTCCCTTAAAAGTGAGTAGAGATCTTAGAAGAAATATTTGACTTCCCTAAGCAGCGTACAATTTACTATTGTTAATCCTGATTTTCTCTTTTCACAAGAGAAAAACCAATTCCACCATCATGAAATTAATTTGAAGCAAGCTTTAACCAAATACTGACCAAGATAGACTTTGTGCTGGCCAACTCCCTGGAATTCACAGCTGAGTATCCTGGAGATGCTTTTGTAGGGCTTTTGTAGGAGAAAAATGTAAAAGGCCAGTGTATTTTTCCAAATGTCTTGGATGTTAAATTTTTTTAAATTTTCAAATGCATGCTTTTATTTTCTTTAAACGAACTTGACTATATGGGGGTATATTTTGTATCATATACTTATGCACAAAGTTTAAGAAAGAATAATGAATTCAAAAGTGATGCTAGCTATTATTTAGGATGAGACAACAAAAGTAAATTTCAAATTAATTACATTGTTATGTGACAATTTGTTGTCTCTTATGAGAATACATAAGAGACTATTGGCTGTTATTTTCTAAGAATTACAACTCCAAGAATTCCAGGATGTAACCTGGTCTTTGGGTAGGTGGGACTTAGAAGTTAACTACAGGCTTGATGCTATCTACTATGTGAGAACATAACACTCATTTTAGAAAATCTAGCCTCTTCCTTATTGGTTCTGTTCCCACATCTGCAACATATGACCTCAGTCTTCCTCTTTGTCCTTATGGCCCTACACAATCAATCCATCACATTCTTTGTTTTACTTGAGATAGGGTTCCAATCCCTAAGAATTGAAAGTTTACCTCTTGTAGGGAACATCTGGAAGGCCATGATTTTTGAGTTATGATGGTGACATCAATGTCAGTGGTCCACAAGGCCAGTGGTAGCCTTGTTATTTACTTTAACAGGTAATTTGGGTCTGCGATCCTGTGTAGAAGTTTCCCAGAGTATACATGTTTGTTTCCTACCATTATGATTGGTTCATCCTCAGTAGCTAATCAATCATCCAGAGTGGTATTGTTTTTACAATCCTGTTTTTAATCATACTGAGACATGAGGGCTTTGGGAGGCTCCCCAAGGAGTTTCCCGATTTTAAAGGTTTAGTTTGCCTTTGTGTGGTCGACCTACATTCATTGGTCCAGTGTCTTCTTTTGTCACATCTCTTCATAATCCTGAAGGCTGGGGCCTTCTATTTTAATCATTCCTAGGAGTTGCATTATCACTAGGAATGCTTTGCCTACAATTTTTTTCTCAGATATCATATTCTACCACAGTTAAAACAACTGGTATTTCAACGTCTTTTTAAAACTCTGGAGTTTGCTCCTCTAACCCAAATTTTTATTTCCTCATGGTTAAGGCATTTGGCATCTTGGTACCTCTTCAAACCATTAGAAATTGCCTCTCCTACGCAAGATTCTGTATCTTGATCTTTATATTCAATATTAGCTGCATACAAGACCCATATTTCCAGTGGTGCTGATCTGATATTTAATGGGAAAGTGCCTCTTTGCATTGTGTTTTTGCATTCTTTTAAGCTAGAGATCCTGTAAATATTTGCCTAGAATCTGAGTCAGTTACCTGAAATTCTACTGCTCTGGCCAGTCTTTCCAAAAACTCAGTGAACTTTTCTCTTGGACCCTGTACCATCTTGGTACAAAGTAATATTTTCTCTCCAGGTTTATGACCCTTATTCAAAGTATTCAGAGCTGCTGTATGGCATAAAGACAAGATGTAGTTCCTTTTTTCTAACATCTTAGTGGAGGCTGCAGTGGTCATCGACTCTCTCAGAGCTTCATCATGCCTCCTAAGGATGACAACAAGAAGAAAGATGCTTGGGAAGTCAGCCAAGAAAGACAAAGACCCAGTAAACAAGTCTGGTACTCAGGCCAAAAAGAAGTGATCCAAAGGCAAATTTCACGACAAGCTTAACAATCTCGTCCTTTTTGACAAAGCCACATATGATAAAGTCTGTAAGGAAGTGCCCAATTATAAGTTTATTACTCTAGCTGTGGTCTCTGAGAAACTGAAGATTCAAGGTTCCCTGGCCAGTGCAGCCCTTCAGGAGCTACTTAGTAAAGGTCTTATCAAGGTGGTTTCAAAGCACAGACCTCAAGTGATTTACACCAGAAACACATAGGGTGGAGATGCCCTAGCTGCTGGTGAAGATACACAAGCAGGTTCAATCAGCTGTACATTTGGAAAAATAAAACTTTATTAAATCAAAAAAGAGACAAGATGTGTGCATACATAGCCTGAGCTTGTGGGTCAGCATAAGTACCTTCACCAAGAATCCTAACTTAGGGAGCTTCATAACCTTTCTTTAGACCTTAAAACTCAAGGGCCTTTGCTTCCTCTCTCCATAAAGCTCTACATTGTATTTGAGATGTGATGGGATAGTCCTGTGTATATGTCAATAAAGCACTGTTGGCCAATAGGGAAGTAAGATAGGTGGTACTAGGATTCAAGGAGGATTCAGTCACAATGTAGCCTCCAGAGGAGTAAAAGCTCTGGATCCTTTCTCTGGTAAGAGAAACACTTAGATTAACAATTATGGGGTAAATACTTAAGTCAGAGATAGCCAGTAAGAATCAAGCAAACGGCAAACAGCTTCATAATTAATATAGCCTCCTGTGTGTTTATTTGGGACTGATGAGGCTCTGGAACCAGGCTGGCAGGAAGGATGTACTCTACAGTGATGAATTTTTTAGTACAGCTGAGATCAACTGATTCCAGTCCTTAGGGGTCACTGTATTTGTGGTTGCCCAAGAATTCAAAAGTTCCCTGTCATAGAGAGAGTGAATTCCATAAGAAACAATGGTTGTTTGATTTCCTTCAGGTCCTTCATCTATGTTGGTCCCCACTGGTAAGCCATGGAACCATTTTCATGCTTCTTCGTTGCTGTTTTTTTCAGTCAAGGATACTGGGAAGACCATAGTAGATGGCATAAAAACCTTTGGAAGATCTCCATGGTGTCTGAGAGGTGTATTTAAACCTCTGTCATGGTCTGTTACTAGTACTTCTGATTCTGATGTATCAGATTGGGGATTGGCTAAGACCTGTCCCATTAACCATAGTTTCTCTGAGTGCTTGAACTTCCTGGGTCAACAAAATTTCTAAGGACTTCATAGAGTCTGTCAGTTTCTTGGATTCATCATTTGTACGCGATTCTAAGCATTTAATATTCTCATCCTTGTAAGTTGCCTTCTAGAAACAGTGTTGTATCTGCTACCCAGTCATCATCCTCAGGCATGGAATGAATTGTTTCAGTATGTTAACCAATCTGATTTTCCAGTCTTTGAGTTTTACCAATCGAGTCATCTGACATGGAATGAGCTGTTTCTGACAGCATGATAATGTCTCTCTGGATGTATCCTATTTTGATCATTAGGGCAGTAGTCATGGAACCAATCCTGTCATGGCAGTTGGTTATTTTTAAGTTCTAAGTTATTTAATTTGTTAGACATTTCCCTGTTGACCTTAAGATTTTGATTTTTTCCTCTAATTTCCCAATAGTTTGTGCAATTTCCCTGCTTTCCACCCAGCTATCAAGGCTTCTCTTCCAGGATATTATATGTATTATGAAGCTAATTGTTAACATTAGACACATATTTGAAACATGTCATTATTCTCTCCCAGGATGTCATTCATATAAAAAGAAATGAGGTCCCTAACGTTCTGCATTGTAAGATTGTTTACCATGATATAGAGTAGGTAATCTTATCATCAGCTTAAAGCACCAGAATGCAAGTCTTAGCACCAATTATCTCGGGTTGAGGTATGGATTTTTACTTAGAGTAACTATGTTTTCCCAGGAGGTGATGCAGGTGTAATGCCAAACATAGCTCCATTGTGAAAGCCTGGTATCTTCAAGTAAAATCTGAAAAATTCTAAGCAGCTTTTAGAGAATATTGGCAAGCTAGATTTCTTAAAGGAAGGGAAAATAGAGCCTGCGGGTTGGAAGTGCTGTGGAACCTTACTTTTGGGAAGAAAAGCAATCATTGAGACGGGCAACTCTCAGGATGCTGGTTTCAGTGGGGTCACAGCAGGAATCACGGTAGGGCAGGGGAGCCAGGTCTCTCGGCAATGATGTTGCTATGGCTGGAGAAGCAGGGCCAGGCTCCAGAGCAGGAGCATAAGCACAATGGTGGAGAAATGGTGGCAGCTGTTCGGAGTGCTTGTTCAGCAAGCTCCATTGGTGACAGGGGCTTATTGGGCTAGCACGGGGGAATGTCGATTTCTGGGTGGGCTGAAAGGTTGTAGAGACTTGCGGTATCCAGGAAGGTTGGTGTTTTGGGAATGCTGGCAGGCTTTGGTTCAGCCGGAGAACAAAAAGGGCTGCCTTGCCTTGCCTTCTAATCCCCAGCAAGAAAGAGACCCAGCATCTCTCCTCCCAGTCCTTTATTCCCTGCCACCCTCACATACCTGTGACCACGCCCAAATGGGCGTGGTCAGTGCTAAGTGTACCCGAATCTCTCTCCACAGCATATATTGATATGCATCAAGCAAAGAACATACGAAAGAACTTCTACTATCTGATAATCATTTGTTTATCCTTTTTACATTGATTTTCTATTGATACTTAGCTTTTATTAATACATATAATATGAAACATAAAACTCATTATTTTAACGAACTATTATGTTTTTACACTTATATATTATGTTCATTTAAGTATATTCAACTGATCCTGAAAAAAATAAGTATTTTGAGGACCCAAACAAATCATTGCACTGAATACATATGCTGAGCCATAACGTATATTCCAAATAATAATAAGAAATCTAAACAAGACAAGTAGAGGGCAGACAGACAATAAAGCAGCAGAATTGGCTTCATGATTGACTGGAAATAACAGCAAAGGAATTGGTGTGAAGCCTAGGAGTGAGAAGGGAATAAAATAAAGGTAATATTCTAATGAGAAAATTCCTAACTACACTGAAGATGTTATGTACATTGTCCAGTTATCTCACATCAAATGATGATATTTTTATGACAACAACATATTTGCACATCTGCAACAGATAGTTTATTAGATCACCAGAAAATAACTGTGATTGAAAATAGAGTTTTTTCAATGTAATGTTCATAGTCGTGGATATTATCTCCAATTTATTTTATTTAAATTGAACTATAATCATTTGCAAAATCCGTGTGACAATAAAAATGCTTAAAAGCATTGTTTAATGTCATAGTAAAACATTCCTCCTCAAAAATAGTTTAGGAAGCATTTAGAATTAAAAGTAAATAGTTACTTTCAAGAATGAAGAGTCCAAATAGACACTGAAGGTTAAAACGTGTTTTTAACCATGCATTTCTTCATAAGCTTTATGAAATACCATATTCCAGCAGAATTCTAATATACTACAAAACCCCTGTGGAGTGCAAGAAAAAGATTTTTATGTAGTTCTTATGTCTTTCTTTCCTTGGCTAATGGAAAACAAATGAAATGATGGAAAAGTCGCATTAGAGTCAGTCACACATCATAGATTGCCTTTCTTAGTGTGTCATTGTATAAAATGACTTGATGTGCCCCAGGAGAGAATTCCATTAGAACACATGCCCTTTTCATTCAGAACCTCAGCTTCATAAAGCAGAGAAGATAGAAAGTGAAGGAACCCCATCTAAAGACTTGAAGCTGTAATAGATAGAGGCAACACTGTCTGGAAATCCAGTGAAAGTTATAAAGAATGAAAAACTTCCATTCTTTCCTAATCTGCATGTAACCAGAGGGCTGGAATTTCTAGAATCCTCTTTTCTTTAACTCAACCACTTAAAACATGCAGTAACTACAAAGTAAGTGGAAACAAAGTTTGGGTATGTTAGCCACAAAATATTAAATTTAGCTTTCCATAAACTCACTATAATGACTAATTTCTGGGTCAACTTGATTCAGGCTAGAGTCATCTGAGAGAAAGGGCCTTCGGTTGAGAAAATGAATGCTTAATAACAGGCATTTCCTTGATTCCTGTTTGATGGACAAGACCCACACCATTATGAATCAGTCTACTCCTGGACTGTTAGTCTGGGTTGTATAAGAAGCTGATGGGCCTAACCAGATAAGTAAATCAGTAAGCAATACTGCTCCACAGCTTCTACATCAGCTCTGCTTCTAGATTCCAGCCCTTTTTGAGGTCCTGTTCTAACTTCCTTCAATCATGAATGGTAATGATGAAGCATAAGCAAGATAAACCCTTTCAACCTGAAGGGACTTTGGTCATGGTGTTCCATCACAGCAACTACAATATTAACTTGTTTATCTTGTGAATGACATTTGCTAATGGGTTCAATTTTTGCTATTTCTCTTAAAACATTGGCACATCAAAAATCCTTGCTACTAAATTTAATCTGCATATTTTTCTGATTATAAATGACTGCCTTATACACTCAAAATTAAGTATTGTCTCAAAAAATCAATCAAATAAAACAGAATGAAAGCCACTTTTGCATTCATTGCACTTAATAGGAACCATGTTTAAGCCTCATTGTTATTACTTTTATGCTATTAAAAGGTTTTCCATAATGTAGGACCATATCTTCAATGACTCATCAAAATTCAAGAAATTAGTAAAATAATTATAACAGTGTGCTTTATCACATATAATATGAATACTTTATATTTTACAATTTTCTAATTTATTTATGTTATTTAATATATTATTTTATAATTTCACAAAATATAGATAATACTATATTAATCATATTGAACACCTAATTACCTTCTCAAAATTCCACTAAATTTCCAACACATCTTCCTCTCTACTTCATGTTCATTACCTTTTCCCATTAGTTAATTTGTTTTAGACCCCACATGCTACAATACAAAACTATGAAGATGTACCCACTGGTACAAAATTTGCACAATTGTTGTGGAGAGGGGTAATTTCATTTGGTCTAATTTCATTTGTGATATGCTTCATTTGTGATTTGCATGATACTGTAAATTTGATTTATAAACACAACTTGCTAAGAAGAATCCCACTGTAATATTTTTGCTAAGTAGTCATTCTGTCACATTTTTGGCTAAACATATTTGTGCTGAGCTGATCCTTGGGCAGAGATGCTTCATCTTGCTGTGGGGAGTAGAGAATACAGCAGCTCATAACAGATCAAAATGCTGGTAATATTTGATTATGAATATTTACCCTATACATAGGATATTTGTATGAACCTTCCTCTCTCCTGCAAGGCTCACGGAACATCACAGAAAAGGGACCAGAGGCAATGTAAGGGTAGAGGGTGAGAGAGGAATGCCTTGAAATGGTCTGTTCTGGACATAAGATAGCTGCTTTCAGTAGTTGTGATTACCTGCCTAAGGAGCAGTTAATTTTCCTTAATTCCTGGTGAGGGTTTCTAGAAAATTTACCTTTATCTTAGGAGCTATTTATTGGCAGTTCATGACTGCTGGCAGACATTTACTTTCTCTTTGGCATGTTGTCCACCAGTACATTTTGCCATGTGATGAGGAAATAATGCTATCTGAAAAGGAGGTCTAAGATATTTATTGATTATAGAAGTTACTTACAAGATAAACAGGGACATAGGAGTTCTGGGAACGTGGCCAGCTTCCAAGAGAGAGATTTTGCTTTCCCTTCCCTTTTATCTCCCACCTGTCTCACGTACCCCTGTCCACAGCCCTTTGGGGCGTGGACAATATTGTGTGCCTACCCCTACAGCCATGTCTAATAGGCATGTGCTTATGGATACCACTAAGCAGACATAATGGGTTGTCTAAACCTTTTAAAACAATACATAAGAGCTTGTATACCATTCAAATTTAGTACCTCTAGTACATAATAATCAATAGAATATACCTTTTGTAGATATAGGCATGAAAATTTTGCTATTCATTATTAGTTATTTTTATATTGGAAAGGGAGAAATTTTTGACATGTTTGAAGTTTCAAGATTTAAGTTTGGTGTCTATAATTATGTATTTTGTCAGCAGAGCAATAACCATTGTTTATAATCTCACAGAGGTAGAATTGACACTCATTTGATGCTGATTTTAATTTATTATTTTTCAGTGATATTGTCTGGAAAACATGTGTTGTACTGAATGAAAATAAAAAACAAAGTAGTAAAATGATCAAAATTATGTGGCTTATTTGTCATAACATCTACTACATTTTCATACTCTTTTATAGACACAATAAATTTAAAAGGATATTGTTTTCCCTGTTGTCTAGTTGTCTCATTTTAAAAGTTTTATTTCTTTTGTTATTGCGTGTGTGTATGTGTGTGTGTGTGTGAATATGTGTGTACATGTGCACTTATGTGTGTATATGATGGAATGTGTGTTGAGGTTAGAGAACAATTTGAGACACTTGGTTCTATATTTTCACTATATGGGTTCTAGAAAGTGAATTTAGGCCATGATACATATTGGCTTCTGTCTTTTACAGCTGATGCATCTCATTAGCCCTTGAAACTTTTTTTTAATCTGGTGACCTTTGGCAATGTTCATTATTTTTCTATATAATTTGTTCTCTTTTGTCCAACAATAAGACTATGATTTTATGTTACAATCTGATCCTATTTAAAAACACACATATTTTCCCAACTTTTTCAAATTCCATGCCTGAAAATGTTAGCTTTTAAATTTTTGCTTTACTCTTGTTTGTGTGTGTGTATATGCATGTGTGTTTTTTATTGTGTGTATGTGTTTATCTATACATATGTGTGTTTGTGTATTTGTTCATATGTGTTTGTGTGCATATATGTACACCTGTGTTTACTTTAATGTGCAGACTACTAGTTAATGTCAAGTGTCTTCTTTGATGCTCTTCATGTAACATCCCAAATTTCTTGAGACAAGACATTTCACTGAGCCAGGAGCTCAAAAATTCATCTATACCAGTTGGCTAGTAAATCTTGCTCCTTCTCATTGGTACTGAGATTGTAGGAATTTGGAACTCCTTTGTGAGTTCAGGGGGTGGATTAATGTCCTCATTCCTGATAAAGATGAACTTTACACGCTGAGAAATCTCTCTACTTACTTTTATCTTTGTTTGAATTCCCCACATTCATGTACATATTATAACCAAACATCAAACAGAAATTTGATTCCATCACACAAATAACATATCTCTTACAAATATATAGGTTTAGCATAAATAGATAAAAATAATTTCAGTGATATATTTTATGTAATTCAATAAATCCAAAGTACTTTAGGCATTACTAAAAATTCTCCAGTAGACAAATGGCATTACTAACAATATCCTCTATTAAGTTTGTAACAAAAAATTTTATGACATATTCAAAACTCATAATTAAACAAACCACAGGAAACTGAAAGAATTATAGGAAAATAGAAGAATGTATTCTCAGCCATTGAGACTTAAAGGAAGATTTCAAATAGGATTTGACTAAGTTTTAGAAAAGTGAAGAACTACCCTTCTCTTGTACAGGGAGTGACATCAATACATAACACATTGTTAAGAGAAATGAGATTTTCATTAATTGTACTCTAATTATTTCTGATATGCCAGTGAAATCCTGTTTATTTTCTTTGAAATAATTTCAGTGTAATAATTATAGAATATTGTTCTCAAAAGAATTCATAATCCTAATGAGACTCTTGACAATAGGCAAATTATACCAACTAATAGTATTTTTCCTTCATTCGTTGCTTTTTTTATTATCATTTCATAGTCTTCATAAGTCTTGTTAGTATTTGATGATCTTTGTGAAAAGTTACTATTCTGCCTGTTATGTCTATTAAAATAATTCATTACTTATTCCTCTTTAATTCTGTTTTGAAATGAAAGCAATTTATGTTAGAGTCATATCTGAACCTACTTATAGTACTCTTGGAATCAGTATAGCATGCATAACTATAGCCTGTTGTGTTCATTTTTCTGGTGAAGTGCAGTAGTACACCAAGAGAAAGCATTCTCTTTAAAAATAACACAACTAAAACAGATTAAAAAAAAATCATTAGTTGTAGCCCAAATAATACAACCAAGAGACAGATATTGGGGTTAAAACTGAAGACCAGAAAAGCAAAGCAAGCAACCACTAGAGAGCTCTTACCTCTATGAAACCTTAATACTAAAAATGAGAGTGAGTTCCTGCCTCATCCCACCTTATATTCCTCTCTATTGTTGGTATTGAAGGTGTGCATCACCAAGTAGTATAAATGAAAGCCTCATATATAATGATGGGATTATTATATGAGAAAACAAAATAATAAATTAAGCAAAATAGAATATACATAATGTAGGGTAATGCTTCTGTACACTGTAAAGATTTGTAACTCACATTAATTTAATAAAATTCTGATTGTCCAACTGCCAAGCAAGATATTTAGGTATGGCTACAAGACTAGGAGAAATCTAGAAAGAGAAAGGCAGAGAGTGGGTTGCCAGCTCAACACAGAGGAAGCATGATGAGAATTTGTTAATGTAAGTTGTAACACTTTGTTAGTAACAAACCTGAAAAATAGTTCAAAAATGTTTAACTATATATGCCTCTGTGGGTTTATTTAGCACTAAATGGCTGTGAGACTGAGGAGGACAGAAACTTCCATCCACATATTCACCTAGAAATATAGTTATCCTAAGAGACAAAACACTTCATACTATAATGTATTGTTCAAAAAATAAAATTTAGTGGTGTGTGTGTGTGTGTGTGTGTGTAAGAGAGAGAGAGAGAGAGAGTGAATGATGTAACTTATATTGTCATAAATGTTTAGAAATATGCCAATGAATCTTTTAAATAATTCCTACACAGAATTCTATTCAAAGTCATACTCATAGTATGATACATCTGCTGCCCTGTCTGGTTTGACATGGGTAATTAAACCTATAATTTACATAACTTGGAAAATGGCTGGGTGTTGCTCAGAGTGATGCAAACTTGTTGTTAAGAAACAATAGTGTGGGATGAGAATGTAAATCACTGGCAACAAGAATGCCTAATATGCATAAGAACCTATATTGAATTCTCAGCTCCACAAAACAGAGAAGCAAAATATCTGCAGTATTTTATGGTTCTTAACAAATCTAAATCTGTTGAAGTTATATTGACTTTCAAGATCATCCACAGCTCTTTGAAAACTTGCTATGAGCCAGAACTTTCCTTTCCTCAATAATAAAATAACAATTTGAAAAGCATTTCACAACATAATATAGACATTTTACTCTGTATTTATTTCAACTCAAATAGTCTGTATTTAAACTTATCTGATTTCTATGTATTAAAATATATGTCTTCTTATTCGAGAGGATCCATCTGTCAACCATTGATATTGTCAAGTGTGGCAAATTGTGTGGCACTATTTCTGTGCAGCCATGAACCACTGTCTACTCATTCCCAATAAAGTACCAGGAAAGATCAAAATATGGGTACTTCCAAAGTCCAAACTGGTGAACCTATAAGTTTTATTGGGGTTAATTACAGGAATATGGATAAAAAGTTACCTACAGAATGTTTGAAAAATAAAATTTCCCTATTTACATAGAAGAATTTTCAGTACATAATTTAGAAATATGTTGTTTCATAATTGGATTCATAAATGTAGATGTTAAAAATGTTAATAAAGAAATCAGGTCATATTTGGCGAAAGACACCTGTAGTCCTAGCATTAAAGAAGCTGAGGCAAGTGAATTGGGTTCAATTCAAGGTCAGCCTGAAATACACAGGAAAACTGTCTCAAAAAACAAGCACACATATTCATTCATGTGTGTGTGTGTGTGTGTGTGTGTGTGTGTGTGTGTGCGTGTGCATGTGCGTGTGCATGTGCGTGGGCGTATGTGTGTGCATGTATAAATGTGGTTAGAAATCATAGAACTTGTTAAAACTTTGATAGAACTAGTTAAAGAAAAATATGTAAATTGCATTTGAAATGTCTAATTTTGTATGAGATCATCATTGCCTAAATTTATACAAGTGACATAATATCCTTCTCTCTGAGGATAAGATGAAGGTATTGTAAAAGCTACATTGAGGTACAACCTTAAAGAAACTAGCTGTTGTAGTGACTCAACACATCATTTGGAATCTTTTTTTAAATCATTTTTTATTTTAATTTTAAATAGCTTGTTTTACATGTCAATCCCAGTTCCCTCTCCCTCCCCTCCTCCCGCACTCCCCTTCCCCCCCACCCTCCCACCCTATTGCCAAATCCTTCCACATAGGGGTTTTTCTAGAGTCTGTCATTTTACTCTGGGTAGGGTCCAGGCACTCCCCTAAGAGTCCAGGCTGAGAGAGCATCTCTCTTTGTGCTATAGGCACACAATGACTGTTTGTATACCAGGGATGGGACTGATCCACAGCTCAGGGCCCCATAGGTTGCCCAGGCCTTCTCACTGACACTCACATTTGGGGGGTCCAGATCAGTCCCATGCTGGCCTCCCCACTGTCAGTCTGGGGTCCAAGAGCTCTCCCCTGTTCAGATCAGCTGTCTCTGTTGGTTTTGCCAGCCCATTCTTTGCCAATTTGCTCATCACTCCTCTCTCTCTGTCACTGGGTTCCTTGGTTTCAGTTCAGTACTTAGTTGTGTGTTTGCCTCTGCTTCTATCAGTCACAGGATGAAGGCTCCCGGATGGTTATAGACATCAAGTTCATTATCAGGAATGGGCATTCGAGGTGGTCTCTCCACTATTGCTTAGCTTGCCAATTGGTGTCATTTGGAATCTTACAGCCTGCCTTTTCCCATAACTCGGAAATAAATATTTTGTAACAGCAATTTCCTGGAAGAAATGATTACATGTTATGCCATTGAGGATGGCCTAATGAATTATTGCTTTAATTCTCTTCAAACTACCATCAAGCAGAAATGAGCAACAATTTCAGAAATTATCAAATAGCAAAAGAAAAAAAAACAAAATTACCAAATGGCTATTGAGCAATATAAAATCAGAGGCAGGTGCTACTTTTTCCACGAGCTGTGGTTCCCCATTGCACCCTAGTTCAGTTGTGCAGAAATCCTATATGGAGAGGCATGTAGACCTTGAGGATCAGCGGATCTGATGCCTGGTTGCACATGACTCACTTTAGCTGCAGTAGAGTATAAAAAACTGTACTCGCATCTAAAAAGAAATGTGTCACACAATAGTTTTACTTAGTAAAACTTTCCAGTTGAGGGAGATGAAAATTTCAAATCAATAAATATAAATATCTAAAACATTAAGCTATGGATTTTGAGAGTTCAGTATTATCTTCTAAGAGTGCATCGTCCTGGGCTCTTAAGTCTGCTCCTGTTCCCAGATGTAAATCTCAGTTCTGGTCTGTAACATTTATGACTACCAGTAACTAAAAGACCTTTTCTTTGGCTCCCGGAGTTTTCTTTTCATAGGAATCTTGCAATGAACAATTTATGTAGATCTGTCCTAATTTAGTAAAAACTGAAAAACAAGCAAAACCCACCATCCATTTCCATATATGTATTATCTTCACAAAGATGTCCCTGTTCCCTGTATGAACTAAGTTATGTGAAACTGCTGAGATCCTATTCTTCTCCATCTTCTAAAAATTGCTAATTCTGCTTCATCCTAGGGTCTCAATATCCCAGTTGACCTGGTCCTATAAACAATACTCTACTTGGTCTGGTCCAATAGTCAATACCCCAGCTGATCTGATCAAGCTCAGTACCCCACCTGACCTGGTCCTACATCATATTCTAGCTGATCTGTTAATGACCTTTACTCCCCTCTGAGGATGACTTTTTAGGTACATCTTCCATGTGAAGGACTATATAATTTCCTAAACACATAAAAAGAACCTTCATCCAGTGATTGACGGATTGACGGAAGCAGAGACAGATACCCACATCTAAACAGTGAAATGAACTCCTGGAACCTAGTGACAGTGATGGAGGAGTGATGAGCAACTGGGTCAAGACCATGATGATGAAGCCCACAAAGACAGCTGACCGGATAAGGGCGAGCTCTTGAATCCCAGACTGATGCCTGAGAGACCAACAGGGGACTGATCCAGACTCCATGAATGTATTGCCAGGGAGGAGGCCACAGAAATTACTGGGGCCTTGGGTAGTAGATCAGTGTTCACCCTGGTTTATGAATCAGCTTTGGATGTCTATTCCAAATAGAGGGATGTTCTCTCAGTCTGGACCCACGGGGAAAGGCCTAGGTCCTGCCCAGGATGAAATGACAGATTTTAGAGATCTCACCCTTCCTGGAGAAAGATGTGGAGATTGAGTGGGGGTTAGCGGGCTGGTGGAGGGACAAGTGAGGTGGGGTGGGAGAGGAAGCTGGGACTGACATGTGAAACATTCATGTTTCTAATTTAAATAAAAACATATTGAGAAAAAATCAATATATGTACACTGGGGTTTTGTACTCTGTGTGATAGTCTACTTTCTTATCATCATCCTAGAAGGCTTCCTGTTCAACCAGATGTGAATAGACTGGATGAGCTAGTAAACTAAGATCAAAACCATCCTAACCCCTTTTGACTGGTTTGTCACCCTGTCCCAGAACCGGTTTTTCTTTTTTTTTTATTTTAATTTTAAATAGCTTGCTTTACATGTCAATCCCAGTTCCCTCTCACTCCCCTCCTCCTGCACTCCCCCATTCCCCCCAGCCTCCCACCCTATTGCCAATTCCTTCCACATAGGGGATATCTAGAGTCTGTCATTTTACTCTTTTAGGGTCCAGGCACTCCCCTAAGAGTCCAGGCTGAGAGAGCATCCCTCTTTGTGCTATGGGCACACAATGACTGTTTGTATTCCAGGGATAAATGCTGATCCACTGCTCAGGGCCCCATAGGTTGCCCAGGCCTTCTCACTGACACTCACATTCGGGGGGGTGGGGCATCCAGATCAGTCCCATGCTGGCCTTCCTGCTGTCGGTCTGGGGTCCAAGAGCTCTCCCCTGTTCAGATCAGCTGTCTGTTGGTTTTGCCAGCCCATTCTTTGCCAATTTGCTCATCACTCCTCTCTCTCTGTCACTGGGTTCCTTGGATTCAGTTCAGGGCTTAATTGTGGGTGTTTGCCTCTGCTTCCATCAGTCACAGGATGAAGGCTCCAAGATGGTTATAGACATCAAGTTCATTATCAGGAATAGGCATTCGAGGTGGTCTCTCCACTATTGCTTAGCTTGCCAATTGGTGTCATCCCTTTAGATCACTAGAGGTCACTCTGGTGCCTGATCCATCTAACCTATGAGCTCTAGGAGTTCCATTGAAGTGTTTTTTGGATCACTTATGTAAACTATCATATCATCTGCAAATAGTGAAATTTTGACTTCTTCTTTTCCTATTTATATCGCCTTTATCTCCTTTTGTTGTCTTATTGCTGTAGCTAGAACTTCAAGTACAATATTGAAGAGATATGGAGAGAGTGGACAGACTTGTCTTGTTCTTGATTTTAGAAGAATTGCATTGTGTTTCTCTCCATTTAGTTTTATGTTAGCTGTTGGTTTACTGTATATTGCTTTTATTATATTCAGGTATGTTCCTTTTATCCCTGATCTCTCTAGGACATTTATCATGAAGGGGTGCTGGATTTTGTCAAAGGCTTTTTCAGCATCTAGTGAGATGATCTGATCATGTGGTTTTTCTTTCACAGTTTGTTTATATGGTGTATTACATTGATAGATTTTTCTAATGTTGAACCATCCCTGCATTCCTGGGATGAAGCCTACTTGATCAAGGTGGATGATTTTTCTGATGTGTTCTTGAATCCGGTTTGCGAGTATTTTGTTGAGTATTTTTGCATCGATGTTCATGAGGGAAATTGATCTATAGTTCTCTTTCTTAGTTGTGTCTTTGTGTGGCTTGGGTATCAAGGTAATTGTAGCCTTTTAAGAAGAGTTTAGCAGTGAGCCTCCTGCTTCTATTGTGTGGAATACTTTGAGGAGTATTGGAATTAGCTCTTCTTTGAATTTCTGGTAGAATTCTGCACTGAAGCCATCTGGGCCTGGGCTTTTTTTGTTTGGGAGACTTTTGATGACTGCATCTATTTCATTAGGGGTTATAGGTCGGTTTAGATTGTTTATCTGTTCTTGATTTAGTTTTGGCAAGTGATATCTATCCAGGAAATTGTCCATTTCCTTTAAATTTTCAAATTTTGTGGAGTACAGATTTTCAAAGTATACCCTGATGATTCTCTGGATTTCCTCAGAGTCTGTTGTTATGTCCCCTTTTTCCTTTCTGATTTTGTTAATTAGCATGCTCTCTCTCTGTCTTTTGGTTAGTTTTGACAGAGGTTTGTCTATTTTGTTGATTTTCTCAAAGAACCAACTCTTTGTTTCATTGATTCTTCTCAGGGTTTTCCTGGTTTCTACTTGATTGATTTCAGCCCGAATTTGATTATTTCCTGGCGTCTGCTCCTCCTGGGTGAGTTTGCTTCTTCTTGTTCTAGAACGTTCAGCTGTGCTATTAATTCTCTAGTATGACAGTTTCCAGTTTCTTCATGTGGGCACTTAGTGCTATGAACTTCCCTCTCAGCACTGCTTTAAATGTGTCCCAAAAGTTTGCATATGTTGTGTCTTCATTCTCATTGAATTCCAGGAAGACTTTAATTTGTTTTTTTATTTCTTCCTTTACCCAGGGATGGTGCAATTGTGCATTGTTCAATTTCCATGAGTTTGTAGGGTTTCTGCGATTTGTGTTATTGTTGAATTCTTATTTTCATGCATGGTGGTCTGATAAGATACAGAGGGTTATTCCAATTTTTTTGTATCTGTGGAAATTTGCTATGTTTCCTATTATGTGGTAAATTTTAGAGAAGGTTATTGTGGCACCGAGAAGAAGGTATATCCCTTTGTGTTTTGGTGGAATGTTCTATAGATGTCTGTTAAACCCATTTGGGTAATAACTTCTATTACTTCTTTTGTTTCTTTGTTAAGTTTCTGTCTGGAGGTCCTTTCTAGTGGTGAGAGCAGAGTGTTGAAATCTCCTACTATTAGTGTGTGAGATTTTATGTGCATTTTGAGCTTTAGTAATGTTTCTTTCACGAATGTAGCTGCCTTTGTATTTGGGGCGTAGATGTTTAAAATTGAGACTTCATCTTGATGTATTTTTCCTTTGATGAATATGAAGTGTCCTTCATCTCTTTTGGTTGATTTTAATTTGTAAACTAGTTTGTTAGATATTAGGATTGCTACACCAGCTTGTTTCTTGGGACCGTTTGATTGGAAGATCTTTTCCCAAACCTTTACTCTGAGATAACGTCTGTCTTTGATGTTGAGATGTGTTTCTTGTATGTAGCAGAAGGAAGAGTTCCGTCTTTGTATCCATTCTGCTAGTCTGGGTCTTTTTATAGGCAAGTTTAGGCCATTGACATTGAGGGATATTAATGACCATTGATTGATGATTCTTGTTTGTACTTGATTGATTGGTAGTGAAGTTATTTTGTGTAGTTTCTCCTCCCTTTTTCTTTTGGTGTTTTGTAAAGTGGGATTATATATTGCCTGTGTCTTTGTGAGTGTAGTTATCTTCCTTGGATCTAGGTTTTCCTTCTAGCACTTTCTGTAAAGCTGGATTCATGGATACGTATTGTTTATATCTGTCTTTGTCATGGAATATTTTGTTTTCTCCATCTAAGGTAATTGAGAGCTTCGCTGGATATAGTAGTCTGAGCTGGCATCCTTGTTCCCTTAGTGTTTGTAGGACATCAATCCAGGATCTTCTGGCTTTCATCGTTTCCATTGAGAAGTCAGGTGTAATTGGGATAGGTCTGCCTTTGTATGTTACTTGGCCTTTTTCTTTATCTGCTCTTAATATTTTCTCTTTACTCTGTAGATTTGATGTTTTAATTATTAAATGGCAAGGTGACTTCTTTTTCTGGTCCAGCCTATTTGGTGTTCTGTAAGATCCTTGTATTTTCATAGGCATATCTTTCTTTAGGTTAGGAAAGTTTTTTTCTATGATTTTGTTGAATATGCTTTCTGTCCCTTTGAGTTTTATTTCTTTGCCTTCTTCTATACCTATTATTCTCAGGCTTGGCTTCTTCACAGTGTCCCATATTTCCTGGATATCTTGTGTTATGGATTTGTTGGTTTTGAGATTTTCTTTGGTTGACGACTCTACATCCTCTAATGAGCCTTCAACACCTGAGATTCTCTCTTCTACCTCTTGTGTTCTATTGGTGATATTTGCATCTGTAGTTCCCCAGCTTTTCTATTTCCAGCCTCCCCTCATTCTGTGTTTCTTTATCGTTTATATTTCAGCTTTCAATCCTTCAACTGTTTGAGTTGTTTCCTTCATTTTTTGGTTGTTTTGTTTTTGGTGCTCTTTAGATTCTTTGAGAGATTTGATTATTTCTTGAATTTTTCCCCCATTTCATGGATTTTTTTTGTTTTTTTCCTTCTATTTCTTCAAGGGATTTCCTCGTTTCTTCTTTGAGGGTTTCTATCATCTTCATGAAATCATTTAATAATTTTTAAGGTCTGTCTCCTCTGCTTCGTCTATGTAGTGCTGTTCGTGTCTTGCTGGTGTTGGTTCCCTAGATTCTGGTGGGGTCTTTCTATTGCTGAGTGAGCTGTTATTCTTTTTCCCATCTCTTCTTCCAGTGTGTGCTGGTGGGGTCTTTCCATCTCCACTGGTCTCCTTCCTTCCTGAAGCTGAAGCTGAAGCTGGGCACCCGGGGTTTGGAGCCTGGAAGGGCTAATGTCTTTTCTGTGTGGGCAGGTCTTCTGGATGCCAGGAGCAGCCCTGGAAGATCAAGGGGATGGGTGTTGGGCAGGGGATCGGTGGTGTCCCCGCCAGAGACCCAATCTCACCCGAAGCTGGGCTCGCTGACATTTGGGGCCTGGAAGGGCTGATGTTTTTCCTGAAGCTGTGCTCGCCCGAACCAGTTTTTCTTAGCATAAGTTGTGATCATATTATAATATGGAATTCTGGAGAGAATTTTAAAGAACTTAATTAACATTCAAATAATTTCCACATTTCTTGTTCTTCCAGTCCTTTATTTCTATTGATCTTTGACATTCTAAATCTCTGAACACACTCACTGTCTTTCATAGGATATGCATTTTTACTCTTAGTTTATAGACTATCTATTATACACAAAAGTTATTTATTTTGTTCATTTAAAGCACACCTTCAACAGGATTCACAACTGCTTTCTTCACTGAGCACTGACAGGTTCTGAAATAGCAAGCATATTATTATTAACATTTCCACAATACCGCCATTTACACTTAGGTATTAATTAATTTTTTTTTTTTTTGGTTTTTCGAGACAGAGTTTCTCTGTAGCTTTGGAGGCTGTCCTGGAACTCACTTTGTAGACCAGGCTGGCCTCAAACTCGCAGAGATCCGCCTGCCTCTGCCTCCCGAGTGCTGGGATTAAAGGCGTGCGCCACCACCGCCCGGCAGGTATTAATTTTTGAAACTGTTGTTGTTACTATTGTTTTCTTAGATATCACAGATATTCAGTGTGGGCCAAACTTGTGAATATTCATTCTCAATTTGTTAATCAAGTTTCCTTGATAACTCTTTTTTTATATTTTTTTATTTTTAAATTTAAATTAGAAACAAGGTTGCTTCACATGTCAATTCCAGGTCCCTCTCCCCTTCCCTCCCCTCCTCCCATGCCCCCCCACCAACCCCGCCAATATCCGGTCATTTCCCCAGGGTGGGTGACACCCTCCATAGGTGAGTCCCTAGTCTGTCATTTCTTACAGGGCAGGACCTAGACCCTCCCCCAAGAGTCCAGGGTGAGAGTGCAACTCTCATTGTTGGAACGGAGCCCAAAGTCCATTTGTATACCCGGGATAAATAATGATCTAATACCCAAGGCTCAATAGATTAACTAGGACTCCTCACTGTCACCCACCTTCAGGGGGACTTGATCAGTACCATGATGGATTCCCAGGCATCAGTCTGGGATTCAAGAGCTATCCCTGGCTAGGTCAGCTGTTTCTGGGGGTTAAACCAGCCCAGTCTTAACCCCTTTGGTCATCAGTCCTCCCTCTCTGTCACTGGATTTCTTGAGTTCAGCTCAGTGCTTAGCTGTAGGATTCTGTCTCTGCTTCCATCAGTCAGTGAATGAAGGTTCTGTTTCCCAGACTTTTCGTCAATGGGATTGTAGACTGGCAGTCCCCATATCTATGTCTAAAATCCATATATGAGAGAGTATATACCATGTTTCTCTTTTTTTTTTCTTTGACTGGGTTACATCACTCAGGATGGTTTCTTCTAGTGCCATCCATTTGCCTACGAATTTCAGGATGCCATTATTTATTTCTGCTGAATAGTACTCCATTGTGTAAATGTACCACATTTTCTCTATCCACTATTCAGGTGAGGGGCATCCAGGTTGCTTCCAAGTTCTGGCAATTACAAATAATGCTGTTATGAACATAGTGGAACAGACATCCTTGTTGTATGAATGGGCATCTTTTGGATATACGCCTAAGAGTGGAGTTGCTGGGTCTTGTGGTAGGTTTATTCCCATTTTTCTGAGGAATCTCCATAATGATTTCCAAAGTGGCTGTACAAGTTGGCACTCCCACCAGCAGCGGAGGAGTGCTCCCATTTCACCACAACCTGTCCAGCATAAATTGTTGTTGGTGTTTTTGATTTTAGCCATTATGACAGGAGTAAGATGTTATCTCAGAGTTGTTTTGATTTGCATTTCCGGGCTGGCTAAGGATGTTGAGTACTTTCTCAAGTGCTTCTAGGCCATTTTAGACTCCTCTATTGAGAATTCTCTATTTAGTTCTGTAGCCCACTTTTTAATTGGATCCTTTGGTGTTTTGGAGACTTGCTTCTTGAATTCTTTGTAAATTTTGGAGATCAGCCCTCTGTCAGATGTGGGGTTAATGAATATATTTTCCCATTCTGTGGGCTGCCTTTTTGTCTTGCTGACTGTGTAATTTGCCTTACAGAAGCTTCTTAGTTTCAAGAGGTCCCACTTATTAATTGTTGATCTCACTGTCTGTGCTACTGGTGTTATATTCTGGAAGCTGTCTCCTGTACCAATTCGTTCAAGGGTACCACCCACTTTCTCTTCTAAGAGGTTCAGTGTGGCTGGATTTATGTTGAGGTCCTTGATCCATTTGGACTTAAGTTTGGTGCATGGCGATAGACATGGATTGATCCGCATTATACATGCTAGTATCCAGTTATGCTAACACCATTTGTTGAAGATGCTTTCTTTTTTCCATTATATATTTTTAGCTTCTTTGTCAAAGATCAGATGTTCATACATGTGTGGGTTAATATCAGGGTTTTGAATTTGATTCCATTGGTCTATTTTTGTGCCAATACCAAACTGATTTCAGGACTACAGCTGTCAGTGATGTCAGGACAGCAACTTGATGTCAGTGATGGTGATGTCTCCAGATATTGCTTTGTTGAGTAAGGTTGTTTTGCCTATCCTTGGTCTTCTCTTTTTCCATACAAATTTGATTATTGTTCCTTCAAGGTCTGTGAAGAATTGTGCTGGAATTTAATTGGGATTGCATTGAATCTGTAGATTGCTTTTGGCAGGATTGCCATTTTTACTACATTGATATTACCTATCCAAGAGTATAGGAGATCTTTCCATTTTCTGAGGGCTTCTTTAATTTCTTTCTTTAATGTCTCAAAATTCTTGTGATACAGGTCTTTCACTTGTTTGGTTAGCGTTACCCCAAGGTATTTTATGTTGTTTGCGGCAATTGTAAAGGGTGATGTTGCTCTGATTTCTTTCTTAGCCCTTTTATCATCTGTATATAGTAGGGCTACTGATTTTCTTGAGTTGATCTTGTAGCCTGCCACTTTGCTGAAGGTGTTAATCAGCTGTTAGAATTCCCTGGTAGAGTTCTTTGGGTCATTTATGTAAACTGTCATATCATCTGCAAATAGTGAAAGTTTGACCTCTTCCTTTCCAATTTGAATCCCTTGGATCTCCTTTTGTTGTTGTATGGCTCTATCTAGAACTTCAAGTAAAATATTTGAAATGTATGGAGAGAGTGGGCAGCCTTGTCTTGTTCCTGATTTTAGAGGAATTGTTTGAGTTTCTGTCCATTTAGTTTGATGTTGGCTGTTGGTTTGCTGTATATAGCTTTCATTATGTTTACTTATGTTCCTCTTATCCCAGATCTCTCCAAGACCTTTATCATGAAGGGCTGTTGGATTTTCTCAAAGGCTTTTTCTGCGTCTAGTGAGATAATCACCTCAATGGTCAAAATATTTTATAATATATCATTGAAGTCACTACAAACACTTTAATACTTTATTCTGTTTCTTTGTGTCTGGTTTTTTCTTCTGCCTTCTTATTTTCTTCTGTTTCTTCTTCTTCTGTTTCTTCTTCTTCTTCTTCTTCTTCTTCTTCTTCTCCTCTTCCTCCTCCTCCTCCTCTCTCTCTCTGACACACACACACCCCCCCACACACACACCATTGCTTTCTCCCTATACTATTTGGTGTTTCTCTTATCCATTTTCTTCTCTGTAGGAAACAGTTTCTTCCTAAACAGCAGCTACCTTGACATAGTTGTTCTTACTAAGAAGAATATGCTCTATACATAGCCCTGCCCTGCAACCCTCCTGTAAACAGCAAGAGTTTCCTTTCCTTTTGAGTTTCCTATTGTTGTTTGGTCCTAATTCAGTTGATATTTTGAGCAATGCAGTTAAGTAGATGTTTCCTGTCTCTGTATTTTCTATTGTTTATATTTTCTATCTTTGCTCTTGTGTTCTTTGTAGCATAGTGTTTTCTCAAGTCCTTTTGACTTTAGAGATATTTGCAAGAGAGAATATTATTATGAAACACCCACTCCTGATAGTTTCTGCTCCTCCTTAGCCACCTCTTCTCCTTTCTTTCCTTCCATTGAAAATATTCTTAAAAACTAAGTATTTTTGTCTATCTTTTATGATTAACATGTACCACAACATAAAGTTCTAAAATAAAGCATGTTCTATTTGGAATGCAACAGTAGACTTACAGGACAGCATGCATGACATCTTATATATCTTACAGTATTTGATATTTTGCAAGTATGTAATAACTACATAAATAAGGTGTTTGTTCTATTGTTCTCATTAATTGGTATTTCAAATTTTTACCTCTTAATCTCAACAACATCCATCTCCCTTTCCTTCCCATGCATTTTGAATGGTTGTGATTCGTAAGGGAATGATGATATAAACAGCAGTAGTGTGTGAGATTGAAATTAGGGGACTGAAAAATATCCCACTTTTCTCAATGTGTAAATAGCATTGAGAAAGGTGTCTTTAGAGATTGCAGAAGATAATATTGATGCCAACAAGTTCAACAAGTAAATGTATTATGGATGAATATTATTGAGAATCAATTACTGATCTCCTACATTGTCAATATTAGTTGGAAACTGATTTTATTCTGATAATGACAGATTGATTTCCATTTACCGGTATCATCTGAAGCTTCATTATTCATATCTGGTGATTTTAGTCTTTACTATCTGACACAACTGTCTAGTTTTATATCCAGGTGCTTATTTTAGCTCTTTATTTTACTGGTCTGTCTTCTTGACTCAGATAATTTATTACTTAGTTTGATCTATTGTTAAGTACACTGAATTCATCTCCTGTTTGTTAATATCTTACTTTAAGTGGGGTATTATATTTAAGAATAATATAAACAAAATTTTAACCAATATAAGAATCAAAGGTATCAAACTTGGGATATTTTTCTTTCTCACTTATTATTAATTTATTTTACACTGACAGGTAAAATTATGTTTCTGTTATGTACATCATGGATTAATCTTTTCTTCTGAAGATTTCCTGTTTATCATATTATTTATCTTAATATTTTGCATAAAACTGAAGTCTAGTTTTTAGGAAAATTCACTTAAATAGTGGAAATAAGTTGAAGAAAATATTTTTCTTAAGTATTATGTCTTCAGTTAGGCTATCAAGTTACAGATGAGACATGGAATTTCTACTGGTTCCCCATTGACAAATATGTGAAAACATGGGAAACAGTACTCAAATATTATGCCGTAGTGTACTTGCAATAAGAGAAATTTGAATAAATCATTTGGAGGAGTGATTGTGTACTTATTTTTTATGTAGTGTGTAATATATGAAATATTAAAGAATTTTAATTCAATGGTAATTATTTAAAATAGATAGAACAGAACATTACTTATTCATTTTACTGTTTAAATATTAAACTGTTAAAATGATTAAAATGTTATTATTTTAATAATGTTCTGTTTGTGTATCTTTGATAATACATTTCAATTCTCCTCCTGATGGATTTGTGGTAATGTATCTCAAAGAAGAATATATGCTTTTAGAATCTCAAAGGGATTTGAGAGCTCAGTGTCATAACAAAGTAGCAATGTACAGGTGTCAGGAAACTATTGTAAGTGTAGGTGAAAACTGGAAAGGGCATGTCTCAACATAACAGATTTTGGTAACTGACTGAAACACACCAAATCATTTTTTGGCTAGTGTTATACTTTCCATAGTTTGGAAAAGTT
This sequence comes from Mesocricetus auratus, assembly GCF_017639785.1. Classification (NCBI taxonomy): domain Eukaryota; kingdom Metazoa; phylum Chordata; class Mammalia; order Rodentia; family Cricetidae; genus Mesocricetus; species Mesocricetus auratus. The sequence continues at coordinate 48,817,297 of NW_024429266.1, forward strand.
CAGAATCATAATTTTAATGACACAACTTATGTATTGTAATAACATAGAACACTTTAAACTTTAGGTAGATATAAAAGTAAAAATCCATATTCATTCCATTGTGCACCTCATAGTCCTATATTATTCCTTTAATTTCATGAAAACTATGGTCAGATTCTATAGTTATGAGTATGGAAATATATGTATCATGGGAATATCTTACTAAGCAAGTTGCATATTACTACATTTGTTTGCAGAGGAACTCAAAACATATTTGGGGAAGTACATGGCACTAGCAATGACATGAATGTTTCTCTGTTAGTTCTATAATATATTTTCCAAATGTGTATAACTGCTAACTGCAAAAATTTAACACAGGACAACATCTAATTGAATCCCAATATCAACTTATAAATTTCTAGGAAATGCTTTGGGAAGTTATGCTGAATATTTATTAAACAGAATTGTTGCTATAAGTTGAATTTCAAATTTAACCTTACTTTGCAGTTTTTAAGCACAGAGGGTATATATGTTGCCTATTAATCTGCACAAGTGAACCTAAAAAATAAGAAGCACTATGTCTCTTTAAGATTAATTCTTGGTTCTGGCTATTACAAATAAAGCTGCTATGAACATATGTATGAATGTACATCTTTTGTGTATACACCTAAGAGTTTAATTTCTTCTTGAGGTAGACTGATTTCTGTTTTCCTGAGAAACCTCCACACTGATTTCCAAAAGTGACTGTACAAGTTTCCATCCTCAGCAGCAATGGAGGAGTATTCCCTTTTCTTCACATCCTCTCCAGCATAAACTGTCCTTGGTGTTTTTGATTTTAGCCATTCTGACAGGTTTCTCAGAGTTGTTTTGCTTTATATTTACGTGTAGCTAAGGATGCTGAGCAATTTTTTAAGTGTCCTTCAGCCATTATAGATGCCCCTCAATGGAATAAAGGATAAAGGAGAATGTGGTACATTTAAACAAAGGAATACTTCAGTAGAAAATAAAAAAATGAAATCTTGAAATTCACAGGCAAATGGATAGAACTAGAAGAAACTATCCCGAGTGAAGTAACCCAGACACAAAAAAGACAAACATAGTATGTACTCACTCATAGATGGATATTAGACATAGAGAGAAGCTGGGAAACAAGGAGGATCCTAAGAGAGACATACATGACCCCCTAGATAAGGAGAAATGGATAAGATCTCCTGAGCTTATTGGGAGTAAAGGGAGAGGAGGGAGGAATATAGGAGAAAGAATTTGGGAGAAAGGGAGAGGGGAGGAGAACATGAGGGATCAGGAAGGTTCAGTCAGTGTAAGAACAAAGAAAGACATCATGGAAAGTGATATCTTAATAGAGGGAGCCATTACAGGTTTAAAGAGAAATCTGGCACTGGGGAAATGTCCAGGGATCCCCAAGGATAACCCCAACTAAGAATCTAAGCAATAGTGGAGAGGCTACCTTAAATGCCCCTCCCCTATGAAATTGATGATTCCCTTAAGTGCCATCCTAGAGCCTTCATTCAGTAACTGATGGAAACAGAAGCAGAAATTCACAGCCAACCACTGAGTCAAATTCCTAGAATTCGGTTGTAGAGAAAGAGGAGAGAGGAGCAAAAGGGTCAAGCTATACTGGGGAAACACACAGAAACAGCTGATCTGAGCAAGGGGAAGATCAAGAATCCCAGTCTGATAGCTGGGGAACCAACATTGAACCAAACCAGACACCCTGAATATGGGGTCAGTTGGGAGGACTGGGCAGTCCGTGGGGCCTCTGGCAGTGGGAACAGCATCTATCCTTCGTGCATGAATGGGCTTTGGGAGCATACTCCCTAAGGAAGGATACACTCTCAGCCTAGATACATGGGGGAGGGTGTAGCTTCTGCCCCAATGATGAGACAGACCTTGAAAGATCCCCTATGGGAGGTCTCACACTCCCTGGGGAGTGAGTGGGGGATGAGATAGAAGGTTGGTTGGGGAACATGGGAGGGTGGGAGGGAGAAGGAACTGGGATTGGTATGTAAAATATGATTGTTTTTGACTTAGATAAAATATATTTTAAAAAATTAATTCACATTTTTTACAAATTTGTAATGGTTTAATGTGTCAAAAACAATGACTCTTGAGGAGTACATTAAAATTATTTGGCATAAATACTTACATAATATGAAAATAACAGCATGTGCTATTTAGGGATAGTTATGCTAGACTCAATGTCATGTTAATAACAGTTTTTGAAGTGTTTTTTACTGAAAAGAGAGTGTTGTCATCAGACTCCTAAGAGTCATTTCAATTGTTAAGTAAAGTGTGTATAAAATATTCAGCTGAGTCCAAAATAATGGAAACTTATTACAATCATGAATATGTTTACAAAATAAAAACATTAGGACTGTATATGAGATTTTTAATTCATTTATGCAAGAAATATTTATGATTAATATAATCGGTATATAACTACCCAATAATGACTACTACATTGCTGTAAAAAGATAAAATATGAAATAAACAATGACCTATATCAAGCAAATGGATTAGAAAAATTATGGCAAATATTTAACAGTTTTGAGTAGGCAATTCCGAGTTTTGTAAGTACCTTAATGCTCATCCCAAGAATATGTCCTCATTGTGTAGAAAGAGCACTGAGACCTTGACATGTGCATTGTTGTGCTGTTATTATTATAGTCAATTATCAAAAATAAAGTGGCTTGAAATAAAGAAATGTGTTTTCTGAATGTTCGGGAGAGATGATGTAAAAAATGACTGTCTCTTTTCTGAACCCAGTTTTGCCAGGATGCACTTGCTCTCAGGGGAAACCCTTTGCGTTTCCTGATGAAAGTTGTTTATCCTTTCAAAATTTCATCTAGGGTTATCTGAGATTTTTGAAAACAATCTTGAAGAAAAGAAGATTGTAGCACATGTCTAACGACCGACTATTATGGTTGATGGGGCAAGAATTGCTCTATATTATATAAATATACATTCATATGGAGATACATTAGTAGCTAAAAATATACAGGAAGAATTTTAAATGTTTTCAACATCAGGAAGGCATTACAATTTGGAGTGGTAGATAAATTTAATCTAATGTAAGTATTAGCAATGAATTTATATTGAAAAAGTTCATTGATATGTACATTTGAATGTCTTTACGTATGTCAAGCTATTGCTGATTTAGTTGACTATAGTGCTTTCTGTCTGACACAACTTCACAAAAGAGGGTGAAAAGTGTAATGAGGTATTCAAGTCAGCCTGAGATATGTATTAAGGTTTTGTCTAAAAATGCAAAATATATGCTATATATACATATATTTATACATATATGTGTACCCATGATTGTATGTTTGTGTATGGATAGATAAGTAGATATATAGATACATGTGTGTACATATATCTATATATATTTAAAGCTGAAATGTGCTATTCTTTTTAAAACATATTTAGTTTTAAGGAAAAAATTAATACTTACATATGAAGTTAAACATCCACAATTGCATAGAAGCAAGGTTAAGGTTAAAAGCAAAAACAAACTCTGTGAAGACTTGCCAATTTTGAAAACAGTGGATAATTTATATTAAGCTTATTTTGTTTATAAGCAAAGATTATAAACAATTCCATTATATTCATTGAAACAAATTTCAAAGTATGCATATATGATTTTATTACTGCAAATCACGACTCTGATAAATTTCAGTAATGAAATCAGAAAAATAAATTGAATGGATTAACAGTCCTTCACAAAAAATCAGATAGGACTTAGTCTTGATTCACAAAATATTCATGTGGATCCCAATTAGGTTTGCTATTAAAGACACATGTTTCCCTCATTTGATTGACACCTTTTGATATCTCATTCTCTTTCTACTGTTATTTTTTTCTTTTTGGCAGAAACTGAGTAAGTGAAAATTCAATAATGGATAATTAAGAATATCTACCAAATGAATTCATACATATTTTTAAAATGTATGCGTTTTGGTGTGTGTGTGTGTGTTTGTGTATCTTTGTGTGTATTTGTGTGTTAATGTTCAATGTTGAAGTCAGATGTCTTCATTGTCTATTGAGACAGGATCTCTTGACAAAACAAGACCTTCAAATTCTGACTATTCCAGTTATCCAGCTTCCCAGGAGCAAAGCCAGTTTCTTTCTAACTATTGCTGAATTTACAGATGGCTGATTTGCTAGCTCAATTTCTCATGGTTTTTGGCGATCTGAATCCTGGTTCTCATGCTTTCATGGCAAGAGATTTATCCATTAAGCCAACTCTTGAATCCAAATGAATACATAAGTATTTTATATAGAAATTAAAATACTCAATGCTTTATATAGAAATTTAAAAACTCACCATTTCCTGCAGACGTCATTGAAAATATAAACAATAAAATATATATGCAACTATAGGTAATAGATTCCTTTGAAAATAACAGGAATTAATATAACCTACATCTGCCCTGTAAGATACCCATAAACCACTTGAGGTTCAACAAGAAACCACATATGCCCTACTGCAGAAAAAGTAAGTATACATAATCAGAATGTAGTGTCTGAATTGTTTTTTTAATGAAATTACAAGTAGTATTTGTTGGGAAAGGAATGATGTATGTAGGGGCAAAATTGAAGAAAATTATTTCAGTTTTTGTGCATACTCTCAGGACTTATTTCCTCCTTTTTGTTTGCCATGTCCTGTAGTGAGAGTTCTAACTATGCACCTGTGGAGCTGAACACTCCTGAGATAGTTCCACCTGCTTTCTTATTTCTAGGTGATTAGTCAGACATAGATTTTGATCTTCAAACACTTCATAGACCTGCAGAAAATAACATTTAAATGTTTTGACATTAGCACTCTGTTGACACAAGACACAATTGCTCCTGCCAACAATGTCTAACTTCAATAAGATAGGTTTTCCTTCATCTTAATGGATTTAATTTTGTCATGTTTGGTTTTCATCTCTTAGAATCCTGCTCTTTTCTATTGAGAGACAGAAAGGGAATAGATTTGGAGGGGAGATACAGTGGAGAAGACCTAGCAGGAATAGAGGGAGGAAAGACTGTAATTAGGATATATTGTATGAGAAAAGTATCAACCTAAAAATAAGAAAAGATTAAATATCTTTTTTTTTGAGGGGGGCTTTGGAGACAAAGTTTCTCTGTGGCTTTGGAGGCTGTCCTGGAACTAGCTCTTGTAGACCAAGTTGGTATCAAACTCACAGAGATCCTCCTGCCTCTGCCTCCGAAGTGCTGGGATTAAAGTCGTGTGCTACACCACCTGGCAAAATTAAATATCTTTAGCTGAACACAGGATTTGTGTCATTAAACATAACAAGTATATACAATACTCAACTGTTAAATAAATTTTAAAAATTTGTTAAATTTTCCATACATTTTAAATATAATATTCATCCCACTATTAGAATATATGTAATAATTTGGTCCATCAAGCCCAATTTTCATATGAACAACATAACTGTCAATATTAGTAAGATTTTTAATATTTAAGAATAAAAGATATATTAAGTATTTAGATTGTTTGCTAGTGAGGGAAAAAGGTCTTTGCTCCTAATTAAAGTTTAAAAATTGATGCACACTTACTAACACGTTTTTAAAATTTTTATTCATTTTACATACCAACCACAGTTCCTTCTTTCCTTCTCCCCTCCCCTCTCCTCCCCTCCTTCCCTGCCCTCCCAACCCCCATGCATTCCTCAGAAAGGGTAAGGCCTTCCATGGGGAGTCAACAAAGTTTGCCACATGAAGCTGAGGCAGGACCAAGCCCCTCCCCTGTGCATCGAGGATGAACAAGGCATCCCACCATAGGCAATGGGCTCCAAAAAGCCAGCTCAAGCAACAGGAACAGATCCTGGTCCCACTGCCAGGAACCCCACAAACAGACACAGTTGTTTCCCACATGCAGACAACCTAGTTGGGTTGGTATCGGCAGAAAAACAGACAGGTGGATCAATGGATCAAATTGAAGATCCTGATATTAATCCGCACACCTTTGAACACCTGAGTTTTGACAAAGAAGCCAAAACTATACAATGGAAAAAAGAAAGTATCTTTAAGAAATGGTGCTGGCATAAATGAATATCTAATTCTTTAATTTTAATAGACATCGAAAAGCAAATTTAAGAAAAAGGCATAAACACATAAACATAAGAATCCATTTTAAACATTTCTGTCAACCTGATCATTAATGGCATTTAATAATATGACATTTTTTCAGTAGCCTTTTAATGTGAGAATTTTAAAAATTCAAGAATGACTTCAGAGCTTCAGATGTATCATTAATGTATTTTACCTTCAGATTTGATACCATAATGATATAGAGAATTAAAATATCTTCAAGATACTTTAGTTTTGTTTCAAAGAGGCCAAAAACAAACAACACAAGGTTGTTGATGATTATATGGAGATACTTTTTTTAAAACATTCTTTTGCTTTTTAATTTGTGTATCTGGATGTTAGTATTACATGTGTGTGCAGTTGGAGGTGGGTGTTATGAAAGATAATGATAGGTACATGTGTTTGTTTTGAAAGATAAGGACAGGCATATGTGTGTGCAGGTGGGTGTTCAGGATGTCTGATGCTGGCTGACAGGTAATTCTGAGCAGCCTGAAGTGGCTGATGGGAACAAACATCGATTTCTCAGGAAAATCAGGAAGCACATTTAACAATATGCGACATTTAAAGATATTTATTTCAGAGAGTATTTTTAGAGATCACTTTCTTTAAAGATTATAAAAAGTACCACTAAAATTAGCAAGCAAGAATTTAGCAACATGTCAAGTAAGAGAAGCCTGTAAATTCGTGAGAAACATGTCTGTGCTAATTCCCAGCGCTGCTGTTGTGATATGAGATACAAAGACTGCCTTTAAAAATTAACCAGTCAACGTGAGTAAAAAGCAATAAAAGGTGAATAATTGGTATAATTTACAGAGAACAATATGACAAAGCTGTAGCAATGATTACATGTGAGAATGAATTGTATTGAGGTATGTTTGTGTAGCAGGACTGGCTCTCCTCAGTTTTGCCTCTGGATCCTAGTTGCTTACATGATTTTTATTCTCTTTCCTTCCAGGCATCTTAATGTAGGCTCCCCATTTATGCACCATTTTTACCTTAAGAAAAAGCATAAGTGAATTCCTAACACACCTATTCCTCTGACTCATTCTCCGTAGTTCTAACATGCTACTTGAATGTTAAGCCCCTTAATTCTTGGCAGGAGCTGCCTGCAGCCTATGACATCTGATGCCTATAAACTTACCATTGCCATTCCACATGTCTCTATTAAGTTGCATGTTCCATTTTAAAAAGGACACTGCCAGACATCACTTTGACAATGAATCTCAAGGTTTGTGGTTTCCTTTGAATGTCTGAGTCCTGTCATGGATATTTAAGCCATAGACCCTTTAAAAGATTAAATGCTACTTTAAGTAAGTACTTTGGAAGTTCATAAAATTACACAGAAACATTCCACAGAGTAGAACAGTTACCATCCAGATGGCTTTCTATAAGAACTACCAGCTGCAACCAATCACCAGGAGCTGGTTACAAGCAGAATACCATGCCCCTCTCAAGTCAGAATGAATCCCAAATCAGGGCTCCAAAACATAGCATTTGGTATGTAATGAACTCTCAAGTGATTTTGATTAATAATCAAATATTGAAAAGTAAATGTCACAGAAATAATCAGAGACAGGGAAGAATGTTTGAATGTGGTTCTTAGCTATAAATCCTCGTTCTTCATGTGGAAACATTTGACAAGGATCCTTGCATGTCATGGATGCTGAGCATATTACATGCCCTAAATTTGGAAGGCTAAGCAAAATAATTAATAATTGCTTTTCAATTTTTAATTCTTCTAAAAAGTAGTATCATTTAGTCCTGGAGAGTTGACTCAGTTGCTAAGAGAACTTGCTGGTCTTGCAGAGGACTGAGGTAGATTCTCAGTGCCCAAATGGTCACTTACAATACCTGACTCTTAAGATTTTCTGAGTCAAAATTCATAGTTACCTTCTGAATAAGTAAGTCGGAACCATCTTCCCTTAGAGATTATCTACTCACAACACTTAGAAATAATGTTTCTCAGATCCCATTTATCCATGCAAACAAAAGACTATCCTCCTAGCTAGGAATGGGGGCCCACACCTTATATCCCAGCATTTGGGAGGCAGAGGCAGAAGGATCTCTGTGCCTTAGCGACCAGCCTGGTCTACAAAGTGAGTTTTAAGTCACCCAGGGCCATTACACTGAGAAATCCTGTAAAAAAGCAAATAAAAAACAACAACAACAAAAAACAAATGAACAAAAACCCTTTTTATTTTCTATATTTTTATATAAATCAAATGTTTTAGTGTGTTGAAATATGATCTGTGAATTTTTAACTGTTGTTGGTTATGCTTTCAGAATCATAAAAAAGTAAAAACAAGTACCTCTTTTCTTGCTCTCCTCTATTCTTCTGGTCTGGAGAAACCCACAGAAACAGCTGACCTGACCCAGTGAGAACACATGGATCCCAGTTGTAAAGCTGGGGAACCAGCATTGGACCCAACCAAGTCCTCTGAATGTGGGTGCCAGTTAAGAGGCCTGGGAGTCTATGAGACCTCTGAGAGTAGAATGAGTATGCCTACTGCACAAATGGACTTTGGGGGCCCCTTCCCTATGAAGGGATACCCTCTCAGCCCAGATACAGAAAGGAGGGCATAGGCCCTCCCCCAAATGATGTGACAGACTTCGATGATCCCCTGTGGAAGGCCTCATCATCCCTGTGGAGTAGATGAGGGGGGGTAGGATGGGTGGTCAGAAAGGGGCAAGGGAGGATGGAAGGGAGTGGAAACTGGGATTAATATGTAAAATGAGATTGTTTCTAAATTATATAAATTAATTTTAAAAAATGTAAAGACAAAAATTGGAGATAGCTAATTTGGTAAAGTGCTTTCTATAAGGACCTGAGCCTGAACACCCAGTACCCACATTTAAAGCTGAGAAGAGTGGCGTAATACTAGCATGGGCAAGGTAGGGTTACATGGACAGCCATGTCATATTGCCAATTTGGTGGGCTCTACATTAAATGTCTCAAAGAGTATGATGGAAATTCATAAGAAAGAACTCAGATATCTACTTCTGGCCTCCACACAAACATACATACATACATACAGACAGACACACAGACATACACACACACACACACACACACACACACATATTCTATAGACTGTACTATACAGAGATACAATTTGATGAGTCATATGTAAATGTGTTAAGGTCTGTCCACTGGGACTGACTAACCTGTTAGGGAGTTCATCTCTGGCGAAGACTGATTCTCATTATCCCAGCAGTCATTAATTGTCTGTAGCTCATTTACTTGTGGTGACTCATGAACTATCCAATATCCATGTCAGGATGTCAACTTGTGTTGTCATGTTTATTTCTGTTTTTAGGCAAACATATTGTTAATATGCTATGGGTGCAGCTCCCTATACTAGATAGAAAACACTAACTCACTGAAGAAAGTCTGATACTATGACTCTTACAATCTTTCTGTACCCTCTTGGCGATGTTTCCCACATCTTAAGTGTAGGGTTATTGTGTTGTAAATATGTTAACATTGAATGATTATCATGTGGTCATTGTTTTATTCATATTTATTTGTTGTGTGTTTCTTTGTTGCTTTCTGCCAACTACTCCTGTCTGATGAGGTCTTGAACCACTACCAATTTTTTAAACAACTATAATTACAACCTCCATTCTAAGCACCTAACTTTGTAACCATAGTCTTCAAGCATTATGAAAAGAGCTTCTTTTTGCATCATATAGGTGTAGTTAACTAGTTTAACAGGACCACACCTGAATTCTCTTTTATCAAATGGGTAGTAGGTCCAATTATACAGTCATTTCTTCCCTCCAAGATAAGGGTCCCACTATTATATCATTGTGTGTATCTTTTTTTTTTTTTTTTGGTTTTACGAGACAGGGTTTCTCTGTACTGTTTTGGAGGCTGTCAGTCCAGTCCAGCCTGGAACTCACAGAGATCAGTTTCCCTCTGCCTCCCGAGTGCTGGGATTAAAGGGGAGTGCTACCACCGCCCTGTGTGTATATCTTCTTACACTGTCTATGTTGTATGTAATTCATAGGCTTTCAGCTGGCTTGAACTACTAACTGCTTTTTCCCAATGGCAGTATCCACATTACCTTTGGAAACTAGAGAGCTAGTCCTCAGGGAGAATGATTCTAGATTTATTCCCTCTGGATTCTCCCAAGTCCTTTGTCCAAACTGTATGGTATACTCAACAATAGGGTATTTCCTTGGAGTTCTGGGGGTCAATCAAGGCCATTGTCAATGTCAATATCTCATAATGATTTAGGTTCCTATTGGACTTCTCTGACCAAAGATGGGAAATCCTTTTTCTTTCTAAAATATTACTTTTTAGAAAGCATTTTATAGTGTATTCAGTATAAATGATAATAGTTTTCAGGACTGTCAATAATAGCTAATGTCCATTCAATAATAAGATATTTGAAATTATTAAAAACGAAAGTTTGATCTCTTCTAAAAATTTTCATGTCTCTGGCAACCTAAAATACAGACAAATCTTTAATATGGTGTTTTCAGGTTAAACTATGAAAAGCAGAACATGGCAAAGAATTCTAATTCATAAGATAAATGAACACTGCACATACTATTCCTAATAGAATAGTTTTTAGAACAAGATATCATTGGGTGTGTAAAGATTCTTTCTTACCTAAATATCATCATTATTCTCAGAATAATGTTTAGTCTTTTTGCAGATGTATGGACAGCAATTAAACATTATTGAATGAAATTACCTTTTTGTGAACTCACATTTTGTATTCTAGAAGTGTCAACTAAGATGCAAAGAGAATTATAATCATCAATGACTGACTTCTTTTAACAGGATACTAAATCTCCTTTTGAGAAAAAGTGATTTGATTTCTATAAAAATGGCTACAACCAAGAATAATATAATCAATGAGCAGTATGTTACTGATTGTCATTTATTTTTACCAACACTTCTTCATGTACTTTTATGATATATTTAAATTTACGCTTTAGATTTCCTAGAAAAAATGTTTTTAAGGTCTGTGATACATTCCTATAAAAAAGAAGCTATCTACTGAGAGGAAGTTGTTGCATCAAATAAAAAATTGGGTAAGAACATGTAAATTTACTTAAAAGATAAAGGATAATGAACTCAACAAGAATTAGTAATAAAGAAAAGCTACCCAATATCTTAAGATTTAAGACAACAGAACTTACTGATTGATTATAGCTTTAACAGGATATAAAATATGAAAGTGTAGACTGTGAAACCTAATTTAGAAAAAAATTCTTTTAATTTTCCACTTGAATGAGAACATGTGGCATTTGATTATGTTTGCTCAGTTTTGTAGATACTGTGATTTGGCCACTGTGAATAGAAAACAGAAGCAGCAAAAGCAGTTCTAACAGAGAAGTAAATAGTAGTATGCTTTGATTTTTTTAAAAGAGAATGTTATCAGAATTCCTAATTCCTAATTCAAAGATGGCAATTTAGATCCAAACTGAACAAAAAGGAAAGAATTAATGATCACTGACTAACCTATGAAATGGGTACTACAAAGTAAAACCAAGTCTGAGATTTTAAATGCATAAACTCAGAGGCAAACACACAACTAAGCACTGAACTGAACCCAAGGAACCCAGTGACAGAGAGAGAGGAATGATGAGCAAATTGGCAAAGAATGGGCTGGCAAAACCAGCAGAGACAGCTGATCTGAACAGGGGAGTGCTCTTGGACCCCAGACCGACAGTGGGGAGGCCAGAATGGGACTGATCTGGACCCCCCAAATGTGAGTGTCAGTGAGAAGGCCTGGACAACCTATGGGGCTCTGAGCTGTGGATCAGTGTCTATCCCTGGTATACAATCTGTCTTCATGTGCCTATAGCACAAAGAGAGATGCTCTCTCAGCCTGGACTCTTAGGGGAGTGCCTTGACCCTACCAAGAGTAAAATGATAGACTCTAGACATCCCCTATGTGGAAGGATTTGGCAATAGGGTGGGAGGGAGGGTGGAAGGGGAGTGCGGGAGGAGGGGAGGGAGAGGGAACTGGGATTGACATGTAAAACAAGCTATTTAAAATTAAAAAAAAACTTTAGCTAGGCTAGAGCAGAGGATTCAAATAGAATATGCTATCAGAAATGATAAAAAACATTAGAAATAATACCACATAAGTATTCTATTTGAACAGGTAGAAAATAAGTAGGGAAATAAAGTCAATAATAAAGTGCCTCAAGTAAATTTCAGTTCTTGGCAGCCATGCTCAGTGTTATATCAAACATTTAAAGACCAAAACTTGCCAAACTCTTTTAAAAAAATCAAACAGTGATGAATGTTTTAGAATTCAAAATAAGACAACATTGTCTTCACTAAAATCTTACAACAAACTATAAACAAAATTACCACAGCAGAAAAAGGCCATGTATTATCATTGTCAATTGTGAATCTGGATGTATGTTCTCTGATATCCAAACAGAGAAAATGTTGTTCACATCACTTTTTATTACAACATTAATAGGAAAATAACCGGTCCCTGTCACTTGCTAGTAATCTGGTATGCCATCACTAGCAGGGTATACCCTATCCATTTGGAAGTATAATACAAAATGAACCACTTATCTCTTAAGTTCTTTCATTTTTTCATAGCAACAAAAGAGAACCAATACAGGAGAAGCTACCCGCAGCTGTGTCACTTTCCTGATAGCCCTGACCATGTAGTTCTTAACCCACTGGAGAAGCTTTGTGGCTGTCATGTGGAAGATTTCAAATCTTTGTCTTCTGTTATAAAAGGCCTTGAACATAGGAAACAGGACTGAGTGGGTCGTTCTTGTGGGAGGAAGAGAGAGAGAAAGAAATCCTAAACACTAGGGGTTCCCTTCCTTTCTGCTGCAACTGACTAGGAAATTGTTTCTGCATGGTCAGAACATAGAAACTGATACAAATTATACTCCGGGCAGAAGTTGGCAGCATGATTCAGGTGATACTTACTTTGTTACTAAGACAATTTGGGGTACCCTTAGGATCTTAGTCTTATTAGTGAAATAATTTAGAAATGGACTCAAAGGCTAGCCTAATTAGAGAAGCCAGCTGTGGTGACACACACCAGTAGAAATTGCTCCAGAGGCAGAGGCAGGCAGATTTCCAAAGAGAAACCCTGTCTCAGAGAAAAATAAATAAAAATAAAGAAATGAAATAATAATAATAGATAAATAAATAAGCCAAGTAAAGATGGAAAATACACAGAGAGTCTGGATACTGTATGCTATTGTGTTTTTCAGTTTTTTGATTGCTCAGAAAGAAACAACTGGTAAAGTACACTTGATTATAAATGTTGCTGAATTAATTCAACTTACACCTTTTAAAAATGCCTTGACTTCAAAATTTAAGTATAAGGATATGTTACTTGAAAAGGAGTTTTTGTTTATGTTTCTACAGAAAATGAAAAGCTGAGGATTCCTTCCAGGCTTCGGTGGTTTGACGAACCAAGACCTCCGGAAGCAGTGGACCAGGTGTTCCAATAACTGAAACAGCTAAGATGATGCAGCTTTAAAGACCCTGAAAATAAGGACTTATACAGGTTTCTGAATTTTGTCATGATCCCCATGGTATGAACAGCGCCCCCTACCAGCATGAAGCAGTTTGAATGAGCGACGTCCTAATTCCCATCTTGTTTAAAAGTCTTTGTTTTCATTTATATGGGATTGTTTATAATTGGCTAATGATAACAGCCAATCTCTTTTTAATGGTAAAAAGGGGAATTATGGTATGGGTATTGTTTTTCATTTATTGATACAAATTCAAGGTCAATTTTGTGATGTGCGTATATCATCTCATGATTAAGTATTGTGCTTATACTGATGTTTTAAAATGTAATGCATAATTGAATACAGACTATAGATAGTTACTTATAATAGTCAGAATTTATAGTTAGGTAAGTAAGATTTTCTAGATATATAGAGATGTATTTGAGACAGATAGCCTTCAGACCTCTCAAAGACCTTCAGAAAATGGCATTTAAAATGGTTTAGGGTTTTTCTTGACAATAAGAAATGCCTGCTCCTGGCAGCACCAATTATGTCTGAGAGGAAGATGGGCATCGAAGAAACTCGTTAAGGAGTTTGCTTTCAACATGGCAAGATTACCTATTTGGGCAAGAAACTGCTCTTGCCTAGACTGTTTAGCTGTTGCTGTATAAAGTGGACATGCAGGACCCACAAGAAAGTGACTGCTAAACTCAGTCCTACAGGGTTCCTGCTTCATGGAAGAGTCTATGAGACTTTCTGCAGGACACAGAGAATTGACTGACAGACTGCCAATGCAGATGAACAGTTTTGAAATTCCCTGCTTTGCTGATAAATCTTCTGGAAACATTGTTGCCTATGGGCTGAAGATGGATGCCCCAACGTTACAGAAGAACTTCAGGTGACTGTCCAGTCAGTAAGATGTCTCTGTCAGTCCTAGTGTTTATATATTATCCTTCTGTGGTCTTTGATGGAGTTGAAGACAGATAGTTATAGTTACAGTTTCCCTTAGTTATGATAAAAGGTAAGCTACATAGAACTTTGGACTCATAAGGATGGGATGGATGATATTTTCTTTAAATCTTGCTAAAATATTGTATCTATGTTCTTACTTGATAACTGTTCTGTTATATACAATTTAACTATGTTAAAGTTAAGACCTTTCTTTTTGTTTAAACAGAAAAGATGAGATGTTGGGGAAGTCTTATGTCAATAAAGCACTGTTGAGCCAATAGGGAACCAAGATAGGAGGGACTAGGAGTCCAGAAGGACTCTGGGTAGGAGAAAGACAGAGAGTCGAGATGTAATGCCATGGGGTAGGAAGCCCAGAACTTCTCCGGGAAGAGACATACTTAGATTAACAATTATGGGGTAATTACTTAAGTCAGAGATACCCAGTAAGTAACAAGCAAGGCCAACAGCTTCATAATTAATATAGCCTCCTGTGTGTTTATTTGGGACTGATGCAGCTCTAGAACCAGGCTGGTGGGAAGGCTTCTCTCAAAGAAAAAGCTTCTCTTTACATATGGCATAAGGAGGGAGATGGAGAAAAAGCTGTCTTTTGTTTTGTTTTTTATTTTTTTTTTTGTTTCATTGTTTTTCACACAGCGATCTGAGAAATAGCTAGGAATCCCAGAGTGTCAGGAAATGCATGTTTAAAATTTGGAGCAGCACATGAAAATCAATGAAGAGAATACCAAAGCAAAACACAGCTAGTCCTTGGCTCACAGGATTGAGCTCTGAGGGCACCAGTTTTGCAAGATCCTTACATTCCCTGAAAAAGGATTGCACCAAGAATGCATGGATAAGATCAGTTTATTAAGAAGGGAAAAGAACTCCTGGCAATAAGGATATGGTCGTTTCAGATGATCTGAAAAGCCCAAAGAACCCTGGGCCACAGGGAGCATGATCCTTTATCTAACTTAAACACAGAATTAACCTTTCTACATTCTTATATTGGCAAGGATTATTTTTTATTCATTTGTTATTCATTGTTGAAAAGCAAATGAAGATGGGATTTCAGTTTTCTCTCAAAAACTGAGTTTATTTACTGCATGATTCCAAGATCAACTCAAGAAAATCAGTAGCCCTACTATATACAGATGATAAAAGGGCTGAGAAAGAAATCAGAGAAACATCACCCTTCACGATTGCCACAAACAACATAAAATACCTTGGGGTTATGCTAACCAAACCAGTGAAAACCCTGTATCACAAGAACTTTGAATGTTTAAAGAAATTAAAGAAGCCCTCAGAAAATGGAAAGATCTCCCATGCTCTTGGATAGGTAGGATCGATGAAGTAAAAATGGCAATCCTGCCAAAAGCAAACTACAGATTCAATGCAATCCCCATTGAAATCCCAGCACAATTCTTCACAGACCTTGAAAGACCAGTAATCAATTTTGTATGGAAAAACAAAAGACCCAGGATAGCCAAAACAACCCTGTTCAATAAAGCAATATCTGGAGGCATCACCATCCCTGACCTCAAGCTCTACTATAGAGCTGTAGGCCTGAAATCAGTTTGGCATTGGCAGAAAAATAGACAAATAGACCAATGGAATTAAATTGAAATCCCTGACATTAACCCACACATGTATGAACATCTGATCTTTGTCAAAGAAGGTAAAAATATACAATGGAAAAAAGAAAGCATCTTCAACAAATGGTGCTGGCATAACTGGATGCTGGCATGTAGAAGAATGTGGGTCGATCCATGTCTATCGCCATGCACAAAACTTAAGTACAAATGGATCAAAGACCTGAACATAAGTCCAGCCACACTGAACCTCTTAGAAGAGAAAGTGGGTGGTACCCTTGAACGAATTGGTACAGGAGACAGCTTCCTGAACATAACACCAGTAGCACAGACAGTGAGATCAACAATTAATAAATGGGACCTCCTGAAACTGAGAAGCTTCTGTAAGGCAAAGGACACAGTCAGCAAGGAAAAAACATAGCCCACAGAATGGGAAAAATTATTCACTAACCCCTCATTTGACAGAGGGCTGATCTCCAAAATTTACAAAGAACTCAAGAAGCAAGTCTCCAAAACACCAAAGGATCCAATTAAAAAGTGGGCTACAGAACTAAATAGAGAATTTTCAGTAGAGAAGTCTAAAATGGCCTAGACGTACTTGAGAAAGTGCTCAACATCCTTAGCCATCAGGGAAATGCAAATCAAAGCAACTCTGAGATACCATCTTACTCCTGTCAGAATGGCAAAAATCAAAAACACCAACGACAATGACAATTTATGCTGGAGAGGATGGGGTGAAATGGGAACACTCCCCTGCTGCTGGTGGGAATGCCAACTTGTACAGCCACTTTCGAAATCAGTATGGAGATTCCTCAGAAAAATGCGAATAAGCCTACCACAGGACCCAGCAATTCCACTCTTAGGCATATATCCAAAAGATGCCCATTCATACAACAAGGATGTCTGTTCCACTATGTTCATAGCAGCATTATTTGTAATAGCCAGAACTTGGAAGCAACCTACATGCCCCTCAACCAAAAAGTGGATACAGAAAATGTGGTACATTTACACAATGGAGTACTATTCAGCAGAGAAAAACAATGGAATCCTGAAATTTGCAGGCAAAGGATGGCACTAGAAGAAACCATCCTGAGCAAGGTAACCCAGTCACAAAAAGAGAAACATGGCATGTACTCTCTCATATATGGATTTTAGATATACATCTGGGGAGTGTCAGCCTACAATCCCATGGACAGAGAGTCTGGGAAACAGAACCTTCATTCAGTGGCTGATGGAAGAAGAGGCAGATTTCTACGGCTAAGCACTGAGATAAATTCAAGAAATCCAGTGACAGAGAGGGAGGAATGATGACCAAAGGCATTAAGACTGGACTGGTTTAATCCCCAGAAACAGCTGACCTGACAAGGGATAGCTCTTCAATCTCAGACTGATGCCTGGGAATCCAGCATAGGACTTATCACGACCCCCTGAATGTGGGTGTCAGTGAGGAGGCCTAGGTAATCTATTGAGCCTTGGGTATTAGATCAGTATTTTTCCTGGGTATACAAATGGACTTTGGACTCCCATCCAACAATGAGAGATGCAGTCTCACCCTGAACTCTTGGGAGAGGGTCTAGGTCCTGCCCTGAATGAAATGACAGACTATGGACACCACCATGGAGGGCCTTACCCTCCCTGGGGAAATGAGGGGATATTGCGGGGGAGTGGTGGGAGGGCACGGGAGGAGGGGAGGGAAATGGAGAGGGACGTGGAATTGATATGTGAAGCACCCTTGTTCTAATTTAAATTTAAATTTAAAAATAAAAAATATATAAAAATAAAAGAAAAAAAGATAATGGTAACTTTAAACTTAGAATGAATGCATTTTATATTATAATGCAGTCATGAGCTATTGTAGTGAAGGTAAATCACTTATGACCTTTTATTTGGATGTCATATAAACAAAGGATGGAGTTGTGATGAGATTATTTGGGTTACCTTAATTGAGTTGTGAAGACTTGCTCACTGTGGGTAAAACCATACTCTGATGGTGATCCTGGTCTGTGTACATGGGGAAAAATAAATGAGTATCATGCATAAATTCATTATTCATTTCCTCTGAGTGAGGATGTAATGGGAAATGCTATTTCAAGCTCCAGCATAGTATGCATAGATATCTCTACTCTGCAGCACTGTCCCTTGAATTAGAAGCAAAAATAGAAATTTGTTGCCTTCAAATTACTTTTGTTGAAGTATTCCATCCCAGGACCAGGGAAACCAAGACAAGTTGATATAAATATTATATGTAATGCTAAAATCATTTGTTCATACGCTGTATGCCAAAAATAAATGTACGTAACTAAAACTTAGCTATGTAAAGTAATTTTTTTTCTGAACTGCATACAGCAAATAAGAGGTCACTGTGGCACATTAAGAGGAGTGCTCGCCTTTACATTCCCTGAATGTGCTGTGTGCTAACCACAGTGGCAATTTTTAATCTGGAACTCTAGAATTCCAGGAGATCTTGTAAATATACTTTCCAGGTTTTTTCTATATAGTGAAATGAAGAGGTAAGATACTTTCCAAGAGGATGCAACCTTTCAGGTTAATGACTGATAGAATATTACATGCCTTTTTGAAAACTGGTTGCACATAGTGAAGTGTTCAGTGACTTAGTGTTACAGGAATAAGGTCAGCGAGAGGTGAAGACAATGAGAAGGCAAGAAGCAATGAAGCGAGAGCAAAGTAAAATGCCTTGGATAAGTTAATACTAACACAACATCACTCAACCAAAATTTAGGTACATAATTGCTTAACAATTGCATGAATAATGACATATTTCTTGAAAGTATTGAACACCCATTTCCCTTAAGTGTGAGATGTCTCATTAACTGACAACTATTCTACAGCTGACTTATCCTTAACCTCAAAATCAGTTTTCCTCAAAGGAATTACACTAAGACTCATGACTTCACAAATATTGAGACAACTTTGTTCCATTTCAATTCTTCTGTAATACCTTCTTGTCACCCAGGGTCCCTGAGTTAGGCTCTGCAGGGTTTTCAGTTTCCTTGGTAAACATTTTCAAATAAGACTACAAAGAAACTCCACACTTCATAAGTGTTAAAGAGAACATCTTGACAGATGGAAGATATAAAGAGAAGGCAAGTCAACAGCATGTGAGGGAACAGGAAAAAGGATAGAACTTGGCAAACAAGATGAATATACTGAAAAAAGAAAGGACGAGAAAAAAGAAGGAAGGAAAGAAGAGAGGAAAAAGAAGAAGGGAGGAAGAAAGAAAGAAAGAAAGAAAGAAAGAAAGAAAGAAAGAAAGAAAGAACGAAATAGCAAGGTCTGATGGTGGACAGACCTTTTTATTGTAGGTTTGGTTCATGAAGGAAAAAAATGATAGTGTTTGCTGCTTGTTAGCCTGCGTTTAGCTTTGTTACCTTTGAGACAGTTTAAACAAACTGCCACCAGTTCAGCTGTAACCTTGCAGTTTGTTATAAGCAGCTTGTGGATTTTTATCTCCACAGAAAGCTGAACACTGGTTTATTTTTAATCTAGCTGTGGAAGGCGAGGCCTTGAAAATGAATTACATGCTGATGGGACATTTTCCATTATAGCCCTTGATACACACATCCTCTTTACAATATTAAATCCCCTGCCTAACAGGGTATTACTGACCACTGATCATGCCATTTTTCTCCCTCAGAGAATGGTGTTAAATTGATATCCATACATCTAAAATGCTCCTGAAGAAACAGCTGGCTGCAGATGGCCCTCCCTTCCCCCTTGTTCCTGACTAACATCCTCATAACTCTCTTATTCCAGTCATTACCTTGATTCACTGTTTTGTTTCTGCTTCTAGTCGCCATCCGTTTTCCATTATATTAACTTGCAGTGGGTATTTCTCACAAATGAATATTATATCACTGTATTACTGCATGCAAATACTAGTGCTAGACACTCCAGAAATTTGTAAGGTTTCTGCTGAAAAAAAGTAATGAACTCTTGAATATATTTTTAGTACATCCACAAGCACTTATCTAGGAGATAAACTGAGATAAACTGAGAATTAGAGAGAGTGGATTAAAGGACAGCATTATACTTACATCAAATAATGCCAAATCAATTTCTACAGCTTTCTTATTATTTTACGTGATTATTTGAAATTTCTGTATTAACGTTTATGGTTGAAATTGCCAGGCACTAAAAGAAATATTTTTTCTCAGCATCAAAAGGTGAAGACAGCTGAGCCTGGTGCCTCACTTCTGGAACTGGAACTCAGGAGACTGAATCATGATTACTAGAATTCAAGGCAAACTTGGCATACACAGTGAGTTCTAAACTAACTGGAATATGCCATCAGATACTGTATTTGAAGCTATTATAAATGGTTAAAAAAGACTATAAATATTATATTAATATTTTATTTTGGAGACAAGTTGACTTTATTTTGGTCAATATTCCCTTTGAAAAGTGCATACAAAAGCCCAGAGGCAAAAGCTAGTAGAGAAAATAAGAAAAGCTTGCAAGAAACAAGCCAAGTTAAGGTCGAATATTCATAACTAAGAATAAGCCTCCATGTGGGAATTACTTGTGAGCTGGGTGGCAGGCCCCTCAAAAAGGTCACAAGACAAAAATGTAAAAGAGTAAAACAACAAGGATACCTTCCCTTCCCTTGTCTTGTGTACTCAGAGAGACAAGCATCAAATGCAGCAGCTCCACTCCCCTAGCTTATGCTTGAACATGGATAACAGTTTTTCTAAGGGTGCCTTGGAGCCACCTCACTCTTTATAGCAACAAACCTTCTGTATAACATTTTCTCAAAAATAGCATGCCATTCTGTAATATGGCTTGATAAACATCATCTGTGTTTAGAAGTTTCTTTTATTAACAGTACTTAGCACTCACCAATGTTCATACTATGTTCAAAACCAGTTCCTATATATAAAGCATCTTTCAGTAAATTTTGCTCAGTGAGAACTGAACTAAAGGCCATAACTTTATTGCTTATGTCCTTGTTAAAATAACAAATTGAACACACACACATCACACACACATGAAACCTTCACAATTATAATGAAAGGGGACAGCTTTGCCTTACTCAGAAATCCCCCTTTTGTTGAGGTTAACAGGGATTGTTGACTGGAGGATGTGATGGTGTTTTAGTACATTTATATTATCCTCCCTCCCCCCACAGTTACATGTTAATCTGCTTCCTCAACCATACTGGCCTCTATAGCAAGGTCTCTCTGAAAGATAATGTTGTTGGTTGAGGGCCCAGTGCTATTTATAATCTTGAAACAACTTTTCCTTTCCACTTGGCATTAATCTTGGTATCAGCTTGACCATCAGTGAACTCAAAAATATCACCCTTGGCATCACACCCAAATAAAAGTTTTTATGGTTCTACACTGCCCAAGGAGCATCTCGTGCCTTCGCTCTAGACTCTTATTTTTCTTCTGGTAGCAACACTGCTTTCATACCCTTAGCTGTGAATACTTTTGTCTACATGTTGCCTTGCAAGTGTTGGAGTCTGTTGCTTTCTATGAAGAGACTTCTGCATTTATAGGTCCACAGAGGTGACCTCTTTTATGCATTCAAGTAATTCATCATGATCATCTCTGAGAACTTTGTCAAACTCTAGGCAGCCCAAGCGGACACTGAGACTCAGCCAGTGTCACTTATCAGCAGACTAATTCTACTATAGAATCTAGTAAGGCAATGGTTTTGATTTAGCCATGCTGAAGTCACCATAATTTTTTTATATAAAAAAGTAAAGTATTCACAGTCACACTGTGAAGTGGAGGCGTACCCATAGGATGTAAATCTTCCAGGGAAACAGGCTGAAGATGACATTCCCCTAGACGGGGCCGTTCCGTCTCTACAATCTCTGCTCAGTGGACAAAAGGAGTACTTTAGTAAATGCCTATAAAGAAGCAAAATGAATCAGACAAACAACTCTTAACTCATTGTCTCTGCTTGCTGTTTTATCTTATCTACGATTCCAAGTTTCATGTAAAAAGCCATTAACAATGAACTAAGGTAACTTACTAGCAGGGTAATTCTGTGTTGATTTAAGAGATGCAGGCATTCCAACTCTACTGCCTATCATTCAGTATTCTCCCATGTAAACGAGGTCATCAGAATAAGAGCCGTATATTACAAGGTCTACTCATTGCCAAGCTCCACTCAGCACTTCTCTCGTTGCTTTCTATCCTAACTTAATATTTCCATAATCCTTTTAAATTTTTTATATAATGTGTTTTCTTCTGTCATTTCACTGAAATGATATCTACAGCCTCAGCAGAGTTTCTTTCTAGTCTGCACATTAAACTTATTTGAGAAATGAAAAAAATTCCATATCAACTTGTGTGTGTGTGAAGAGGTATTTTACATTTTCGGTATCTTACCCTCTGTGTTGTTTATGAACCTACACTGTAAATTTTTCTTTGACTCTTTCTTGTACAGGATTGAATTTTACACATTTTATTATGATTTTTATTTCCCCTTCAGATTTACCAAGTATTTTCTCTATTCTTTCCCATTGCATTATATATATATATGTATATATATATATTGATTTTAAAATACAAAATGTGGTTCCTCTTCGTGTGAGTGACCTTCCTACTATACTAAACTATGTGCTAGTATAGAGAGTTGTTGGTATGTTCATCTATAAAATCAATCTGTTTATTAATATTTTTCTTGACCTTCCAGCTTCCCTGTTCTAGTGTATCCCAGCCCAATAAGTCCCAACAATATTTAATTTATTACCAAGAATTGTTTTATGCTGGGAACTCTAAAGTTTAGTTAATAAGTTATGTTTTTTATTTTATTTTTCTTAAACTAACTTTTCTTAAACATCTGTATTATCTGAATTCCACAAGAAAAGAATATACTATATTCTGTGGCTATTGCTTTTCTCGGTTAAATCATAATATGCCTCTCTTGTAGATTGCTATATAGTATCTCTGTCTAGAGTTACATAGGGAAGTCCTGTTCTGCTCTGATACTGGTTTCTTAGGATTTACCATGTTAGAAATATAGTGTAATCTTTAGATTACAAACTTTTCTGTTTGTAAACTCATTATTATCTCTTGGAATGAACTCGTTCTTCTCCTCCTTTGACACAATTTTAGATTCATGACATTTATTTCTCCATGGTTATTTTTTAACCATACTGAGTTTTACCTAATTTCTCTAGATTACCTCTCCTACTTAATAGTGTATTCTTTTCAAGTATCCTATCTAAAAGTTCTGATTAGATAGTAGGAGGTGTAGTAACAGAAAAATAAGAATTCATATGAGGAAGTTCCAACTGTCACCTCCTGTCTGTAAATGACAATATTCTTAAGCAGTAACATACCAAATCACAATTATAATTATATTCTCTGGAATGTTTCTCTTATTTACTGATTCTTGTTAACATGTGTCTCCGGTACTGCTAAATTTGTTGTGTACAGTCACGTATGTTAAAAGTAAAAAAAAAGGATATCATAAAATTTTGAAGTTTATTTCTGTGACTATATATGTGACCAGGTCAAAGTTAGGCAAGAATTGACAGCATTAGACTGGGGGAAAAGACAGGTTTTGTAAGTGGAAAACTTCTGAGTAAGTTGTTAATGTTTTTATTTTATTTTGCAACAGTCATGCTTATCAGATTTTTGAGTTTTGGTCTTCATTTATTATTAAATAAACTTAATGAAAATTATATCTAATCAAAGAAAGTCCATTCAGAACAATAACAATGGAAGTATTTCTGTTTTCAAATATTTTTGGAGGTGGGAGGAGGAATTATGGGTGTCTACACATATATGTGTCTACACATATATAAACATATGTGTCTACACATATATAAACATATATAATATGTATATAATAAACTAATAATATATATTAGTTCCCTCTGGCTCCTTGCTCAGGTTGTACTGATATGATTTTAATATTTACTTTTTAAAGCATTGTTTTTCCTTGAACTTTTATATATCCTTCATAAGAGTCTAAAGTTTGCAAATTATTTTGCTAGAAAGAAGAAACTTTGCCTAGAGAAACATGAGGGCCACTTAAAACATTCTTGAAAAGTATGTACCATGTTGTGAGCAATTATGTCTAGAAAGGCTTGCGTGGGAAAGCAAAGTTACGTTTTCACTTCATTAAAACCTGCTTCATCTCTGACATATAAAATTGCAATAGAAGAATACAGTATTGCTCTTATTCTCCATGTATAAGGTGCACTGCAAAGTCTATGTGATGAAACTTGTAATGCATGAATCTTCACTTCAAGGGAAATGCAGTAAATTTGCTCTTCAGAAAGTTGCTGATATTCTTGTCACTTTCAGCATTGCTGCATAAGCAGATTATTGATCTCAATTGTGATTTAACATGGAATGCTAACTCCTGCAATTTTGCAATTGTTTTTGTGTGAAAGTGTCATTCACTTTAAAGAAGCTAAATTAAGGTGCAACTTCCTGATATGCATGAAAGTCATAGGTTTAGATTGTGAATAGATAGAAATACATTTATATCTTTAATTCTGTGTAGTGAATTGATGCTTCCCCTAATGTAAAATGATGCAAAACACATTAAAAGAGAAGCATTGAAATGTAATGGCTTTGACTCTGACTTTTATTTAAGGTCATTAAAGCGTGTTGAAGCTATTTGGACATATCAAATGTCACATATAATTTGCTGTATAATGACCATGTCATATTACAATAACGGAGACACCTAACTTTATTTTCTAATCACAGGCAGATGCTTTTATTCCATTTATGTCTGTTGCTCAAAATGCCAAGCACACTTCAAAATACTATTGGACTTTCATCTATTGTATGCATGTCCAACTCTTAAACTAGGTTACCTGAAAAGCTGTAATTATTTGAGATTATGGTCACTTTAGAATTTGACCTCAATTATGCAGTAGCTTTTTAAAAATTGCATATGGTAATTTGTGCTTTGGTAATAATATATATTGTGCTCATTTGTCTTGTATCTATAAAATGACTAGAACCTGATAACAACATGTATATTCTCCTTCCCTCAAGTCATATTTTTACCCACAATTGAGAGGAAAAACATGACAAAATACTATATTTAAACCCATACAATTCTTCAATTCAAGAGAATGTTTAGCATTGAGCCTTGGGCAGCAGATCAGTACCCATCCCGAGTATACACACGGACTTTGGACTCCCATAGAACAATGTGAGGTGCACTCTCACCCTGAACTCTTGGGGAAGGGTCTAGGCCCTGCCCTATATGAAATGACAGACTATGGACACCCCCATGGAGGGCCTCACCCTCCCTGGGGGAATGAGGGGATAACGGGGGGGATTGGGGGGAGGGCACGGGAGGAGGGGAGGGAAAGGGAGAGGGACCTGGAACTGACTTGTGAAGCAACCTTGTTTCTTATCTAAATTCAAACTGGAAAATAAAAGAAAAAAAAAGAAGGAAAAAAGTCTTATTAATATTAAATATTTACATAAATCTCTATATTCATTAATATTAAGTGACTAAAAAAGGCAAATAGTGGTTGTGCTGTTTTCAACTTAGGTTTTGTTGTATTTCAAGAAGGTATATTTAAAATATTTGTTTAATTAAAATACTCCAATATAGTTACTTATTAAAATATATAAAAAAAGAGTAGAGACACAATGGAGATTTTCACCTTAACATGGAACAGGATGGCTAAATGATACAGAAATTCCTATCAAAATAACATAGGCACTACTGGGGCATACAGCATTGGAATTTTTCTTCTCAACAACTATAGATGCAGACCTCAGTTTTGTTGATGTGTATGAAATCCTCTGATGAGAATGCTCAGCTGTTTGCTGTGAAATGGTAATGTATAAAAGTATCACCAGAGAGAGCTAAGCTTAAGAAATATTTGTAGAAAATGCGATCAGCTAGCATAACCATGAGAAGAAAAGATAAGCATATTCAGTATCATTAAGAGCTAATTTGAACTAAGAGAAAAGATTACTAAAGTGGCTGATAAAGATCTTCTATGAAAATACAGCCATGGGAAATCAACAGACTTTTCTCCCTTCAGGATGAAAATAAATATTATGAAACTTTGTAAAGCTGTCTGAGATTTTGACAAAATTTAATTTTAATATAGATATTAAATATACCAAATTTTAATCCCATCAATAGCATTTTATAACACTAATGAAGGCCTTTAAATTTTCCTCATTAGTAATTGAAATGCCCCATATATCATTATCTTCCTGTCTTTGTGTCTCAGTTGTTTAATCACCACTCTATTCACTATTCATTTATTTTGCAACTTACTTTGCAGGTGTCATTTTTCCCCAACTCCCCTTGATCTCTCCATGTTTACCTTACTTTATTTGTTTTTTCACTTTTAAAAATATATAACTATTCACAAGTATTCTATCCCTTTCTTCCTGTTCCACTATTTTCTTATGTTAGCTGCTCTTCCACAACTTCAAATGATAGACTAAGAATTATCCTTCTAAGTTGATAATTCTACTATTGGATAGATTGGGATCAGAACAACATAAACTGATATTAAAATACAGCGAACATCTTCGTTAAATAATTATTCTACTCTGCTAACTAAAACCTCCATATAGTCCTAGAAGAAGCTGTTTCATGACTGTGAGTAGTACAAATTCACAAAGATTATATGGCACTTAGGAGCACTGAACGAACATAGTGGAGTAAAATTATGTAAAAATTTGTCCTTTTATTTTATATACCAACCAGGATTGTTTACATGTCCCCAGTTAGTAAGTAAAATAAGGTTGTTTTTAATTTAAATTAAAAGACAAAAAAACTCAAGGCCTTCATTTCAAAATAAGAAAGTTCACTAAGAAATACAGATACTGGCTGAAAATCATACACATCTTAGAGGTATAACCATAGGAAATTACAAAGGAGTTGCTTATGAGAGATATCTGTCTTCCTCACTTTCAATGATGCAGAGTTAACAGATTGTAATATCTGAAGGGGTTGCAGTTAAGGTCAACTCAGATCTAGCCATGCAGGCTATTGAAATTTTCATATTAGCCCCCTTTATTTTTAGCTCTGTGACCTCATTGACTGTCTGCATAAGTAATTAAGACAGACATGTCCATTGAGTCATCCAACTGAATGAAGATTGCAAACCCTGAAGATAATCCTCTACATTCAAACAAAGAATGCTCTAACTGGGTCCTTCTCACTTTGCCTGTTCTCTGTCCTCAGGATACCTTGATGATAACAATCAAATATTCTGACCAAAGACTTTTCAACAAGTGGTGTTAGAACAACAGATATAAGCATACAAAATATTAAAACATATAATTATCACCCATCACAAAATATATCAAAGTAGTTCATAAACCTGCATATAAAAAGGAAAATTACAAAACCTTTAAAAAATAACATGAAATAATTTAAATGAACTTAGTTGTGACAGTATATTTACAGCCAATACCAAATGTGTGATTGATAAAGTAAAAAATGGTCTCCCAGATTTAATTAAATTAAATTTTCCTGACAATATCAAGATAATGAGACAATCCACCACAGATTTGGGTATGGTTTTGTAAAACATAGATATTTTAAAAAAAGATTTGTGTTCAAAATCAACTAAAAGAACTATTGTGAAAAAGAAAAACAACACTCACTTAAAAATGAAAGGGAACTTTCAGGAATAGACGATGATGCCACTAGCTGAGACTGTAGAAACAGAATATACATAGCCTGAACTGGCCATCTCCTGTGATCAGACAGAATTTTAAGTGGAGGTAAGCAACATAACCTTAGACCTACATATTGTCCTGTCTATGGCATAAAGATAGCCTAGAGATTGGGGAAGTTGACAGTCATTGACTGATGTAGACTAAAATCCATTCCATTAGAGCAAGACCACGCCTAACCCCATAAGTTGAATGACTTAGAGATGTAGAATAGAACGAAATACTACTGGAGGATAAAAAAAGCCAATGTAATGACAACTAAATAGATTGGTGCCTAGCCTAATTGTCACCAGAGAGGCTTCATTCAGCAGCTTATGGAAACAGATGCAGAGATGCTCAGCGATATTAGGCAGAGCTCAGGAATCCCGAAGAAGAGGGGAAGAAAGAATGTAGGAGATAGAAGGGTCTTGTACACTACATGAAAACCCAAAGAATCAACTAACCTGGGCACATAGGGGCTCACATAGACTGAGACCACAACCAAGGAACCTGCACAGACTTACCTAGGAACACTGCATGTATGTTACAGTTATGTAGCTTAGTCCTCTTGTACCACTCCTAATAGTGGGACTAAGGTCTTTCTATGACGTTTTCTGGCTTTTGGACCCTAGTCTTCATATTGGGTTGCCTTTCCCAATCTTACTACATGGGGAGGTGCTTAATCTTACTGTGACTTGATAGGCCATGTTGTGTGGATATCTATGGTAGACCTTCCCTTTCCTGAACAGTAAGAGTAGAAGAATAGATTGAGTGGTGGGAACAGATATCCATAAGGGGGAAGAACTCAGAGGAGATAAGGGAAGGGAAACTGTTGCCATGATTAAAAAACAAACAAACAAACAACATCCCTCCAAACTGGACAGCTTCCTCCACAAAGGAGATTTATCAATATGAAATAGGTACTGTAAAAGATTTTTGAATGTGTATATACTTAGAAAATTCCAGATTCAAATGAGACTGAAACACACACTTTTAAGAAATAGTCCAAATCCTAAAATTGACATTAACAGTTGCTATAAAGGACATGGAGTAATTTATCTCTTGTTCATTGAAGGTTGAATGGAAAATGTACAGCCATTGTGAGAGAAAGTTTAATGGCTTCTTACAAAACTAAATAATACCTTACCCTCTGAACTAGTTGTCATCTTCCTTAGTATGGCTGTGTCCATCTAACTTATGATCTTTGAAACTTATAACAATGCTAAGTGACATATATTAAAACTTCAACACTGATCTTTTTATTATTTAACATGTGGTACAGATTATCTATGTATTAAAGAATAGACCTAAAGTATCATACAATGAAAAAATTATAGAATCATTAAATGTAGCATCATTAATTTTATAAAAAAATTAATTAAAATATAGACATACATTTGTAAGAGATACTACATTAGTATACGAATAACATTTGAAGATTAAGAACAACTTATTATCAGCATATTAAAAAGAGAAAAATAAAATTATAGTTGAACAAAATATTCAGTATAAATTAGCTACAGGTTATAAAAATTCTAAAATTATCTGTATTCAGTCAACTGAAACTTATGTTCAAAATATTTTTATATCTTCAATTTATCCAAAAATTTTTAATAAAAAAGATGTGGGTAATTTTCTGTCTACCATGTTTGTGTTCAAATTGGTTGTCTTTCCATAGGGAAAAAATTATATGAAAAAGAGTTTCAAAACCTATCGTTGCCTTCTGAGTTAGATAATAATTGTGTACGCACACAAAAAATGATAACAGAAGACTTTTAAACCTCAAAAATTGAATGTTGTGAAATAATATGTATGCTTTTTAAAATACTACCTGGCATTTAATTTTATAGTAGTTAGCTCTTAATGTTATATTAAATAAAGAAAATTAATTAGAAAACAACAGGTATTAAAAGTTCAAGTAAATAATTAGGAAATTTGTTAAATAAAGGATATTTTTCTTTTCATATATAAGAAATATAATTTCTTAATCAAACCAAATAAAAATCCTTTAAATTTGTATTTATTACATATCAGAATTTATGGACTGTGGTGTTTTTTATCTACAGTTTATCAAGAGCTTACAGGGTGCCTGAAGGTGTAATACAAGGAGAAAAAGCATCAGTGATCTCACCCAGCAATGGGCCCATCCTGATAATATGAACCCACTGATACAATAGTGACATCATGGTTATGGGGGTAACCAACAACATACTGGACATAAGGACTGCTACACAGGAGGGAATCAATGCCTGATACTATAAATTTGGTCAAAAGTCCATGACTAGGATGTTCAAGTGCCCCAGGAGCCAATGGGTTGTTGCTTTGCTAAATGGTTAAACTTTGAAATTGCATTCTAATATTTAGTTTACAATAACTATTTTTTGAATGATAGGGCAAGTAAATTAATAAACTAAGCATGAAATGATGCAAAAAATCTGTACATAAGAAAATAATAAGTTTTCAGTGTAATTAAAACTGATCATTTCCATACACTTAATTTATAATTAAATATAGACATTATTTATGTGTTAAATAGAGATTGGCATGCTTTCTACTTGGTAGTGTTTGCAAATTAAATAAATTGTTAGATGCCAGGGGAGTTACATAAACTCTTTTTTTGTAAATGTAATCTATAACTCAGGTTATCACGGTGCTTTCTTTACTCAGTTAGGTTGAATTCATAGAGTCCCAAATATTGCATAAGTAATTTTCATTAATTTTATGAAAGATAGTCACTGTGTGCAGACTATCCAGAAAGAGTGTTTTTCTATGTGAGTCACTGCCACTAGAAAAGAGGAAACCAATACCTTATGAACTAGGGAGATACTAAAAAACAGAATCTCATTATTTTAAGATCTTATTATCTAGTGGGATTCAGGTTGTACTATAAAGCTGGATTCAAGAATATTATTTGGTCTTGCCCCAAATGATGTGACAGACTTTGACAATACACCATGGGAGACCTCAGTCTCTCTGAGGAGTGGATGGAGGGAGGAATGGGGGATTGATGAGGGGAATAGGAGGAAGGGAAGGAGAGGGAACTGGGATTGGTATGTAAAATAAGATTGTTATTAATTTAAATAAAAATTAATTGTAAAATGAATACTGCTTGAAAGTTTATTTTTAGCCATTATTTTCATATAGTGAGACACTGCTCTACTGAATATGAAAAATTTTCCCATGACATGTTTTTCTCAAAAGTCTCATAACGAATTCAGGAAAAGCATTTCTGTGGCACATTGATTTCCTTAGGTAAATGTAATAACTCATAATCCCCTTAGAGGCACCTCCCATAACAGCAAGGTTTGTAGCATTCTGAGACATTATAGCTGGAGAATTACTATATTCAAACAGAGGCAACGCTCCCTTTTTACTGCCTCACTTTGCATAACACCATTGCCTTTGGGTCAAAAATGAGAATTCATGATTGAAAGAAAAATAACCCAGGAAACAGTCCTGTCAATCACATCATTTTTGAATAATAAGTAGTGATAATGACAAATATAGTTTAGGGCATTTTTTTCTAAAAGGTCAAAGCATGTATGAAGGTCAAAAACAGATAATGATACTCATTCCTTTTTTTTTCTAACACAAGAATAGGATTGCATAATGTTGCATAATGCAGGAAATCTATTCGTGTAAAGGGCACTCTCTCAAATATTGACAATGGCCTTATGAGAGCTATGTGCCATTAGTAGATTGAGTACTTATCTGGAAAACACAAATGCTAAAGGCCATCTGGAATCCATTTGCAAGCATCCATGATGTGTGTGCTATAAAAACCATTGTAGAAAGAGTTTCTAAATAAATGGTGCCAGTATAATAAAATTTATTCAACCTGGGCAACATGCTATAGGTCTATTGAAGAGATAGATTTCTCCAACTAACAAGTCACAATGTATTAGATTCAAGGAAAAATCCAAGACCATTTCAAAATTAAAACTACATATAATAGTAGATAAGCTTTTGATGATAACTTGCAGCTTAGTTATCATGCAGCTTCAGTTCAATTTAGAGTCTTTTTGTATGACTTTTTTCATATAGTCTTATAATGCTAAGAAAAAATTTAAATACAAATCTGATGGTTTATGAGGTTCTTGACTTCTAATTTTACATGAAAATGGTAATGTAAGTTATAAGAATTATATAAATAACATTAAGAAAGTAGTATTAAAAATGTACCAGTTTGCCACTAGAGCTTGGCTGTACCAAGCATTTTTTATTGTTATTTTTTGCTGTTGTTGTTATTTTTTCCTTTTTTAATTTAAATTAGAAAGCTTCTTTTTTACAAGTCAATTCCAGTTCCCTCTCCTGCCCCCACCGACCACCTATTCCCCTATTCCATCCCCTTTCTGCTCCCCAGGGAGGCTGAGGCCTTCCATGGGGGAATCTTGAAAGTTTCTCATATCATTTGGAACAGTGCTTGACCCCTCATCCTTGTGTCTAGACTGAGAGAGTATCCCTCTATGTGGAGTGGGCTCCCAAAGTCCATTCATATACTAGGATCCATTACTAGAGGCCACATAAATTAATCAAACCTCCAAACTGACATCCTCATTCAGGGGAAGCATTTTTTAAGTAGTCAGCCTTTACCTTCACTTCTGTGTTTATCATTTTAATCATGCATGTTTAACAGTAAGCAGACAGTCAAATTAGTTTAGAATTCTATAAAGCTAATCCATGATAATTGTACACAGAAAAACACAACTGTGTGACAAACAGGATTTTAACGTAATTATTTATGAATTCAGAAATTTTAGATTCAAGTGTATTTCCATATGGCTCAGACCAAGTTTTCTAGAATTTAGCTCCTTTAGAAGATTTTTAGTTGCAATATCTGGACTGATGAGATATCTTCATTAATAAAGTGTTTGCCTTGCATAAAGGAGGTTAATTCCTGAATTCCACATAATAAAATCTTGACTTTTTTCCACATTTGAACCCACCAACCAACCATCACCAACAACACACCTGGACCTCATAGCATGAACTTGAAATCCCAGGGGCAGGGAAGTGCATCTCCATGGAACCCTGGCCAGTCAGTGATGTTTATTTGTGAAATTTTCAAAATTGAGAAAGACCTTGTCTCTAATAATGAAGTGGACAGCTCCTCAGAAATGACACTAATGTTGTATTATGACTCCTAAACATATGCACACACGTGCACACATATTGTCATGCAGAAAGGGAGAGAGACAGACAGACAGACAGACAGACAGACAGACTGAGGCACACAGAGAGATAAAAACAGAGAAAGGGACTGGGAGAGATAGACAGAAGATGGGGAGAAATACATGGAAAGACACACAGAGAGACACAGAGGGACAGATTTAGAAAGGAGGAGGTCTAGGAGGACAGGCAATATTTGATTGGTTGCTACCCCAGGGTAGCAAGCGTAAAGGACACTGTTAGGTGGCAATGATGCATGCAAAAGAAGCATTTTGGAAATGCCACTAAACTATCACTTCATGAAGAACAGTGGTCACTAGAAATGGATTTGTGAAGCGTTTCTTAAGATGCTATCTCTTGGGATAGTCCACTGTGGGGGCGGGAGCAGAAATCAGGGAAAGAAACCTTTTCTGACACTGTATTGCTACTTATCCCCCATTTGTCAAAATTTTACTATGTATAATTTCTGCGCACTTTTTAACAGTGTGGTCTGATACTTTTAGTGACAACTGGGATATCTTAGTCTACTGTCTTAGAAATTCAGGCATATATGACACAAAACCACTTGACAAAGATAAAAATCTACAGATAATGAATTATTTGAAGAAGCCTCACAAGAATTCCCAGGTTATCAAATGTTGGTCCCTATGGAAGGCAACATGACTGAGCAAGTGTTTGGGGGAAAAGGTCAGGTAAATGGGTCTCGAAGAAATCTGTTCTTTCAATAAGGTTCTATATGATAAAATAGGATATCAGACAATTAAAATGCATCTTTATTGTGAAAGGACTAATCAATGAGGCAGACCACATTCAATCTCCTGAAGTCCTTAGGAAAGACCATTCATTAATTAACAATGAAAAAGGAAAGAAAAACAAGTGCTCCAGCAAATTTAATTCCCTTCATCATACCTCCTCCAAACTCTGGTCAGCACCTCGACTTGTAGGGAAGCCTCAGATGAATACATGTTGGTGTGTTTCTCATTTAATAGCCCTTGAAAGAATTATTATTCTCATTCTTTGATTATGGAGCCTCCCCACCTTGCCCCAGATCTTCCCCACTGACCCTCCCAGCAAATCTACCCCAGTTCTTTCTCTTATTCATTAGAATAGAATCACCTTAAAAGATAAAAAGATAAAATTTAAAAAAGGAATAGGACAAAATAAAGGAATAAGAAAACTCTCCAAAGAAACAGCACATAAAAAAATATAGAAGCAGAGATAAACAAATTCACACACACAGAAATCCTATAAAAACAAATCCTGAACCCAAAATATAAGGCTTAGGACCTGTAAAGTGATTAAATAATAATAATAATAATAATAATAATAATAATAATAATAAAATCCTTGACAAGGCAGTATAAGAAAAATAATCTCCCAAAATTCTGTTGAGTTAATTATGTGCTGGCCATTTACTATTGAGAGTGACTCTTGCCCTCAAAAAATGGTTTCTGTACCCAGTAAGACTCCATTGGAGGAAACTATTTTTTCATTTGCTAGGGTGTTTTCAATAAAGGAAAGCTTCTGGGAAAGGGTGGGGTGCTTATGTTCGTTTTCCTATTAGCTCAGAGCCCTATCTGATCTAGACCAGTGCAGGCCCTGTGTATGCTGCCACAGTCTCTGTGAGCTCATGTGTACATTGGTCCTGCTGCTTCCTGGGTGTGCTCCAGTCCTTCTGTTTCTCACAGTCTTTCTCTCACCTCTTCTCAAGGGTTTTCTGTGCCCTGAGAGGAGACATTTGGTACATATATTCCATTTAGGACTGAGCGTTCCAAGTTCTCTCATTCTGCACATTGTCTAGCTGTGGGTCTCTAGTTTCCATCTACTGCAGGAGGAAACTACTCAGATGATGGCTGTGCAACACACTGATTGATGGGTCAATAAGTAGATTTTTTATGTAACCATCAAGGTTAGGTAAAGAGTAAAGAAATGGGTCGGGGTGGGTTTTTCTAGAAAGGGAAAGAGACTAGATACTTAGAGATGGATGTAGGGTGTTATTGCAATCTGGGGGAGAAAAGAAGGTAGTCAGACTGGGAATATGGGGAGGGACAACTAAAACTAAGGACCATTCACAAATTGAGAAGGAAACCTGACACAGTAAGGATGATCTATTTTTTGTCCCCGATAATTGATATATATTTCTATGCAGGACATATAGATTCAATGACAGAAACAGAATGTGCACACATGATGATCTGACATCCTAACCTGTTTAAATTTCTGGGTATCACAAATCAGATAATCTGACTATTGGAACTTGTTAACTTCTTCTGGAAGTTAGTTCAATGAATGTCATTTGTCTTGTAATAAAACTTTGTAACTCCACTCATTAATTCATAGACATTGCAGAAATAGTTAACACATAGAAATTTATAAATTTAGGAACTAGATTTACTAATTATAACTTTCTCTACCAAAATTTGAGGAATTATGGAACAGGACCAATGACCTCCCTAAGTCTGACTGTGTGAGTACCAAGAGTGCTGTCAAAGGACAGAACACTGTAACATCTTAGCCAAAAAGAAGAGAGCTGATTCACAGTTTCCCCTTTCATTGCTGTATTCTTATCCTCAGTGGATAATGATCAAACTCACTAAATTGAAATGGCAAGTTCCATGGACACACCCTCACACACACACCCACCAATATTTCACCAGTTATCTGTGACTCCCAAAGCACCCTCAAGTTGATGAGTAAATTACCATAGTCATCATGAAGTTTTTTGTGTGAGCAAAACTGTAAGGAAAAGTGAGTAGCAGAAAGTGTGAGCTACTTCTGTAATTTTCATATTGCTTTGCTATATGCTCCCTGTTTTGTTCCAAATATACCACCAAAAATATCACTAAAATTATTCTTCTCTTTATGCTTGACTGTGCTACCTGCAGGTAGCATTTCAAGAGATGAGAATTATTATTAATTATACTCTAAAAATACCTTCTTGTAACTACCAAATGAAGATGAACTGAATGTATGCTAATTGCAAAGGAAGGACAAACACTATATGGTAGAAATTGTTCCTGTATATTTTATTAATAAAAACGGTTTCAAAATTATGATATAATTTTCATTTAAAGATATATGTGTGTATATTCTGTGTGCATATGTGTATATGAGTGCCAGTACATAATAAATTAAAAAATAAATTTAAAAGGTATATTTAAATTATGTGCTCATATTTCAGACATAAGTAACTATCTCAACTAAGATCACGACTGTGTTTGGGCTCCATTTTATCTAACCACAATGTCTTGTTTATAGTGGAGTCTTTCAAGAGCCAAATTGCATTCTACCTTGGAACCACCCAGTTCAACTGACTCTAGCATTTCTGTTCATGGTGGCATTTTACAGAAAAAAATGCAAAAGCTATCATTGACTTTATGCAACCATTGCTTATATTTAGGTTCCCTAATCCATGAACACACAGGTTCAGCAACTGCTTATATTTGCACTGTGTGTGAATCCACAAATATATGATTCTGACTTATATGTAGTAGATTTATGTACCATAGTGATACATTTATTGAGTCTTTCCACCTCAGGGTCTTCCTTGAATTGCTCAGTCTCATAATAAACAGCCTATCTTATTAATACCATCATGGAGAATTATTTTTAAATACAATGTTGATATACCTTAGAAATAGTATATTTCCGAAGGGCCCTTGAGGGGCTTTAGTTTTGTCATGCTAAGCATTACAGCTGATTGTAGTATGGAAGGTGGCACCTTGGTTCT
This sequence comes from Mesocricetus auratus, assembly GCF_017639785.1. NCBI lineage: Eukaryota > Metazoa > Chordata > Mammalia > Rodentia > Cricetidae > Mesocricetus > Mesocricetus auratus. Next base: position 48,853,929 of record NW_024429266.1, read on the forward strand.
CATTCATGCTAGGAAAATTACCACAGATCTTTGTCCCCTACTCTCTTTTGATATTTTTGGCTAAATTACCAAAGCTGGCCTAGAAACTCATTCTGTAGTCTAGACAAGTCTTGAAATTGCTATCCTTATGTATTAGGTTTCTGACAATCTAGGATTACAAGCCTGTGTCCCCAAAAGTCACCAATAGGAGTATCCCCCAGCAATACCGAAGTGCCTTTGAGTCAGCAAAAGGCTCAGAGATAAACCACTCTGGAGACAGTTTCAGTGATCAGAGTCTGCTTTGTTGCACACGAGCAATCACTTACACAGTGGAAATCGATCAGCTCTGATTGGTCAGCACATTACCTCAGTGAGTGAGCTCTCACACCACCAGGGCCTCTATGTGGAAGAAGCAAATTAGAAGAGAAATGAAGATTTCAGACTCATCTGCAGACCAGCTCCCAGCTACTCACTCCTACTATTCAGAAATCAGTGATCTGACTTCTGTGGTGTGGTGTGTCACACTTCTTACTTATAGGCACAATGTGCTAGGTAGGCTGGCCACCAGGTGAGACCAGCATTTTCTTCTACAGGGTTAAGTGTAACCTTTCTATGAAACTAACTAGGAAAGAGTGTTGTAAGATCTGCCACAAATCGACCTTTGTGCTTACTGTCAGGGATGAGGGACTTGTTAAGAGAATATGATTTAGCAGTACTGAGAATAGTGAAGATTTTCACCTGTCCTCTATTTATTTAATTCTCCAATTTAATATTTTTTTAAAATGAAAGTGTGCTCATTTTCTGTCCAAGAAAATCAAGAGTACATTGTACTGTAACTGATATTGTAGCTTGATTGGTATGTAGAAATGAAATTCCCTTGATATCATTTTATAAGAACTGATTCTGCAAAATGCAGTGATGTGGGTTTCATTTATGTTGCAGGGCACATAATGTGCTGAAATTGCATTATATAGAAATACAGTTCATTTAAGTAAAAGTTTCCTAGGAAAGCAACATAATCTACATTAGCTACTAAATTTCATCCCTACGAAAGTAATGTTATAGCTAATCTTCAAATAATTTTAAAATAGCCATTACTGTCAAATACTTTACAAAAAATAATAGTTTTATTTGTGATAAAAATTTCCACCAATTTTCCATTAATTCAGAAAGCAGTATTTTCAAAAGCAGATATCAGTCTTATGCACAAAATTAATCAAGACATAATCCTTTCTCAAATTATGACCCCTTCATGCCATTGTTGTATGCAATCACATTACTTAACTTCTTGAAAAGGATGAAACTATCCCTGTTATCAAACATGAAAACTAACACCAATAAAGTCATTTCAGAACGTTTTCATTCATACACACTGTGTTTAAGCTCTCTTGATTTCTGAAGTCCATGCCTAAACTCCATATGCACTAAAGAGGTAACTTGGAACACTCATGGTATTAAATTGAAGAGAGAATTGCAAAATCTTGCCTAAAAAGGAACTCAGTCTTCATCTAGCAGTGATGAAATACAAATAAAATGTGACACAGTATATAAAAATCCCAAAGCATTGGCTTTGCTTTTTATTGTTTCCATCAGATAGTGTATAGTTTTCATATAAAATGACCATGTTACTTCAAAGTAGCTGATATATTAAAATTTGATATCACATGACTGAGAAAATGAAAGGCTAAATAGGCTTGCATTTAAAGAAAATCAAAAAGATGGAACAATTTTATATAATACATATTTGACTATTCCCTTATACACGATTGACTGTGCACTTTCCAGAAGAAAGAAAAAGAGGATGGCAAAGCCCATTACATACTGTTACCGTGGCAGCAAAAGAAAAGAAAAAAGCAAGCCCCATCTCCTCCCTGAAATGGTCAGGGCTATGCCTACTCTCCATATGTCCTCATTTTGCTCAGTCAACTCATACCTTTCATGTAGGTATTTCTTATGTGTCCAGGGAAGCACAGTTGCATCTCAGTATCCAACAACAGTATGTTTATTGTAAATTAGACTGCTAGGCATTTTCCTATAAAATACTTTTATGAGTGAGCAAATAATAAACCAGATGAACAGGAAATAAGTTAAAGCAGCTAGACTTTATACAAAATATGTCTTCATTCCTCAGCATCATGCAAATGCATGATTTGTTTGTGTGCTCTGTAATTTACCTCCCATGGAAAGTAAATTCTAAAGTTATTGCAGGTTCTTTCCCCTAGAACCTGGATCAACTCATTATAAACAAAGATATAGCCACACCTATCTATGACTCTCTTTCTGAATGAATCATGCATTTTCTGGGAAATATTTTTATTCTTCATCGACCTAGTGAGAGTTTTGCTTTCTCTGTCATATAGCTGAAAGCATACTCATGCTGCATGTTATAAGTTTCTTCTTTCAAACCTAATGTAACTTGATCTGGTTGATTTAAATAGAAATAATTAATAACTTGATTTTCATCATGGCTAAGGCTCATTGTATTTGATAGTATGCAAAATTAATTAAAATTGAATACATTTATTTACTTTAGAAATAGCTTCATTCTTTATTTTCATCTCCTACAAAAACCTAACTGCTATGCTAGGTTTTCTTTTTTTAAGAACAAAAATATGTGGGATTTATGGCTTCATTGTGAATTATGAATCCTTTGGTAACAATTCCACCAAAATTTACAGGCATGATTCTGCTTAGGGTGTTTAACATTATGTAGAACATATAATTACAGAAATTCATCAAAACATCACACATTTTCAAATACCTCTTAGTATAAATATACATTTTCTTATCAATTGAAAATATGTAATGTCTTTATATAGCACATAATGAATTTTTGACATATGCATATAATTGCACACATATATTCATATACCCAACAAAAATCCTCATTTAATAAATTCCTTTTAAGAAATAAATAATAAAAATAAAAGATATGGAAATGAAGTATTTTAAAAAGAAAAGTTTAAAATTTCCACTAATTATCCTATGAAGATGTCATCATAAATATATATTAAAAGCATTTAATGTACATGAAAAATGTTAATTTACCCTTTCAATGAGGAAATTCAATATACTGCTTTTTTTAATTTAGCTTTTTACACATGTTACTCTCAGTTCCCTCTCCCTCCTCTCCTCCCCCATCCCTTATTCTCCCAACTCCTCACCCCCACACCATCCCCCCTCCACTCCCCAGGGAGGGCAAGGGACTCCATGAGGGATTTCCAGAGTCCCTCACATCCACCCGGGAAGGGCACAGGTTCTTCCCCATGTGTCCAGGCTGAGAAAGCATCCCTCCACGTGACATGGGATCCTAGAGTCCCTCTGTATGCCAGGAATCAATACTGCTCTACTCTTCAAGGTCCCACAGATTGCAAAGGCCTCCTCTCTGACACCCAGGTTCCGTGGGAGGATGTCTGAATCAGTCCCATGCTGGCCCCCCAATCATCAGTCTGTTTTTAGAAGCAAACTCTCATTCCTTATATTTGAGGAACTGGACATTTTATAATACTTCAACTTATCATTGTTTTTCCATAAGTAAAAACTAATATGCATCAGTTAAAATTATAGTGTTAAAATAGTATTTGATTGGAAACTTCTCATTTATTTATTTTATGAATATCCAATTCTTATAGTTTAGTACGTTTACAGGATAAACATATATATACACACACATATATATACATATATATGTTTGAAAAATGAAAAAGTAGAAAAAAGAAACAAGCTGAATAAAATCTAGTTTTAAGCAAATTGAAATACAAGATAAACATGACAGGCTAGCATATCTTAGCAATTCATTATTAGTCAAATAAAGTTCTAAGTACTGCCCTTTCTTTTCATTTATTTTTACTGAAAATAGATTCTTTTCTCACATGGTACATGCTGATTATAGTTTTACATAGCTTGTACTATTCTAATTAGAGACAGAAAGGGAATGGATCTGGATAGATGGAGAGGTAGGGCGGAACTAGCAGAAGTAGAAGCAGTGGAACCCATAATCATTTGATCCTTATGTACAGTGTTTGAAATAAATCCATGACATGCTTTACTCCATATCTGAAACCGCTGAAAGGCAAGCTGGGGATATGGAAAAAATCAGTAAACGTGTTTCTACTAAGACCATAGCCACCTGAATTAAGTCAATTGCTGATCTCTACATTCTTAGACAAACTCTATCTCAAGGGATAAGTTTGACAGCAATCAAGCAGTATTTCTATCATGAACCTTTGTCCTTTAGACACATTCAAATATCCATGGGCATCCAAAAATGCACACTGAACACCCACACACAATAATACAAAAAGTGTGAAAGCTTTTCACAAGAAGCAAACATTGGAAGCGCTGTGGGTGGGATTCTTGATGGATTGATTCCGTTGAACAGACAGCTGAAAGATTCCATGTGGTCCCTAAGCTTTCAAACTGAGAAAGCCAATAACTGAATATGACATTAAGAACAAAGAAGAAATGTGCATATGACTGATAATGATGGTATTTGTAAGCTCTTTGATATGTTCAGGTAGAAATGCTTAGTAGCAACTGGAGACCAGGAGATGAAGTGAAAAAGACGTTTGATAGTCCATTTAAGAATTACTGATATACAAAGTTTAAAAAGATGAAATTGGATGAATAATATGTGATCACTCTCAAATAGAATCAGGGAAGCATGACATCCTCAAAATTTTAATAATTGGTGCTTAAATAAAGAAACACATTTAATAAAGAAACAAAAAGATGTTTCAGAGTATTTATAGGAGAAGCTGCAGATTTCCAGAGCTCAAAAATGACTGCTATGGCAATGTTGTTCACTTTTGTATTTGTGGAATAAAGCCACTTCGGTGCCCTTGGACTCTTCCAATCATATATATACATATATATTTCTTAGGAGCAAGGTCTACAGTTCAACTATGTCTCATCTATGGTTTTTCTTCAGTTCCCATGCATTTGGAAGCACCCCCAACACTTTTTCTGCACATAAATATATGAATGCATTCCTTTAAGGAGCTCAACGAAGAAGCATCTGTAATATCTGAGAGAAGCCCTTAAAATTCTGTGCTTCTCCAGAATCTACAAGTGTGTTTCAGCCACCAGAATCCGCAAATGACTAATCTCTAAACAACAGGCTTAGTCTTCCTCACAGGTCATGTCAGCAAGCAGTGAATTGATTCCACATTTATTCATTTCCAATGCTTTACTGGTAATGGCCTCTGTAGAGGCTTGGATGACATGTGTATACCCATTGAAATTCTGCTCTGTTGCAATTTTTGTGAAATTTGCTTCGTTGATAGACCTAGTTTTAGATAATTAATTTTAATTGAATATGATCTTTTATCCATAATTCAAATATAATCACCTGTATCTCATTAAGCTACCAGGAAAAAATTGGTCGACCAACACAGATTAACTGTATCACAAATGATGGTTTTAAGGATGCCACAAAAAATGAAATGCATATTAAAATTTTAAAATAATAAATATACTTTGTTGTCTGAAATTTAATAGGCATCCATGATTCAATAAATAATCCATAACAATGCATATGCAAGAAGTGCCAATTAAACTCAGTGGATTATTTTGAAATCTTAAGAAATTAAGAGAGGAAGACATGAAGAAAATGGTTTTCAAATAAAATGAGGGAACACAAGAGAGTACATTTGGACCAAAATACATGATATTCATGTGTGAAATTGGTTATAGCTTTAGTGAGCATCTATAAATAAGATTTGACATCTTCACTTGGATAAAACAGGGATCAAAGTCTGCCTTGGACAAAACTCTTAATATCAACTTCTTTTTCTGTTATCCTTTAGAAATGAATACATTGTCTCATTTAAAGGAACAATGAAATTCTCTTATCCAACACAAAAATGTCTTTTCCCTCCCAGCATCTCTGGATGTTATTATGCTGACATGACTGTTTCCCTTGTCCTTTTTAATAATTTCATTATATAAGTAGGTTAACTACAGCAGTTCTAGTTCATTGGTTATTAGTGTTAGTGCTGCTTAAGTGGCTTGTTTTTCCAGACCAGTGAGTAGAATTGCTAACTCTGCTCTGCTCAAGCCAAATTGTCCATCAAAATAACTTCCACCTCCTTAAAACCTCTCTTTTAAAACTTTTGTCCTTGGTATTTTCAATAGAATGATGGAAGTTCCTGTGATCTCAATATACCAGACTATTGCTGTACCAATAGAAAGGCTTGTTAGATTTGGTAGCATTAGCAGGTGAAGTTTTAAGTGTCTTCTAATATTAAGAGCCTAATATCCTTATTATTACAATATGAGTAGATAAAATTAATTTGAGAGCAAAATTAAGATAATATTGATAATGAAACATTAATGTCAAGCTGAGCTTCTCCTGGTTTTATAAATGAAAAAGCCATTTTCTAATATTAAATTTTTCATAACTGAGTCATAGAGTTAAGTCATTTAATAACATTAAGATTTAGGAACATAAAGGGCAGTTCAGTTAAAATATGTGGATAAGTTCTATTGATTTTTAAAAGGCTTGGTTAAATGAACATGTGTAGATTGTATTTAATTTAATGCTAAAAGATTATACACTCTTAAAGGAGATAAGGTTGTTGTTGTGTCACTTCTGACAATAGTGTCAGAAACTAAGATATCCTTTTTATGAAAAGGAAAAGTGGATGAGAGTCACTGGTAAAAATGAACAACTAACAGTTTTAAAACTATGAAGTGTAGCATTATCTAAGGATGTTTCACTTTGGAAAAATTATTGATTCCATTAAGTATAATCATGAATTCTTAAGAAGTCAAATTCTTTAGACATATGTTTAGTTATTTAAGACCAAAAGAAAAGAGTTACATAGTATTGGTTAATAATTTCATGTTGGAAAGAGGTAGAAGTGTAGTATCATTGAGAGGGTATAGAGTTGCACAATGATCATTAATAATTTGTTTACTGAGGTGTGATTTATATGTATCACTTTAGCATGCCATCTGTACCATAGAAAAAACCCTACGGATAATATACTCTTCTCTTTTGCTAATAATACTAAAGCCCTGATATTAATTAGTTGACTTTGAGCACAGGTGTAACTGACTTTGTTTTCTGACTCACCATTTGTTGTGTTTTTTCAATGTTTTGAGAGATCTATTTTCCTACAGAACATTATGTAAGGCTGTGCTTTTTTGGATCTCTTACCGGTGATTAATTGATTGACGATGTATATTTGTTTTATTGAATATGTATGGATATTTTGCCTGCAAGTGTGTGCACCATGTACATGCCTGCTGCCAATGGAGATCAGAAGAAGGTTTGGATCTTCTGGAACTGTAGTAGTGGATGGCTATGAGTCACCATGTTGGTGCTATGAGCTGAATCTGGGTTCTCTCTAAGAACAAAAAGTGTTTTTAACCACCACGTCATCATTCTAGCCCCAGTTCAGTTTTAACTAAGTAGAGAAAAAAGAGTTGTTTAATTTTTAAGCTGGATTATTTTGTTGTTCTGCAAAATTCTTCTGATATCACCTTACCTGGCATCTAATGCTTGGAACAAGATTCACTTTGATATTTTGTCTCCTAGAATGGTTCTTCTTACATTAGAAGCATATGATTATATGACAGACATGCAGAGAGAGCACTAATTCACTTCTGTTTCAAGCCATGTAGGCCAGAACACTCAATGCTTCCATACACAGTATCTTTCTAAAAAAAGACACTGCTCAGGTTTGAGGCCTTTAAAGACAGCTGAATGAAGAGGGTTCTAACCTCATAATTGAAATATTTTTCTAATTAATTAATTAATTAATTTTTCAGCTGCATTTCAATTTTCCCTTCCTCCTCTCCCTCCTTAACCTCTCCCCAACACCCCCTGTTTCTTTCTTTCTTTCTTTCTTTCTTTCTTTTTCAGTTTAAATTTAGATAAGAAACAAGGTTGCTTCACAAATCAGTTCCAGGTCCCTCTCCCTTTCCCTCCCCTCCTCCCGTGTTCTCCGCCCAACTCCCCCATTATCCTCTCATTTCCCCAGGGAGGGTGAGGCCCTCCATGGGAACACCCCCTCTTTCTACTCTTCTTCTTTTCGCTTCAAAAATGACAGGCCTCACATATATATCAGCCAGCCATGTCATATCAAATTGCAATAAGATAAGGCACCTCCTTTCTTATTAAGACTGGAAGAGGCAACCCAGTATGAGTAAAGGGTTCCTAAAGAAGGCAACAGAGTCCCTTGTTCCTACTCTTGAGAGTCCCACAAGAAAACTAAACTACACAACTTTAACATATATGTAGAGGTCTTAGGTCAATACCACACAAGCTCTGTGATTGATGGGCCAGTCTCTGTGAGTCCATATGAGTCTACGTTTAGTTGATTCTGTGAGTTTTCTTGTGATGTCCTTGACCCACAATCATCCCCCACTTCCAGAGAATTCCCCAAATTTCACCTAATGTTTGACTATATGTCTCTACATTTTCATCAGTTTCTGGGTGAATCTTCTTCAGTGACAATTGTGGTAGGCAATGATCTATGCAACTATCTGATTATAACTGCTAATCTTTTCATTGGCTTCTTTTTACCAGTCATGTTGGTTCTATCCTAGGTCTCTGGACCATCCAATCTCTGTGCCTTGGTCCTTAGAAGGGAGCTCCCTATAATGGTATGGGTCTCAAGCTGAACCTGTCATTGTTTAGCCAATCTTTAATTTATTTGCCACCTTTAAACCAGCATATCTTTTAGGAAGGGAAAAATGTAGGTCAAAGATTATGTGACTGGATTGGGGTCCCAGTCTCTGTACTGGAGGTCTTTCCCTGGTAAGAGAAAATGGCTGTTTCAGGCTAAGTAATCCTCCATTCTTCTGAGTATTAGCTAGAGTCACCCTCATAGATTCCTGGAAGTTTCCATTGCACTGGGTATCTAGCTCATCCCAGAGTTACCCCCTTATTCCAGTTGTCTTTTCCAGTACTCTCTCTCCCTCCATCCCCCCAACCTGAAGTTTATCACTTCTGTTTCCATTCCCAGACCTGATCCAGACCTTCCCCCACCCACCTATGATGTCTATTCTATTTACCACTGACAGTGAGATTCATGTGTCATTCCCCCATCTCAAGCCCTCTTTGTTACTTAGCTTCTTTGGGTCTATACAATGTAGCTTGATTATCCATTACTTTATGGCTAATATTCACTTATAAGTGAGCCCATACCAGGTTCATCTTTCTTGGTCTGGAAAAAGACCAAATGTCAGTCTACAAAATGAGAAAAGATCTTCACCAACCCCATGTCTGACAGACAGGGCTTATTTCCAAAATATGTAAAAAATGAGAAAAAAAACAGACATCAGAAAACCAAATATTCCGATTAAAACTTGTGGTACAGAACTAAACAGAGAATTCTCAACAGAAGAATTCTCAAATGTCAGAGAAACACTTAAAAAGTGTTCATTATCCTTAGCCATCAGGGAAATACAAGTCAACTCCTGGGAGATTCCCTCTTACACTATGATCTAAAACATGAGTAATAGTTCATGCTATCATAGAGAAGTTGTTGAGCAAGGGGAACATGCTTCCATTGCTTATGGGAGTGCAAATTTATATAGTCACTTTAGAAATCAATATGGAAGTTTCTCATATAATTGGGAATCAACTTACCACAAGACCTAGGTATACTACTCCTCAACAATTAAATATAATAACATCATTAAATTTGTAGGAAAATGGATGGAACTAGAAAAAAATATTGGATTCTTGTATATGGCAATGGAAACTTTTGGAGCATGAGTCTAGCTGGTGGAAGTAGACCATTAGAAGATTGCTCTGGACTGATGTGTTTTTGTCCCTGATCTTTTACATGTGTCCTCCCTCTAATTCTCTCTATCTCTGTGTATTTCACTCCCATCTTCTCTCTACCTCTCTCCTTTCCTGGATATCTGGATATGAGCATATTGGCTCCAATGTGCAGTCCCATTAAATTTCTGTGTTTTTCTGTCTCAACATAGACCTCAAAAATATGGGATTCAAATCGCCTGAAATCATGACACAAAAGAAATTTTAATCGAGTGACTGAGTTTCTCATTTATTTTCTAACAGTGATGTAAAAACAGGAATATATATATTTACATATATATATATATCACATAGCTATCAGATGATCCCGTATGGGTGAAACAGTGGCCCTTACCAGCAGAAAAACTCCAGACGGCTCATCAGCTAGTTCAACAACAATTGGAGGCGGGCCACCTGGTCCCCTCCACATCCCCCTGGAATACCCTCATATTTGTAATTAAAAAAACATCAGGAAAGTGGAGGTTACTACAAGACCTGAGGGCCATAAATGCGACCATGCAGCCCATGGGGGCGCTCCAGACTGGCTTGCCCTCACCTGTGGCCATTCCTAAAGACTGGCATTTGATTGTCATTGATTTAAAAGATTGCTTCTTTTCCATTCCCCTACATTCTCAAGATAGTCCTCGGTTTGCATTTAGCCTTCCTGCAATTAACTTTAGGGAGCCTGCACTTTGCTTCCAATGGGTTGTGCTCCCCAAAGGGATGGCTAACAGTTCAACTATATGCCAGATTTATGTAGTTGCCTGTTTAGATCCCCTCAGGTGTAAGTTCCCTGATCTTTACATTATCCACTACATGGATGATGTTCTTTTGGCCGCAGCCGAGGAGAGGCAATGTTACATAGCCTTTGCAGAGCTACAAGAGCTCCTGGAGGCCCGCGGATTTATTTTGGCTCCAGAAATGATCCAAAAGAGCCCCCCTTATACTTACTTGGGTCATCAGATTCAACAAACTGGCCTCCGGCCCCAAAGACTCCAAATTGATTGTTCAAATTTAAAAATGCTTCATGACTGGCAGAGATTTTTGGGAGAGGTGCAGTGGATTCGCCCTTCTCTTTCTATTGAAACAGCGGCTCTTAAACCCCTTTATGATATTCTTCCTGGGGATCCCGCTCGAACTTCACCTAGACAGATTACCGCAGAGGACAGGAATATCCTACAATTGTTGTTAAAAAGTATAGAACAAGCCCACCTTCGGCGTATGGATTATGGGCAGCCTCTTGTTCTGGTTGTACTTTCATCTAGCTTTTCGCCCACTGCTGTGTTTTGGCAGACTGGCCCCATTTATTGGATACATTTGTCAGCCTCCCCTAAGAAGGTAGTGGCCCCCTACTATAATCTGATTTTACCATTGTTATGGAAGGCACACAAGTTTAGCATCCAAACCTTTGGAAAGAGTCCTGATATAATTATTCTTCCATATGATAAAGAGAAGATGGAAAATCTACAGACCTTCTATGATGGGTGGACCCTGTTTATTACATCTACAGGTGCCAAGTTTGATAACCATTATCCCAATAGCCCCTTGATGTCTTCTTTTAAACAACACCCTGTGATTTTTCCCAAGGTTTTAAAGGAAAGCCCCCTAGTTGGAGCTCGCTCAGCCTTTACAGATGGTTCCTCCAAAGGTTTCGCGGTGGTGGTTTCTTCTCAGGTGCAGAAGAGGGTACCCATAGGGCAAATGTCAGCACAAGCTGCAGAGTTGTTTGCCTGTTTGATGGCCTTCCAAATGTTTGAGGGGGAGCCCTTTAATTTATATACTGATAGTGTCTATGTTGCCAACATTGTCAGACCTTTAGAAACCTCTCCATATGTTCTTCCAACCTCTCAGATTCATTCCTTATTAGTTCAGCTGCAACATCTTATTTGGCAGCGCATCTACCCTGCTTATGTGGGATTTATTCGTGCACATACTAACCTTCCAGGACCCCTTGCCCAGGGCAATCAATTTGCTGACTCCTTGACCCGCCCTAGGGTCTTATACACTCAGGAGCAGCTTGCCCACCAGCTCCATGAGCGATATCATCTAAATGCCCGCTCCATTAAATTTCATACTGGGTGCCCCCTATCCATGGCTACACAGATTACCTCTCAGTGCCCTGACTGTGCCCCTTATCATAATTCTCCCAATGAGGGGGTAAATCCCCGGGGCCTCAGGGCCAACCATCTTTGGCAAATGGATATAACTCACCTGCCACAGGCAGGGAAATTAAAATACATGCATGTTTCGGTGGATATGTATTCTTGATTTTTGCCTCCCTCCATCAGGAGAGAAGATTAAAGATGTTATTTCTCATTGCCTGCAGGCCTTTGCCTACATGGGCGTTCCTGATGCCCTAAAAACAGACAATGGCCCTGCCTATGCCAGCAATCGCTTTGCTGCCTTTTGCAGGGAACATCACATTGTCCACTCTTTTGGTATTCCTCACAACCCCACCGGACAGGCCATTGTGGAGCACACCCATGCCACGCTCAAACAGTATTTTAAAAAATAAAAAAGGGGGAATATGTCACCTCCCCCAATATTCAGTTATCCACCATACTTTATATTTTAAATTGTTTGACCATAGACAGGAATAATTTGTCTGCTATGGAGAGACATTGGAAAAAACCCTCCCAGTCTTTGGGATGGGTCAGATGGAAGGATTTGATTGCAGGAAAATGGCAGCCACCCACCACCTTATTAGCTAGGGTCCGAGGGGCTGTTTGTGTTTTCCCTCCAGGAAGTGAGAAGCCTATTTGGGTCCCCGAACTGTGCATCAGGCATGTTGACCCTGACTCTGCTCCCAACAGTAGGAATGCTCGCCATGATAAAAATTATTCAAACATTGCCAAACTCAGGTAAGAGAAGTATGGGCACTGGTGAGGAAAACCCCTCCCACCGTTTTGATGCCACTTAGTAACTGCAGCTCCCCATTCATCGCCTTTATAGCACTAATAAATACATTTGGAGTGGCTGCTGCCGACAAGAGAGTCTGAGTTTCCCCCTCCTAAAAGGGGAATCTCTGCTTTATTAAAAATATTTAATATCTCCATGATTAAACCCTCAGTTGAAGGGTGGATTGGATTAAACATCTAGGCCTTCACCTAATACAAGGTCAAGAAAGAAAAGGGGAACCTAAGAAGTTGCCCTCAGTTGGAAGGTGGATTGGATTAAATTTCCAGGCCCTTGTCTAAAGGGACCATTCTCAATGGGAGAATGGATTAAGATGGGTTAAAAAAATTGGTAACAGTTAATAAATGAGGTATTAGTATTCAGTAAAGAAAAAGGCAAAGGTATATAAAATAAAAATGTTTGGTTACATTTATATGGGGTAGGTTATTGATACAAATTTAAGGTCAATTTTGTGAGTCATCTCTAAAAACTTTTGGCAAAAGCCTGGCCTTTCCACTTTGCATCTACAGGAGTGGGTATGGCTGTAGCCCCTGAGTGTAGCTCAAAACTTCTCTAATGAAGAAATGATGAGGGACATACAGGACTTTTTCAACCTTTTTTATTTATTCAAAGATTTACTGGAGTTGCTCTGTTAAAGAAGTTTCAGTTCAACAAACTAATCATAACCTAGGCAAAAGGAGAGATATGTATGCATGGTCTGTGTGTATGGACGTGGCCATGTCAGTATGTATGAAGTGTGAAATGTAAATGCGTGAATGTTGACAAAAGCAACTGTTCTAATTGCCTTGGATATGATTAAAGGAATACTTAAATCCCTTCAAACAGTTAAAAACTACCTAAATCGATTTAGATATAGCCAAAAGAAACATCCAGTCAGTCGGTTAAATTTTTAACAAAAAATTCAAGTTAAGCCCTCAGAGCCAGTCAGAGAGAGAGAGAGAGAGAGAGAGAGAGAGAGAGAGAGAGAGAGAGGTTTTTCAGGGAACTGCCCTGCCCCTTTGGCAGGCCCCACCCCCAAAGGTGTCTGTGTAGATGCAAATTAGGCCTTGTCAGCTAGTGAGAGCTACAGGTTAGAAAAAAAAAGGGAGTATTCAGGACATAGTATAGTTTACAATCCTTAAATGATTCTCAAAGGTACTTAATGGTTATGTACCTTTTAAAGGACATCTACTAATAATTTAAATAGTGATCCCAATTCACCTAAATAGTTGACTAAGGAGGGTAGAGAAATCCTTCTACTGTTATGGTCCAACTTCAACAGTTCATACAAAATTTAAAAAAATAAAAAAGGGGGAGTAATGTCCCCAGTCCCCACATGATTCATTGAATAATCCACTCCTCATTTTAAAATTTTTTAAATGTAAATGCCAGTGAGCAATCTTCTTCAGACAGATTCTGGCATAATGAAACTTGAGCAACTATTGCTCAGGTCAAATGGAAACATCCATACACTAGACAGTGGAGAAGACCCTAATTTGGGGTCGAGGGCATGTTTGTGTTTTCTTGCATGAAAAGAATAAAGCTTCAGTAACTGTCACAACATTTGGTGAGATGCATGGAACAGAGAAAACTGGACCTGAGACCGTGGAAGCCTGGCCAAGCCAGTTGGAGATCTCCTAAATCGATGTTCCTGACCCTTGATGTCATCTACAGCCCGAGAAAGAAATAAAACAGTCAGTTCGAGATTTCCAGTTTCTCATCAGGCCTGCTACATCAACTTCCTGGACCCGTGAGTTTTCATCCCGAAGCCAACAAAACTGGAAGATTAGCAGTTTGCCTTTAACACACCTTAAAACAACAGAATTCATTTTGCCAGTTTTTTTCCCTTTGGGGGAAAAAAGGACCCATTTAAAACTTTTGGACATTGGTATGGACTGTGATGAGTGGCAAAAGCCTCTTTTCAGTATTTAAACAGGACATGGTCACTTGAAGTATCAGACTTGGTAGTTCCTGTTTCTGGAATCGCACCTATGCCAGTGTAATTTGGGGTCTCCTCCTAAGCTGACTTTTGAAGCATAAAGTTTTCTTAAAGCAACCAACCAGTCTCTGTGTCATCTATCCCGACCACCTCGCTACATTCTCGGATGCAGGCTGCACAGCAGGTGCGACAATATGTAAAGCACATTTTCTGATTTTTCAAAATATTTCCTAATAATTTTGTTTTTTTTTTTAGTTTGTTTGGTTGGTTTTGGCTTTTTGAGACAGGGTTTCTCTATATAGCTTTGGAGCCTGTCCTGGAACTTGCTTTGTAGACCAGGTTGGCCTCAACTTACAGAGATCAGCCTGCCCCTACCTCCAAATGCTGGGATTAAAGATGTGTACCACTATGATCACCTAATTCCCAATTTTTATCTTAGTATAATCATATATAATGATCAGTTTCCTTTCAAATGAAACAACTTTTCAATAGCTGAAAAAACAGTTGTTTTACTTGTCTTTCCCCCACTTTTTGTCTAATGTTGTGCATTTCCTCTTATTAACTCACTTGGTATCTTGTAAGCATAAACTTAGTAAATTTTATTTTTCTAGACACCAGACCAAGGAACATTTGGAAGTGGAGATAATCAGACAAAGGGATATACTGTGTGACACACTGTGGCTTCCATTGCCACCAGGGTAAATGAAAATATATTAGAGAGGCAGGAAAGATGGAGGAACGCAAACAGCAATTTTTGTTTTGTTGTGTTTCTAATCTTTTGTTTTTCTTTTAGTTTTGTTTGCTTGTTTTCTTGTTATGTTTTTTAATTTTCATTTGGGGAGGCTGCTGCCCAGGGGAGGGGAGGATATGTAGGGACTGGGAGGTGAGAAGAATTGGGATGCATGTGGTAAATTCCACAAAGATTCAATTGAGAAATTGTGTTAAATATAAAAAAAGGAAATCAATGCTGACATGATTTTTTAAAGTAACTTTTTGTTTCCAGTAAATAAAAACCTCATCATGATCATGTAAGTGAATTTTATTTATGCATATTATTAGGTGTGTGTTTGTGTGTGTGTGTTCCCAGCAGATAGGCCTGTGCGCAAGTCCATGCTACGTTTTCTTGATTGATTAATAATGTGAGAGTATCCAGATTACTGTAAGAGGTTCAAGCCTGTGTGATTGGTATTGGGTGCTATAAGAAAACAAGACACGAGGAGCAAGCCAGTAGGCAGAACATTGCCATGGCCTCTGGAGCAGGCTTGCTGTTCCTGCGTTCATGCCCAGACATCCTTAGATGATGAACTAAATCCCTTCCTCTACCCATTGCGTTTGTTTATGCTGTTTTACCATTGCAATAGAGACTCTTATTAAGATACTTATGTCATCAAATTTGTGTGTGAGTGTGTATGTGTGTGTTTGTGTGTGTGTGTGTGTGTGTGTGTGTGTGAGAGAGAGAGAGAGAGAGAGAGAGAGAGAGAGAGAGAGAGAGAGAGAGAGTGTCTGTATGTGTAGTGGTGGTAGTGGTGGTATTGCATACCAATTGGCTTTATTGGCCAGTCTCACCCTGGAAATCCTGTTACCTCTGTAATCCCTGTTCTGGGATTACAGGCATGTGTAACTGTGGCCAACATTTTCTATGGATGTCAGAACTGTGAGCTCAAGCACATTAATCACTGAACCATTTTCTAGCTCTTTTTAAATACTAATTTTGATATTTAATACATATTTATATAAAATTACATCACTCATTTCTTAAATATAAAAAAATGAAAGCGATTTATTTGTATAATTCAAGATGTCTCTTAAGATTTTAATTTTTATTCATGAATACTATTTTATTTGTTGGGGCATTGAGTATGGAACATCAGTGTGGATATAGAAGTAACGCCATGGGGTAGGAAGCCCGGAAACTTCTCTGGTAAGAGACATACTTAGATTAACAATTATGGGGTAATTACTTAGGTCAGAGCTAGCCAGTAAGAAAAAAGCAAGGCCAACAGCTTCATAATTAATACAGCGTCTTGTGTGTTATTTGGGGACTACAATGTGGCAGAGCCCATGCGACTGGCGGGTGATAAACCAAAGCTGCTGGCAAGGAAAAGGCTTCTCTTTACATAGAATAGAGTGTCCTTGGTGCTTACTGAGAAAGGATATTTTAGCCCATTAAAACGACTGTAAGGGAAAGAATGTTACAATTATTTTAATTCAAAATTCTTAAAGAAAAAGTCAATAAAATTGATCAGTCTTTTAAAATATGTCAATATAATTGTTGAATCAAATAAAATTTTAATCCTAGCTACAGAGTTTTATCTAAATTATTATTTGAGAGAAATCGATGCATCATCAAATCAATTAAGTAGCTTTATGTAAATAGGGCTGTGCACTCATTGGACCACCACACTATTTAAAGCATTTTCTGTAGAATCATCTTCACTTCTGGCACTCTGTCCTTGAGAGCAGCTGAGACTTACTGGACTGTAAAAGTGAAATTACCTGGAGCAGAAGGTATTTTTAAACACATGTTTTCCCAGAGAAGGCAGCTGCCCTCTGCATGGGTTCTCTAAGCACTGCAGAGCTCAGCAGTTAGCTTCCTTTACCTGAAGTTACCAGGGCAAGGAAGGAATCCACAGCACATTGATTTCTGTCATTCATTAAGAGCAACGAAGAGAAACACGTCCCATTTTTTAAAACATTTAATATGTTCTCAGCACTATAAAAAGACTGATATTTGACAGCATAGAATTTTCGTTTTATGTCTTGAAGGAAAACAGAAGCTATGGGTTTATATGATAATATTAACAACAAATTTTCATTCTTATTTTGTTTAAGGTTTTTCTAAACAACAAGACATGTCTATGTAATAATGACAGGAAAAATTCTTCCTGAAAGATTTTCTTTCATTTATTTTCATTTTTAGTACAAATCCACATGGTTACTTTATCTGATGATTAATATTTTATTTGATAATTAGCAGTATACTAAATTGGTTCATGGCAAATAAATTAATATTTATAATCTTACATAAGCTGCCTTTTTAATACAGTTTTGAATATGTGGATTAGCTGTGTGTACTTAGAAAAAGTTAATAAATGCTAACCCTTTGCTTGCATATGTAAACCTGTTGCCAAGGGTTCTAATCATAGCAGGCTAAACCAATTTATTATCATTCAAAATCACCAAATTGTCATACAACTACACTTCATATTTGGAGCTTTGAGACTTTATTGGCAAATGTTTGCAGTTAGAACAGTCTTCAGCAAATGTTGGTCAAGCAGGTTCTGTCTGAAGTTGGATGAGAAGGCATAATTTGGAGATAATCAAAGGGCATAAAAACTTCAAATTTGGGGTATCAGACAGTTTAGCAGTTGGACAACTAACACTGGTTCCCTGTCATCTGCAAAGATAATAATGTAACTAATTATTTGTAATTGCATGCATTTTTCCTGATACAAATAAAGAGAATTTTGTACAGAAACAGAGAATATCTATCATCCTAGATGTGCTTGGTAGAATTTTTATGCAAGATTGATGATGATTTGTGAATGACAGTTGAAAAGTGTTTTCCAATAAGATCTTTCTCTTGTTAGAATCTCAGATTGTCTTAGTTTTTTCTAGTCTAACCTTCTTGAACTTCTTGATAGACCACTGATATAGACAAAGTTCATTAAGCTGAGAAACAGCAACCCCCATTGTTGGGGAAGTCTTATGTCAATAAAGTACTGTTGAGCCTATAGGGAACCAAGATGGGAGGGACTAGGAGTCCAGGAGAACTCTGGGTAGGAGAAACACAAGAGAGTCGACATGTGACGCCATGGGAGTAGGAAGCCGGGAACTATTCTCCGGTAAGAAACATACTTAGATTAACAATTATGGGGTAATTACTTAAGGCAGAGCTAGCCAGTAAGGGACAAGCAAGGCCAACAGCTTCATAATTAATATAGCCTCCTGTGTGTTTATTTGGGACTCATGCGGATCTCGAAACAGGCTCGCGCGGCAGAGCCCAGGCGACTGGCGGGGGATAAACCGAAGAGGCTAGCAAGGAAAAAGCTTCTCTTAACACCCCATGATCCTCCCCAAAGATGCTCACATTCTGTTCCCAGAAATTTAGAATATATGACATCACATTACAGGAGTAAGTTGTAATGTAAGATCATCTGATCCTTATTAGTGAAAATCAGAAAGCCAGAATCAGAGGAATGAATGTGAAGACGTAGAGACTGAAACTGCATGCATTAAGATGTGGCACAGGAATTTGGTTAGTCACAGCAGACTGAGGAAAACAAACAAACAAAAAAACAAGGGAATTCTTCTCTCAAGAAACACAGAAATGGTGCATGGACTTTAACCACCCAGTAACAGAGAAAAACCTATTCCATCCTGGCTTCCATAACTAAAGCAGTTCACAGAAGAAAAGGAGAAGAGTTTTGTTGAACCTGATAACAAGTTATCGTTGAAGTTGGTACGTTAGAGTCATTTAAGGATAATGAAATCTACTTATTGTTATCCAGGTATCTGAGTTATGTTTGCTTGAGTGAATGATAAGACTCATATATTTTACACTTGTTTATCTGATTGACTAAATATGAATTCATATTATTTTAAATATTTTGTGGCATATTAACTCATGCATTTAAATTATAATTTTATAGTAATCTTACATTTTCTTGACAAAGCAGATGGCTTGAAATTATCTATAAAACTTTTTTAAAGATTTATTTATATATATATTTATGTATATATGCATGTGTGTATGTATGTATATATGTATGTGTGTGCCAAATTACTGTTTATACACTTGAGTCCAGAAGAGACTGCAGGATCCCTTAATTTGGAGTGACAGGGTATTGACACCTGACATGGGTTCTGTAGATGGAATCAGTCCTCCAGAAGACCAGTAAATGCTCTTAGCTGCTGAGTCATTTCTCCTGCCCTTTAGTAAAACTCTTAAGCAAAAAATGGCAAAGTCATGCTCATTGGATTCTTTGTCTACAACTGTTCCAATAGGTTTGCTTGATGGCTTAGTTCTGTCATGATTGGTGAAATTCAAAGTTGATCTGGGAAAAAGAATCAATTCCTATGAGGTGTGCTAAAACTCCACAAACTCCATGATATGCTTACACATAAGTACAGAAATCCAGAGCTGTGGTAGGGAGTGGAGTGAGAAAAGAAGGAACTAGCAGGTGGTGGGGATGGGTGCAAATGTGATGCACATACATACAGTATACTCCTTATGAAATTCTCAAAAAATATCATTTTGATATAATTGTCCCTTTAATGGTGAGCTTTATAAACCATCAAAGGTTTCCTGTTGTAGAATATTAGTTGAAAATATGCTACATTTGTTTATGCTGTGGAAGATTGATTTAATGGTGCAAATATGTGCTGCATTCTTTTATGTCACATTTGTTTAACTCTGTGAATCTGTGTTACTTTGCCTGCCTAAAACAACTCATTAGTCTAAGAAAGAGCTGAATGGACAAGATCTAGGCAGGAGAAAGTATATGCATGGCTGGCAGGCAGAGAGAATCAGTGAGAGGAAAAATCTGGTAAGAGAAGTCTGAGGAATGAGAAAATGAGGATAAGAGGACATCAGGGGCCAGCCAGTCAGCTACATGACAAGCTATGATATAAGAAATAAAGAAAGGTATATTGAACACAGAAAGATAAAAACTCAGAGGCAAAAAGTAGATGGGATAATTTAAGTTAAGAGAAGCTGGCTAGAAATAAAGCAAGCTAATGTTGGGCATTCATAGGAAAGAATGTATGTATTCTTTTGTAGGCTAGGTGGTGCATCCTCCAAAAGAAGAAAGGGAAAAGAGTTTTTTGTTTTGTTCTTTTTTATTTAAAAAAACGCTCCACATTTGGGCTAATCAAATTGAGGCTTGAATAACCTTAGGGCCTGAGAAAACAAAACAACCAAAAAAGAATACTGTTTCTTTAAGAAACTCTGCCTTATAGCAGAGCATTTAAACATTTCACACTAAATAGAAACAAAAAAATAAAACTGCCTGCCACAGTGCAGGGCACTGGCATTCTATAGCTGGGGTGGTTGAATGCAGTTCTCAGTCACATACTTCAGACAAGGTCTTGAAGTTTTGGCTTGGTTCTCAAGACCTGCAAAAGGGCCTAGCAGACACCAAAGTCGTAGCTACACTGCATAGCAGTTTAAAGACTCATCTCAAGAGAATGTTGAGACTGAGGAGATCATTTTAAAAGAGGGATCAGGTATTAATGATCAACATCATCACTGGGAAACCCACAGAGACAGCTGACCCAAGGTAGTAGGAGCTCACAGACTCTGGACCAACAGTGAGGGAGCCAACATGGGAATGATCTAGGTACTCTGCATCTGGATGATAGTTGTATAGCTTGCTCTGTTTGTGGGGCCCCTAGCAGTGGGACCAGGATCTGCCCGTGATATGTTATCTGGCTTTTAGGAACCTATTGCCTATAGGAGGGTATCATTGGAGGCCTTAACTTTTCTGAGGAGTGGATGGGGCCCGGTGTAGAAAGGAGATGGGGGAGGGACTAGGAGGTAAGGAGGGGAGGGAAGGAAAACTGGGTAGGTATGTAAAAGAAATCTAAAGAGAATTTTTAAAAGAGCTAAAAGATGTGCAGTAGAAGACATCCAGACAGAAAAGCCTTTAATCGGGTTACAGTGTGTTTCGCAACACACAAACAACATAAAAAACAATATAAACAGTCATGGAAAGAAATAGTTTAAACATAAGAAAGTAATATCTTTAAAGAAAAAGCAAAGGTAATACATAATTTTAAAAGTCGCATAAAATGGGGAGTAAACAGTATCTAGATCCTGAATGTTATTTTCTTGATTTTGAATTTTTTGACTGCTAATAAGCAAAGGACATCTGCTAAGAGACCTGGAATTTAAAGAGAGACTGTTGAATATACTTTAGGAATGTCCAGAACTTTAAAATGGAAGTCAAAAAATGTTTTTGTAAAATGGAACTTGAAAAGGCGTTGCTTTTGTCTTGGCAGGAAATGAAAGGCTGGGGATTTGTTCCATGTTAATATGGATTAGTATTGATCAGGAAAGATCTCCTGAACCTTGACAGTTAATATCTATCAACAAAGGTTTTAGCTGGTCTTCCCTTTTCTTGAATATTATTTCAGTGTTTTTCAGGGACCCTTAAAGATGTCTTTGCCCACAGACAACTTGAATCAGTCTGAAGAACACAAGACCCACATTCCCACAAGATGGGATGGGTTGTTTTTGATTATTTGGTGGGTTATGGATGTTTTCTGTAATTTAGGAGAATATAGAAACATAGAATAAAAAGACAGTTACTAATCTCAGATTTTTTCATTGTCGTGGATTTGGTTCATTAATACAAATTTTAAGTTATTTTTTAATATTGTATGTAAGTTTCTACTCTTGTTTGGGATAGTGTGCTTAGGTAGCTCACTTAAAATGTAATGTATGATTAAGAAATGAGACTAGTAGTTAATCTATACTAATCTAACCTGTAGTCACATTAGGCATGTTTTCAAGATTAATCAAATATATTTTAGATAGATTATTTTCAAACACTTCAACGATCTGCTGAATATGGAATTTAAAATGTTTTGTCAACATGGGGCTTTTCATAACAAAGAGAGACATCTCCTGGCAGCACCAATTTACTTCATGAAAGCATAATGGGATTTGAAGAAACTCCAAATGGAATTTGATTTTAGTGTGACAAGTCAAGCCATTTGGGGAAGAAACCACTGTGCCTTAACTGCTGATAGTATGCTGTATAAACTGGACATGAGGACCCACAAAAAAGTGACAGCTGAACTTTGCCAAAAGGAGGAGGGCAAGTCTTTCAAATATCCTGCTGCACAGAAGAGTCTGCCAGATGTTCTTGAGGACACAGATAAAAGCAAATGTTGAACTTTGCCAATATAAGGATGAACAATCCTTCAAATTTATTGCTTCACTGAAGTGTCTTCCAAGGATGTGAGGCATGTAGACTGAAGATGGATGGCCCAGTGGTACAGAGGAACTCTGGGTGACTCTCCAGGCAGCAGATGACTCTGTTGTTAGGCAATATTACATTCTTCTAGAGGCTTTTATGTAGTTAAAGACTAAATAGTTAAGTGTTATAATTTTTCTTAGTAATGATAGAAAGTAATTTGGTTATAAAACTTTGGAGTCTTTAAGACAGGCTATATAGTGGAATATTTTCTTTAAATTTTCCAGACACAAAAGAACTGGGCATTGTAAATGCAGTCTTTTCACGATAATTGTATACATTTTTACTACATTAAAGTTTTTAACCTTTCATGTTTATTAAGACAAAGAGGGAAAATATTGTGGAATACTAGTTGAAGATGTGGTGCTTTTGATTATACAGTGGAATTATGGTTTAGTGATACAAAAATGGATTACATTCAGGAAAATTTCACTGTCTCTGCCTATCTGTGTCTCTGTCTCTGTCTCTGTCTCTGTCTCTCTCTCTCTCTCACTTTCTCTGTCTCTTGCTCTCTTATGCCTCTAATTTGTTGATATGTTTATCTCTCTCTAAATTGACATACTCAGTAGATTTCTTACAGCTTTAAAAATATACTCTTCATTCTGTTTATCCTCCCTGTCACTTCTCCTGTCTAATCATACCACCTCCATTCTTTCTTAAATATTTCAAGCCCCAGTATTTCCCCTTTCTGCATTTAAATGTCCTACATTACACTACCCACTCCTTTAAACATTCTGCCAATATTTATCCATTCTAATTTCCTGGTGTTTACACTTGTTCCAAATAAAATATGTAGGTCTATATTTGACATTAGTATGCACAAATGAAAGCTGACATGTGCTTTTCATTTAGTGTCTACATAATCTCACTCAGCATAATCTTTCTACACCCAAATTGCAAATTTCATAATTTTATTTATACCTGTATAAAATTTGGATCTACATAAGTGTTCCTTCATAGATATCTAGGCCAATTTCACTTCCTGCCTATTATGAAGGGATCACAAATGAAAATGAATGAGCCAGCATTTCTATAGTAGGATATGCATATAATTTGGGAAAAATTCCCAAGAATGGTGTAGCTGGGTCATGTGATACTTCATTTCCTTTTCTTTTTTTCTTGTTGAGGTGGAATACACACACACACACACACAAACACACACACGTTCAAGAAAGGAGCTATCTGGCTGAAAAAGATTTTTTGAGTGCTAGAGGGGTATATATGGAAGAGTTTGGAGGAATGAAGGAAAAAAGAAAATGAAATAATTATATTATAACTGTATAGTTATACCGTAATATTTAGAAAGTAAATGGGCATCTGATCATGTGTGGAGAAAGATCTTTTAAAAGAGAAAGAGGGTAATACCTCTTTGTTTTGTGTTGTTTTGTAATAAATAAGGATGGAGAAGGAAAGGTGGTGCCATGCAAATGAATAACAGGAGCATACCTGAACATAATGAAAGCAACAGTAAGCCAACAGCGAACATCAAACTAAATAAAGAGAAACTCAATACAATTCCTCTAAAATCAGGAACAAGACAAGGCTGTCCCTTCTCTCCATATCTCTTCAATATTGTACTTGAAATTATAGCTACAGCAAGAGCAATAGTACAATAAAACAAGATCAAGGGGATACAAATTGGTAAGGAAGAAGTCAAACTTTCACTATTGCAGATGATACAGTTTACATAAGCGACCAGAAAAACTCTACAAGAGAACTACTACAGCTAATAAACACCTTCATCAAAGTGGCAGGATACAAGATTAACTGAAAAAATCACTAGCCCTACTATTTACAGATGATAATTGGGCTGAGAAAGAAATTAGAGCAGAATTACTCTGTACAAACAACATACAATATCTTGGAGGTAATGCTAACCAAACAAGTGAAAGAAATTTACAACAAGAACTTTGAGTCTTTAAAGACAGAAATTAAAGAAGATACCTGAAAATGGTAAGATCTCCTATGTTCTTGGATAGGTAGAATCAATGTAGTAAAAATGAAAATCTTTCCAAAAGCAATCTACACATTTAAAGTAATTCCCTTCAAAATAGTGGCACAATTCTTCACGGACCTCGGAAGAACAATACTCAACTTTATATGAAAAAGACAAAAAACTCAGGATAGCCAAAATCAACCCTGTACAATAAAGGAACATATGGAGGCATCACTTTACCTGACTTCAAGATCTGTTATACAACTATATTCCTGAAAACAGCTTGGTATTGGCACAAATACCAATAGACCAATGGAAAATAATTTGAAATCCCTGATATTAACCTACTCCCCCATGAACACCTGATTTTTTTCCAAAGAAGCAAAAAATATACAATGGAAAAAAGAAAGCATCTTCAACAAATGGTGCTGGAATAACTGAATATTGGCATATAAAAGACTGTAGATATATCTATATCTATCGCCATGCACAAAACTTAAGTCCAAATGGATCAAAGACCTCAGCATAAATCCAGCCACATTGAGCCTCTTAGAGGAGAAAGTGGGAGGTACTCTTGAATGAATTGGTACAGGAGACAGCTTCCTGAACATAACACCAGTAGCACAGACACTGAGATCAACAATTAATAAACGGGACCTCCTGAAACTGAGAAGTTTCTGTAAGGCAAAGGACAGTCAACAAGACAAAAAGGCAGCCAACAGAATGGGAAAAGATATTCACTCACCCCATATCTAACAGAGGACTGATCTCCAAAATCTACAAAGAACTCAAGAAGCACATCTCCAAAATATCAGAAGGATCTTATTAAAAAGTGGGACACAGCTGGGCATTGATGTTGCAAGCCTTTAATCCCACCACTCAGGAGGCAGAGGCAGGCGGATCTCTGTGAGTTCGAGGCCAGCCTGGTCTACAGAGCAAGTTCCAGGACAGCCTCCAAAACAACACAGAGAAACCCTGTCTTGAAATAATGAAAAAGAAAAAGTGGGATGTAGAACTAAATAAAGAATTCTCAATAGAAGTGTCTAGAATGGCTGAGAGACACTTGATAACGTGCTCAAAATCCTTAGCCATTAAGGAAACGTAAATCAAACAACTCCTGTCACTCCTGTCAGAATGGTTAAAATCAAAAGCACCAATGACAATTTATGCTGGAGATGTGGAAAGAACACTCCAGAAACACTCCTGCACTGCTGTTGGGAGTGCCAAGTTGTACAGTCATTTTGGAAATCAGCGTGGATTCCTCAGGAAAATGGGAATCAGTATACCAGAAGACCCAGCAATTCCACTCTTAGGCATAAATCCAAAAGATGCACATTCATACAATAAGAATGTCTGTTCCACTATGTTCATAGCAGCATTATTTGTAATAGCCAGAACCTGGAAGCAACGTAGATGCCCCTCAACTGAAGAATGGGTAGAGAAAATGTGGTACATTTACACAGTGGAGTATTATTCACCAGAAAAAAGAAAACAGTGGAATCAGCCGGGCAGTGGTGGCACACACCTTTAATCCCAGCACTTGGGAGGAAGAGGCAGGCGGATCTCTGTGAGTTGCAGGCCGGGCTGGACCGACAGCCTCCAAAACAATACAGAGAAACCCTGTCTCGTAAAAACAAAAAAACAAAAAAACAAAACAAACAAACAAACAAAAAAACAATGGAATCTTGAAATGTGCAGACATATGGACTGTACTAGAAGAAACCATCCTGAGTGAGGTAACCCAGTCACAAAAAGACAAACATGGTTTATAATCACTCATATATGGATTTTAGATATGGATCAGGGGAGTGCCAGAGCACAATCCCACTGTCAAAGAATATGGGAAACAGGAAAGAACCTAAGAGAGATATGCATGTTACCCCATAGAAAGGGAATGAGTCAAGAACTACTGAGCAGATTTGGAGAAGGGGGCAGTGGGTGCTGGGAAAAAGAGAGGGGGAGAAGAGGAAAAGAGAGGAAGTCAGGAGGGAGCAAGAAGGTTAAAGGATCGAAGTCAGATCAGGCACCAGAGTGACCTCGAGTGATCTAAAGGGATAACACCAATTGGCAAGCTAAGCAATAGTGGAAGGACCACCTCGAATGCCCATTCCTGATAATGAACTTGATGTCTGTAACCATCCGGGAGCCTTCATCCTGTGACTGATGGAAGCAGAGGCAAACACACAATTAATCACTGAACTGAACCCAAGGAACCCAGTGACAGAGAGAGAGAAGTGATGAGCAAATTGGCAAAGAATGGGCTGGCAAAACCAGCAGAGACAGCTGATCTGAACAGGGGAGAGCCCTTGTACCCCAGACCGACAGTGGGGAGGCCAGCATGGGACTGATCTGGACCCCCCAAATGTGAGTGTCAGTGAGAAGGCCTGGGCAACCTATGGGGTCTTGAGCTGTGGATCAGTGTCTATCCCTGGTATACAAACTGTCTTCGTGTGCCTATAGCACAAAGAGAGATGCTCTCTCAGCCTGGACTCTTAGGGGAGTGCCTGGACCCTAAAAGAGTAAAATGACAGACTCTAGATATCCCCTATGTGGAAGGATTTGGCAATAGGGCAGGAGGGAGGGGGGAGAGGGGAGTGTGGGAGGAGGGAGGGAGAGGGAACTGGGATTGACATGTAAAACAAGCTATTTAAAATTAAAATAAAAAATGATAAAAAAGAAAACATAAAAAAAGAAGGTTAAGTTGGGGGAAAATAGGGGAGAACACGATAAGTAATACCATAATAGAAAGAGCCATTATAGGTTTGAGAAGAGATCTAGCAACAGTGAGATATCTAGAGATCTACAAGAAGACACCAACTGGAAAACTAACCAATACTGTAGAGACTACCTTAAATGCCCATTCCTGATAATGAGTTTGACAAGTACCTCATATGCAATCCTAGAACCTTCATCCAGTTGCTGATGGAAGTAGAGGCAAACTCCCACAGCTAAACACTGAACTGAACCCCTGGAAACTGGTGACAGAGAGGGAGGTGTGATGAGTAAAGAAGTAAAGAATGATCTGGTGAAACCAACAAAAACAGTTGACCTGAACAAGAGGGAGCTCTAGGATCCCAGACTGACAGCTGAGAGTCCAGCATGGGACTGATATAGACCTCTTGAATGTGGCTGTAAGTGAAGAAGCCTGGACAATCTATGGGGCCCTGGGCAGTATATCAGTATTTATCCCAGGCATATAAATGGACTTTGTGTGCCCATACAACAAAGAGAGATGCTCTCTTAGCTTGAAGTCTTGGGGGAGGGCCTAGTCCCTGCCCTGAATGAAATGACAGACTTTGGATATCCCCTATAGAGAAGGGAGTAGGAAGAGAGTGGGAGGCTGGGGGGTAGACTGGTGGGGGAGTGGTAGAGGAGGAGAGGGAGAAGGAGCTGGGATTGACATATGAAGCAAGCTTGTTTCTAATTAAAAATACAATAATTAAGAATAATAAATTTAAGAAAAAGAAATGAAGTCTAAGGCATGAATATTTACCTAAAGAAGCATGGAGGTCAACAAGATGACTGAACAGGTAAACATCTGTTGAGCTAAGCCTGAAGACTGACTTTAATCAATAAAACACACAAGTTTGAAAGAAAGAGGCAGCTCCCACACGTTGTGCTCTGACCACATATTCAATATGGCACATTTGCCTACCCATATAAAAATAACTAAATAAAAATAATAAGAAAGACAAACCTGACAAAATATTTTCAAATATTTTAGGATCAAGTGCATTTTTTGTTTTTTGTTTTTGTCTTTCACATGAACTCTAGCACACAAGTCTAAATGAATGGCTTACAGGTGAATCACAGCTCATAGAAGCATCATTTGTTTATTTCTGAGAGAAACTAAAAGTTTTCAAGTAAAATTTAGACTTATATACTCTAAAATTTTAAAAATATATTGTATTATGAGTTTAAAAATCCTCCAATAGGAGTACTTTAAAAAAATTCTGGGCAAGCAAGTTTAGGGTTTTTTTTTCATTTTCTTTGAACAGAGTCTAAAATTACAGAAAGTTTTAATCTGCTGCAAGTCAGTTTTCGTTGCTTTTAAAAAACAATGCCTCCAGTCAGGATCATAAGCTAAGACTGAAAAATTAGAAAAGCAACCATTAGGAGAGGTTGAGAAGGAACAATATAATTATCTTTTCTTTCAAAATTATAAAGATATCCAATATTTTATAATTTAGAAGGGGGAATTAATGGCAGTATTCTGATGAAGTTTGTGTCTCAAAACTATGACATTTGAATAACAAACCCTCTCAACTCTGTTGGAGATAATGATGCTATTAGATTTTATGAAGTTGGAGCAGACATTATCCCAAAATATTAATTTATTGTCTGTGGATATGACACAGTAAAGATGGATTGGGCTCTTAACTATATGAAAATGTTAAACTATTTTTATATAACTTCCTGTTCTTTTCTGTCTTATTTTAATAATATGTTAATGAATAATTATATAAGAGTCTATCAGGGATCGGTAGAGTCAACACATCAAATTATATCCCAGCTATGTTAATGTAACTATTAATTAAAGATTTCCTCAAATTTTAGACATTAAATATTTTTATATCTGTTACTAATTAAGGAAGTACAAAGGGAAAAAGAGAGGAAAAAAACAAGGGAAATTTTCTTACTCATGTCTGCAGGCTACAAAAAGAGAAGTAGACTGATGAGAATGGATGAAGAAAGGAGGCCTTGCAGATGAAAATCACTCAGAACACTATGTATCTCTGTGGATATGGAGATAAGGAACTATGGTGTGATGTCCCATTTATATCTCTCTAAAACCATTTCCAGAGCTTGAGAAATCATTCTGATCATGGACTCCACTCATGGGAACACTAGGGCATTATGTGCATTGTCTTACCTTCTGGTTTTCTTTTTTGGGGCGGCGGCAGTTTAGAGACAGGCTTTCTCTGTGGCTTTGGCAACTGTCAAGGAACTTGCTTTTGTAGACCAGGCTGGTCTCAAACTCACAGAGCTCCTCCTGCCTCTGCCTCACCAGTACTGGGATTAAGGTGTGGGCCACAACCACCCACCACCTTCTGCAATTAAATTCATCTGCTGTTAATTATTTTAGCTGCTCAGTCAAGGCCTGAACTTCAAAGACTACTTTCTCTTCTGTTTAACAAATAAAAACACTTTTGATGTTTTTTTTTTGCAACTGAGAGCATTTTTATAGTATTCAATTATTCCTGAATGAATAAGTCCTAGTATATTGTATCTTGATGATAGAAGTGATAAAAGGATTAACCAGTAATCAAGTCTCAAATGTTTGTGATTTGGAAAGAAAGGCTACAGAACCTTCACTACTTTCTAAATAAGGACTTGGGCTAAACTGAATAGCATTAACAAATCTGTTTCTAAATAGCCCAAAAAAAGGCATACTCAGGACCTACTTAATGTGGCAGTTGGATATAAATGTTATAATGACTGGCAGATTTGAGCGTATATCAAAATGGAAAGTAACATGCTCTTTAATGGTTGAAGGACTGTCACTGAATCCCCATGTATAAAGGGAATGCATTGAGGGTTCTTCCATTTACTTTTTAGTATCTCCATAAACTTGGACACCTAAATTTATAAAATAGCCCTTACAATTTTATAATAAAGTGACTTTTTTATAAAAACATGTCATCTGGAATATACAATTATTTCTAAAATTAACAGAAAGATTGTTGATATTTAAGGGATTTTGTGTTCTTTTTTCCCATTCTTTATTTTCCTTTTTAAATTTAAATTAGAAACATACTTTTTTTACATGTCAATCTCAGTTCCTTCTTCCTTCCCTCCTCCCCTGCCCCCCACAGACCCCATCTCATCCTGCTTCTGCTTCCCAGGGAGGGTGAGGCCTTCCATGGGGGATCTTCAAAGTCTGTCATATCATCTGGAGCAGGACCTAGACTCTCCCCCATTTGTCTAGGCTGAGAGAGTATCACTCTTTGTTGACTGGGATTCCAAAAGTCCATTCATGTACTAGGGATAAATATTGATCCACTACCAGAGGTCCCATAGATTAACCAGACTTCCAAACTGACATCCTCATTTATGGTGATGGAACAGTCCTGTGCTGGTTTCCCAGCTATCATTCTGGGATCAATGTGCTACCTCTTGTTCAGGACAGCTATTTCTGTGGGTCTCTCCAACATGGACTTTACCCCTTTGCTCATTACTCCTCTCTCTCTGAAACTGGATTCCAGAGTTCTGCTCAGTGTTTGGCTGTGGATGTCTGCTTCTGCTTCCATAAGCTACTGAAAGAAGGCTCTAGGCTGGCATATAAGGTAGGCATCGATCTCATTATCATAGAAAGGTTTTTAAGGTAGCTTCTCAGACTATTGCTTAGATTGTTAGTTGGGGTTAGCCATGTAGATCTCTGGACATTTCTCTAGTGCCAGATTTCACTTTAAACCTATAATGGCTCCCTCTTATGGTATGTCTTTTCTTGCTCTCCTCTGTTTTTACCCTGACTTGATCTTCTTCCTGCTCTATCCTGTCCTCCTCTCCCCTCCTCTTTTCCCTTTCTCTACTAACTCCCTCTCCCCTCCCCCCATGCTCCCAATTAGATCAGGAGATCTTGTCCCTTTCCCCATGTCCATGGGACCATGTATGGCTGTCACTCTTAGGGTCTTCCTTACTTCCTAGCTTCTCTTTTGGTGTGGATTGTAGCCTGGTACTCCTTTTCTCTATGTTTAAAATCCATATATGAGTGAGTACATACCATTTTTGTCTTTTTGTGACTGGGTTACCTTGCCCAGGATGATTTCTTCTAGTTCCATCCATTTACCTGAGAGGGTATCACCTACCTTCTCTTCTTATTCTTAAACATAGTGTATTCACAGAATGAGGAAAACTTGAAATAAATTTATTTAGAAAAATTTTTATCCCCAGTTCTCTGAGAAACTTCCATACTGATGTTGTATTCAGAAAGTTGTGTCCTGTGTTAATTCTATCTAGGCTATTCCCATGGGAGTTCTGCCCCTTATTGGGCAAATACAGAGGAGGAGTGGATTGAAGGGAAGAGGCAGAAGGGAGGTGAGAGAAGGAAATAGGAGGATAGGAGTGAAGGGTCTTTTGGGTTTGATGTAAAATAAATGAATGAGTGAAAAATAAAACATTTCTTACAGATAAAATAAACTATTGTAACTGAAAATTCATACTTTTTAATTTCAAATCAGAGGAACGGTATAATAAAAAAGGAATTTTGGTTGTCTTTAATCAAAAGTTGGATTTGAAGTACAGCAGAATTAATGAATCATTAGCGGATAGGAGTCCATTAAAAAGGCCAGAGCACAAGGTGAAGAGGAATCAAATGGAGGTAAAAATAATTATTCAAAAAGCATGCTGGAGAAATTATTTAAGCCAGAATTGCAATAGTATATAAGTGGAAATGCTTCATATATAGTTAAAAATAAAAAAATGAGGAATTGTGAATCAACATGGATAGAACACAATCTTTTGCCATAATTATTATGAAGATTACTGAAAGTGTAGTAATAGATTTTCCAGGCAAGGAAGTGGGGCACAGAGGTTAAGACTAGAACAAGGAGGACTGTGACAGATCAAGGCCCAGAATAAATGAAATAAAGGCAGTAAGGGAAAAAGAAGAGGGGGCAGTTGAACAAAATTTCCTTTTGCAGGAAATTAACCATACAGATCTTCGTTTCAAGATGCTGTTTCTTACAGATGACTGATTGAATAGTTAACTTTCTGGCATATTTATTAAACAAACTGGCAGTAAATTACTAGTATCACTGTAAAGGGAACCAAATTACTCAGAGTGACAATTTAATCTGAACTCATTTTCATAGATTGAAATGATGATAATCACAAATTCAGAAAAAGAAGCTAGTTCAGTATTTATGTCGGCTCCTTAAAATATAAACTTCTTTCTTATGGGTCATAAGAAAGTAAATACTTTATTTTGAGATCAATATTAAGAGCAAATATTCATCTCCTTAAAAAGATGAATATAATCTCTGCACTTGAGGTTTGAAAGAATATTTTATACAATATAAGCAAGATTTTTTTCAAATGATAAGACAATTTTATGCATCTCTAACAGAATAAAATTACTTAAAATTTTAATCCTTTTGCAACTATATTTTTGGTATTTTCTAACAAGAAAGAGTCAGTATAGCAATGCAAATAAATTCAGACAACCTGGATTCACAGCTACTATCTCAGGACAACAAGCTCATCCCAAGAATAAAATAGCGCATCTTTCCACACGCCACTTTCCCTTGCAGGCCCTTGCCTAGGGCTCCCAGCCACCAAGGTTTAGCCAAGCTTACTAGTAAATATCAGCTGTTTAAAAATCACTGTGTGGAACCCAGGACAGAGGGCAGAGGTGAGCACAGGGTCCCCATGTTAGACTCAAATTCTTCCAGCTTGCTCTCTCTCAGATACCATGGCTTGGGGACTTCAGTCAGGTCGACTCTCCCTGGATGGACTACCAAGTGACCAGGAGCCTGCAGAGAGAGCTGGTCCACTTGCATCCACACACAGGGCAGAGGATAGAAATAAGCACTGGGTCCCCATCTTAGACGTGAATTCCACTGACTCACCCCCTCTTGGGTTCCCTGGCTTGGGGACTGCAGACAGGTTGACTTGCACTTGGATGGACAACTAAGCGACCAGAAGCCTGCAGATAGAGCTGGTCCACTTCCATTCACACTCAGGACAGAGGACAGAGGTGAGCACTGGGTCCCCATCTTAGACAAGAATTCCTCCCACTCACACTCTCTCAGAACAACTGACTAGGGTACTGCAGCCAGTTGACTCGCCCCGGACTGATGACCAAGTGACCAGGAGCCTGAGAGACAGATGGTCAAATTCCACCCACATTCAGGGCAGAGTACAGAGAGCAGAGGCCAGGGAGTATTGAATTTGCTTGCACACACTGAAAGGGAACCCTGGTTGCCTACCACCAGGAGAGGAAGAGATTCTTTCTACACCCACTGGAAGAAGTGATGGGGAAGAGGCAATATAAGAACTCTCTCAGCAACAGAAAAACAAATATGACACCACTAGAATCTAGAGGTTCTACACCAGTAAGACCTGAACACCCCAACACAAAAGAAGCAGAAGTGAATGATCTTAAAAACGCCTTCATAAAAATGATAGAGACCCTCAAATAGGATGTGAGAAAATCCCTTAAAGAAATGGAAAAAAAAAACAAAAAATTCAAGAAATAGAAGAAAAAACAAACCAAAAAATCCAACAAATGCAAGAAAAGGAGGAAAACATGAAGCAAAAATTACAAGAAACAATTCAAACAGTGCAAGAATTGAAACCTGACATGGAGACAATTAAAAAATAACACAGTCTGAAGGAATGCTGGAAATAGAAAAGCTGGGGAAATGATCAGGTACTACAGATGTAAGCATAACCAACAGAGCAAATGAGGTGGAAGAGAGAATCTCAGGTATTGAAGACACACTAGGAGAAATTGATTCATCAATCAAAGAAAATCTTAAGTCCAACAAATCCCTAAAAAAATATCCAGGAAATACGGGACACGGTGAAAAGACCAAACCTAAGAATAATAGGTGTAGAAGAAGGTGAAGAAACCCAACTCAAAGGGACATAAAACATATTCAACAAACTCTCAGAAGAAAACTTTCCGAACCTAACAAAAGACATGCCAATGAAGGTACAAGAAGCTTACAGAACACAAAATAGAGTGTATCAAAAAAAATTTCGCTCGCCACATAATAATCAAGACCCCAAATATACAGACTAAAGAAAGAATATTAAGAGCTGCTAAGGAAAAAGGCCAAGTAACATATAAAGGGAAACCTATCAGAATTACACCTGACTTCTCCATGGAAACTCTGAAAGCCAGAAGGTCCTGGATAGATATTCTACCAACACTAAGAAACCATGGATGCCAGCCCAGAATACTATAACTGGCAAAGATCTCAACACTATAGATGGAGAAAACAAGATATTCTATGACAAAACTGTATTCAAGCAATACATATCCACTAACCCAGCCCTACCAAAAACACTGGAACGAAAACTCCAATCCAAGGAAGTTAACTACAACCAGGAAAACATAGGCATTAGGTAAACCCACTTTACCAACAGCCAAAAGAAAAAAGGTTTGGAATTCCACACATTATTCCACCAAAAAAAAAACATTCTAAATCAAAGAAGAATGAGCAATCAATGGTCATTAATATCCCTCAATATTAATGGTCTTAACTTGTGCATAAAAAGGCACAGGCTAACAGAATAGATAGCAAGACAGACCCCATTCTTCTGCTACATATAAGAAACAAACCTCACCCTCAAAAAGAGGCATTACCTTAGAGTTAAGGGTTGGGAAAAGATTTTCAAATCAAATGGTCCCAAGAAACAAGAAGGTGTAGCAATCCTAATATCTAACAAATTAGACTTTAAACTGAAAACAATCAGAAGAGAGAAGGAGGTTATTTCAGATGCATCACAGGAAAAATCCAGAAAGATGAAGTCTTGATTCTGAACATCTAGGCCCCAAATACAAAGGCATCCATATCCGTAAAACTCAAACCACACATAAAACCTCATAATGGGAGACTTCATCACTGCACTGTCACCACTAGACAGGACTATCAGACAGAAACTTAACAAAGAAACAAAGTAACTAATAGAAAGTGTGACACAATTGGGTTTGACAGACATCTTTAGAACATTCCATCCAAACACAAAAGAATATACCTTCTTTTCAGCGCCACATGCAACCTTCTTAAAAACTGACCAAATACTTGGCAACATAGCCAACCACAACAGGTACAAAAAAATTGGAACAACTCCATGTATCTTATCAGACCACCATGCTTTAAAGTTAGAGTTCAACAACAACACAATTTGCAGAAACCCTACAAACTCATGGAAATTGAATAATGAACAATTGCACCCAGGGGGAGTAGCAGCTAGGAAATAATCAAATTGAGGGCTGAAATCAATTAAGTTGAAACTAGAAAACAATACAAAGAATCAATGCAAGAAAGAATTTGTTCTTTGAGAAAATCAACAAGATAGACAAACCTGTATCCAAATTCACCAAATGGCAGAATGTGAACAATAAAATTAACAAAATCAGAAAGGAAAAGGGGGACATAACAATGGACTCTGAGGAAATCCAGAGAATCATCAGATCATACATTGAAAATAAATACTCCACAAAATTTGAAATCTTAAAGGAAATGGACAACTTCCTGGATAGGTAGCACCTGCCGAAATTAAATCAAGAACAGATAAGCAACTTAAATAGACCTATAACACCTAAGGGAAAAGAAGCAGTCATCAAAAGTCTCCCAACAAAAAGATCCCAGGGCCAGATGACTTCAGTGCAGAATTTTACCAGAAATTCAAAGAACAGTTTATACAAATTCTCCTCAAAGTGTTCCATGCCATAGAAGCAGAAGGATCTTTGTCAAACTCTTTTTACAAGGCTTCAATAACATTGATACCCAAGCCACACAAATACAAAACTAAGAAAGAGAACTTAAGACCAATTTCCGCCATGAACACTAATGCAAAAATGTTCAATAAAATACTGGCAAATCGAATCCAAGAACAAATCAGAAAACTCATCCATCATGATCAAGTAGGCTTCATTCCAGGGATGCAGGGAAGGTTCAACATATGAAAATCTATCAATGTAACCCATCATATAAACAAACAGAGAAACAAAAATCACATGATCATCTCATTAGATGCTGAAAAAAGCCTTTAACAACATCCAACACCCATTCATGATAAAGGTCTTGGAGAGATCTGGGATAACAGGAACATACCTAAACATAATAAAAGCTATATACAGAAAACCAACAGCCAACATCAAACTAAATGGACAGAAACCAAAGCAATTCCTCTAAAATCAGGAACAAGACAAGACTGTCCCCTCTGCCCATACTCTTCAATATTGTACTCAAAATTCTAGCTAGAGCAATAAGACAACTAAAGGAGATCAAGGGGATACAAATCGGAAAGGAAGAGGTCAAACTTTCAATATTTGCAAATGATATGATAGTTTACATAAATGACCCAAAGAACTCTACCAGGGAACTCTTACTGCTGATTAACACCTTCAGCAAAGTGGCAGGATACAAGATCAACTCAATAAAACCAGTAGCCCTACTATATACAGTCAATAAGAGGGCTGAGAAAGAAATCAGAGAAACATCACACTTTACAATTGCCACACACAACATAAAATACTTGGGGTAATGCTAACCAAACAAGTGAAAGACGTGTATTGCTAGAACTTTAAGTCTTTAAAGAAAAAAATTAAAGAAGGTTTCAGAAAATGGAAAGATGTCCAATGCTCTTGGATATGTAGGGTCAATGTAGTAAAAATGGCAATCCTGCCAAGAGCAATCTACAGACTCAATGCAATCCCCATCAAAATTCCAGCACAATTCTTCACGGACCTTGAAAGAACAATTCTCAACTTTATACAGAAAAACAAAAAACCCAGCATAGAGAAGAAAACCCTGCTCAACAAAGCAACATCTGGAGGCATCACCATTCCTGACTTCAAGCTCTATTATAGTGCTATAGTCCCTAAAACAGCTTGGTATTGGCACAAAAATAGACAGGTTAACCAATGAAATCAAATTGAACACTCTGATATTAATCCACAAACCTATGAACAGTTGATTTTCAACAAGGAAGCTAAAAGTATACAATGGAAAAAAGATAGCATCTTCAACAAATGGTGCTTTCATAACTTGATATTGGCATATAGAAGACTGCAGATAGATTCATGTCTATCGCCATGTACAAAACTTAAGTCTAAATGAATCAAAGACCTCAACATAAATCCGGCCACACTAAACCTGTTAGAAGAGAATGTGGTAAGTACCCTTGAAGGAATTGATACAGGAGACTGCTTCCTGAACATATCACCAGTGGTACAAACACTGAGATGGACAATCAGTAAATATGACCTCCTGAAGCTGAGTAGCTTCTGTAAGGCAAAGGACACAGTCATCAAGCCAAAAGGCAACACACGGATTGAGAAAAGATATTCACTAACCACACATCTGACAGAGGGCTGATGTCCAAAATTTACAAAGAACTCAAGAAGCTCTTCTTCAAAACACCAAAGGACACAATTAAAAAGGGGTGGACTGAACTAAACAGAGAATTCTCAATAGAGGAGTCTAAAATGGTTGAGAGACAATTAAGAAAGAGCTCAGCATCCTTAGCCATTAGGGAAATGTACCCTGAGATATCATCTTTCTTCTGTCAGAATGGCTAAAATCAAAAACACCAATGACAGTTTATGCTGGAGAGGATGTGGAGAAAGGGAAACACTTGTCTATTGTTTGTGAGAGTGAAAACTTGTACAGTCTATTTGGAAATTAGTATGGAGATTCCTCAGGAAAATGGGAATCAGTCTACCACAAGACCCAGTAAACCCACTCTTAGGCATTTACCCAAAAGATGCTCATTCATATAATAAGGATGTCCATTCTACTATGTTCATAACAACATTATTTGTAACAGCTAGATCCTGGAAGCAGCCTAGATGCCCCACAACTGAAGAGTGGATAGAGAAAATGTGGTACATTTACACAATGGAGTACTACTCAGCGGAAAAAAAACAACAGAATCTTGAAATTTGCAGGCAAATGGATAGCACTAGAAGAAACCATCCTGAGTGAGGTAACCCAGTCACAAAAAGACAAATGTGGTATGTACTCACTCATATATAGATTTTAGACATAGATCAGGGGAGTGTCATCCTCCAATCTCAGGCCCAGTGAGTATGGGAAACAGGGAGGTTCCCAAGAGATATGCAGAATACCCCAGAGAAGTGGAAAGAGGCAAAGTCTCCTGAGCAGATTAGAAACATGGGGGGAGTGGAGTGGGAACCAGGAAAAAGAGAAGGGGATAAGAGGATGGTAGACAAAGACATGGGGGAGCAGGAAGGTTGAGTCAGGGTAAGAATAGAGAAGACCAGGATGAGAGATATCATAATAGATGGAGTCATTATAGATTTGAGGACTTTGAGGACAGAGATGATACTAGTGAGATTTCTAGAGATCTACAAGTGTAACACTAACTGGAAAACTAAGTAATAGCGGAGAGACTACATTAATAGCCCCTACCTGATGATAAGGTTGATGATTACCTTATATGACATCCTAGAACCTTCATCCACTGACTGATGGATGGAAGCAGAAACAGATTCTCACTGCTAAACACTGAACTGACCCTCTGAAACCCAGTGACAGAGATGGAGGAGTGATGAGCAAACGGTTCAAGACCTTGCTGGTGAAACCCTCAAAGACAGCTGACCGGACAAGGGGGAACCCTTGAACCCCAGACTGATGGCTAAGGGGCCAACAAGGGACTGATCCAGACTTCATGAATTTAGTCAGTGAGGAGGCCCCAGAAATCTCGGGGGCCTTGGGTAGTAGGTTACTGTTCACCATGGCATACAAACGAACTTTGGGAGCCTGGACATATGGGGAAGGCCTAGATCCTGCCCTGGATGAGATGACAGACTCTGGAGATCCCCCTAAGGATGGCCTCACCCTCCCTGGGGAATGATGTGGGGATTAGGCTTGGGGTTGGGGAGTGGGGGTGGGGCTGGTGGAGGGACAAGGTGGGGGACCTGGGATTGACATTTGAAACATGCATGTTTCTAATTTAAATAAAAAATAAAAAATAAAAAATAAAATAGCATTAATTATTTCCTATATATGTTAAAGTTACCACATAACCTTACATATAAAGACATTAAAGTGACTTCACATATGTTTAAAATTCAAAACCTATGACTGTTTTGAATGATTTGTATCACAACCAAAATATGTATATGTGATCACTGTTTCACACCGACCATCATAAAGCTAGGGAAAAATTGTAAGGAAACGATCGCTTATTTGAATGCCATGTGCCATGCAAAGTAAGGAAGTATCCCATAGCAGAGAAGTGTGGATGCTCACTATTGTCAATATTACTTATTAATTTATCAATATTTTTTCTAAGTCACTTTGAAAGAAAATAGTTCATAAGTTTGTTATTACAACACATTGTGACTCCTACAGTGTCTGATGATGGATTTTAGCTCCAGCTGTGGATGTAGCTATTAAACTGTTGGCATAAAATAATTTATAATGAAGATTTTAATGGGAAAACGGCAGATAATTGCAGGAATTCTTTTATCCCATCTGACTAAGCTCCTCTATTTCAGCCCTCACTAATGTACGATCAATTTTTTTTACTTACTATGGAGATGGAATACATAATAATTATACAGATAAAATACTTTTGAAATAACAATATCCACAGAATAATGTCATATTATTGTTTTTTAACTGTATTGCAAGTCTTTTACACAATTTTTAGAAGAAAAGTTCTTTCAATTGGATTCTACTTAACAGAAACTGGAGGCTGAGTTTTCTTCAGAGTTGGTTAATTCAGCAGACATTTGTGATGCCAATGTCTCATATTAATCTTCTCATTCCACAATGAATCCTTGGCTGCTTTTGCCTCACTGTGACATCAGTAGGTCACAGATGCTGCTGTGATTCAGGTGAAGGGTTAAGAGTTACCTGTGGCAGAGAGTAAACTAATTTTTATGCATCCCTCCCCAAACTGGAGGAGGATTCAGGGAGAGGGAAGAAGGAAAGAAGGAATTTTCTGTATATTTTATTGGCCAGTAGTAGAAAACATGTATATGCCTAGGAAATGAAATGGGTTATTTGTGGTACAAACCAACAAGGAAGGTGTATCACAAAGAAAATAGAATTAGACTGGATAAGGGGAGGGGGAGGAGAACATGAAGGAACAGTAAGGTTGAGTTGGGGAAGAACAAAGAGGGAGAGCAAGAAAAGTTATACCTTGATAGAGGTAGTCATTATGGGGTTAACAAGAATCCTGGCACTTGTTTCAAAAAAATTAACTATTACTATTACTAATAATAATGTAATGGTAATTAACATTCAAAATGGTCAATAATTTTTATAGGGTATATAATTTATATACACAAAATTTAAGATATTATATATATTCATAGGCTTTTCTCTTAAACCTTTAAATTTACATTTATATAATTAAATACTTCAAGGTTGCTGGTGAAATGAATCACTGAGAAAGTCACTTGCAGACAAATCTGACAAACTGAGTTTGAGATCAAGAACACACAGGTGGAAGGATCTGGAAAGTTGTCCTCTGACTTCCATATGTACTCTATGTCATAGGTATGTGTGCACATACATACATACATACATACAGTAGTTAAATAAATATAAAATATTTTGGAAAAGAGGGAGGTATTTTATTAAACCCTATTTAATTTTTCTTTTAGCCAAGGCAGCATTGAACTCATGAAAAATGATATAATAATTGAAGTCCTATGGTTTCAGTAAAATTATGCATGTTAATTAATTCTACTTGAAGGACACTTTCATGCTCATACTACAATGGAATAATTGCATAATGATGGCATTATCAAGTGAATGGGATCTTCAGTGGACTCCTTTGATTGATGTGTAATGAAAGGCAGGCTGTGTCTGCTGCATTTAGCAGAAGCCACTGATATTCACCCTTGGGTTTATGCTGTTTTATCCTTTTACAAAGTGAATACCATCTATGGAATTGTTAATAGCAGATCTAATTTAACATTTTGTACTTGGTAGAGAAGTGGGGAAAAGCAAAATTTCCAACTATAGTCAGGGAAAAATATTCTTTTAGGTTTGTGACTCATTGTGACTGTCCTAGAGACAAATACATATAAATTGTGCCTTTATTGTCAAATGTTATGTGTTTAGAATCTTATATTAAAATATCTAAAAATTTGCCTCTTGCTTTTGTATGACCCAGAGGAAAGTCTAGTTACTATAGGGCCTGGTTAATTCTTTCTCTTATATAGGATCAAGAAGTGGTTGAGTGTTTGTTTTGAACATTGGTGCATCCCAGAAATTAGAGTAGAGATCAAGATATAGTGTGAAGTTATAGACATCAACTGAACAATATCAGAATACTGAAAATTCATGTCCTGAAACTGTAAGTGGCATCACTTATTTACTGCTACCAAAAAGTAATAAGTCAGTGCTTAATAGATACAATGTACACCATCAAATGATTCTTTCCTGTAAATTATTTAGATTTTAATCGGATTATATCTTTATATTAGAAGAGATAAGATTTTGTGCATTGTTATTTGAGCATACACACACATTCCAAAACAGTTTGCAAAGAAGTCTAGATAACCATAAAATTTACTTCAATTATTTTGAAGACAAATAATATCTCAGTGTCAGAGCCAGTGATTTATTTTGTGGGTTCTTAAGTAGTAGTATCCATTCAATTAGT
The DNA here is from genome assembly GCF_017639785.1 of Mesocricetus auratus. Classification (NCBI taxonomy): domain Eukaryota; kingdom Metazoa; phylum Chordata; class Mammalia; order Rodentia; family Cricetidae; genus Mesocricetus; species Mesocricetus auratus. The sequence goes on from NW_024429266.1 coordinate 48,895,760, forward strand.
GTGTGAAAATATGAATGAGGCCTTAAAGGAGTAACTGCAGTCAAGAACAATGACAATGACACACACACATATGAATTATGGATAAGTGAATGATAGTGATAGCCCTGGATTTTTGCTTTACTGGAAAGCTTTTGCAATGTCAAAGTTTTTTCCAGTAAATAGGTTCCCCTCATAAATTATCAGATTCTATCACTCTCACCTTTCAGAGCAGTAACACATATTCTTAAAGTAATCAAAGATGAACTATTCTTTGTTTTTACTTCTTAGTTACTACTGAAAATATTATCATTCTCAATTTAAAAAATAGTATAACTATTGTGAAAAGTAGATAGGTGTTTGCAGGGGCCATAGTGAGAAAATTAATGTTTGTAATTTCACATTTGCTAAAGCAGTTATGGTGCCTCCCTTATACCTGCACTGCAATATGTAATCTCATATGATATGTATATGTAATCTCATGATTGCATCTCACTTTTGTGGATACATATTTCTGTGGTGATCAAGACTATTGCTGCTCATTACTCTGTATAATTTTGCTACATAAAAAAATATTAGCATATACTCCATAACTAGATCTATTGTGCTACAAGGACTGCAAGACCATTAAGAGTTGGCTTTGTTCATTTTACTCAAACTACACACAGTTGGTTCAATTTTACCTCAGAACAAGTTCAAACTAGAGTGATTGAATGTTTCTGTAAATGCATGAAAAGTTAAAAACTTTACATGTATGCACAAGGTCAGAGTTGCAGATGTCAAACCAAGGTCATTGATACAAAGCAACAAAAAATCATGCCAATTCTTCCCTTTCCATGTCTGGCTTATAAAGACCTATGTCTCAAGCTTGTATCACTAGTCAGTGTGCCCCCAGTCTCTGTTCACAGTCTTACAACAGAAAGCTTGAAGCATTGTGTTGCCATGGTAAATGGCTCTGCCCTTATTGTTTACCCAAAGAATGTGCTATGACCAATGAGATGTAATTCTTGTAACTTATTTTTCTTATTGCCTCAAGCCTCCTGTAAAAAATGTGTTTAAGCAAGGTGAACAAAGAAGCAGGGAATAAGTTAAACAAAGAACTAGAAAAAATTAGTACTGGAAAGAAAATCATAGGACAGAAAAAATAGACTAAAAAAAAAAAAAAGAAGAAGAACATGACCCAAACAACAGGTGTGAATTTATTCCATATGCATAAGATAGGAAAACCCTAAGTTCATCTTCTCTGTGCTGTAGAGCTTTAACTCAAACCCTGGGAGTGACCTTGAGAGCTGCTCTTTCAGGCTACTTATATGCATGTGTTTATTTATGTGTGTTTATGCTTATGTTTGTGTGTATAAATGGGCATCTTTTTGCTTTTGAACATGTGTATATTCATGATGTTTTCTATATATGTATGCATATGTGCACACATAATCAAACCATGATAAAAGGATATGAAGCTGGTCATAGATAATCATAAGGGGAAGAAGGACGTAGAAGAGGAATTAGAGTGAGTATGATCAATATACATTGCATTCATCTGTGAATTTCTCAAATAATAATATAATATTATAAATATCACATTCTAGATAAAACTTTAGATTTCTAGACACACAGATACTTAGTTTGGAATATTTCTTCCATTCTTTAGGATACTTATTTCATTTCCTGACTTTACTTTCTAGGGGTTTTGTATACTTTTAAGGGCTTCACTAGAATACTTATCAATTTTGCTAATTTTATAACTTGTATGAGAGAAGTGTAGTTTAATTATCCTGGCCATGTATATCCATTGTGAGCAGTTACTATTATCATGACTAGTTATTAAAAAATTCTTTCTCTTAAGAGTTTGAATACTTTTGGAATAATCCACTGGCAATTGAAGAATATATTTACTCTTAATCTTTATTCTCTTATTGGTGTTTGTGTTAATTGTGTCAAATGAATTCTGGTAATGGTTATTATAGCTTTTTGTTTGCACTGTATTTTTCTGAGAATAACTACTAAGTGATTCTCTGTGTTTCTTGAAAATCTTACCTCATGACTCTACTGATTTTATATTTATTTACCGAGTTAGCCTAGAATCAGGAAAGTCCTCCATTTATTCTACTCTTTTTCAGACCTTCAAGTCACTTGATAATAATGCTTATTTCTTTAAGGATGAAGAATCAAAAATAAGATATATTTGGCACACAAATTTCTACACTGATTTTCTGTCTCTCTGTGTGTTGATTTACTCCCTGTGTTCCAGAATGATGTTCTGTTGTTTTCATATTAGCTACTTGTTCTTGCATAGACTCCCTTATCAGTCTCTTCTTTTGGCTGTGTTTTTGGTTTTTTTGAAATTATAATATAATTATATGATTCCCCCTTCCCATTCTTCTTCCCAAGCCATTTCATACAACATTCCTTGTTCTATTTCAAGTAATTATTGGCATGTGTTTACATTTGCATGAACCTTCATCCTGTAACTGATGGAAGCAGATGCAGAAATCCATATCCAAGCACAAGGCTGAGCTACTGGAGTCCAGTAGAAGAGATGGGGAAGAGGGATTATATGAGTAAGTGGGGTGAAGATCATAACTGGGAAACTTACAGAGACAGTTGAACCAAATTTGTTTGAGTTCAAGGACTCTAGACAGATAATTGAGGAGCCTTCAAGGGACAAAACCAGGCCCTCTGAATGGAAGAGAGAGTTTTGTATGCTGATCTCTTTGTGGGACTCCTGGCAGTGGGACCAGGATCTATCCCTAGTGGATGATCTGGCTTTTTGAATCCCATTGCATATGGTGGGATGCCTTGCTCAAACTTGATGTGTAAGGGGGGGGGGCGAGGCAGGGTTTGGTCCTGCCTGAACTGAATATGTGTAATGACTCCCAGTAGGAGACCTTGCTCTTTCTGTGGAGTGGATGGGAGTGCGATGGAGGGAGATGGAGGAAGGGGAGGGAGGAGGAAGGGGGAACTGTAGTTGGTATGTGAAATGAATAAAAAATAAAATTAAATAATAGTGTTTGTGTCTGTGTTTGTATGTGTATTTCTAAATACAGAGACACAAACATCAGAGTTTATATAGTGTTACTTGTATGTTTTAAAGGTTGATCATTTGGTATGGGGTAGCCAATTGGTATATTCTTTAATGAGGAAGACTATTTGTCTTATGATCAGCATTCCTTAGTTGACTATAGTACTTTGTATGAGATTAAAACCAAATAAACTTTCCACCATTTATGTAACATGTCTAATGGTGTCATTATTTTGGTACTCATGTTTAGCCAATTATGCTGATGAGACTTTGCAGGTATAGTTTTAGGCATCACTAGGATACACAATCTCACAGAAGCTTTCTTTTTCTCTGCATCTTACTTTCTCCCCCGTCCTTGATTTAATTCCTCTGTATCTTGGGAATAAGTGCTATGTTGTATATGTATCAATTGAGACAGTTTTCAACAATTATGCATTTTTGTTGGTTGAAGTTTTCCATAAATGTCTTTGTATATTGCAAATAGAAATTTCCTTTGTGAGAAGTTAGAACTACATTTATCTATTGGTATAAGAATAAATATCAAGAGTGTAGTTACAGATTACACTGATTTAGTAAAATGGTAGTTGTAGATCTTCTTACAAGATCCATCACTTTACTAACTAGCCTTAGGAGGAAGGCTAGATTTCTTGCATCAGGCATGATATATCCACTGTTGAATGAGTTTTAAATACAAATAGAGAGCTCTTGTTTGCCTTCAAGGTATGTTTGCCACTACTGATCCCTTATGACTATCATGCCATCTTGATCATTGTTATGGTTCATAAGCATTTTATCTTACACAGACTGTTGGTGGCTTTCCTTCTTTGGAAGCTTTCAGGGTCCCTTATGGAAACAAGAAAGATAGTTCTCCAGGAGGAAACTTTTGGGTCAGTTCCATTGCCAGGCCTTCTGAGCTTTTGTATGAAGAGCATGGTATCTTTAGCAATAAGAACTTACCTTCCCCTTCTGTTGAGCAAGTAAGCAAGGGCAATAGCAACAACTTGCAAAGTTTTTAGAGTCTCTTCAACAATCAAGTCAAAAGTCCTTCTTTAATACTCTATCAGTACCTCAGGCCTCCTACGGTCACTACCTTTTCAATACGTGTCTATACTACCATTCCATTCTCTTCCTTTAGCTTGTCTCTTAAATATCTGTACATCAAACTTTATTTTGTTGAAATAGTTTAATCTTTTGCTATTATTGTTAAGATTTGCATTTTGGTGATAACTCTTGAGGTGTACCCCACTCCCACAAGTACTGCTAACACTGAGCTACAATTTATTCCTACTGTTGTAACCCTCATGCTTTTTGTCACCGTTCAGTGATTAGATCATATTATGCTTTAAGATTACACTAAACTTACTGCTGTACTTTCTAAAATGTATAAGTTATTTGCTACATCATTCCATGAATGATTCTTCATAATAAAAGCCAGGTTATATCACAATGATGGAGGAGATCCTTCCAAGACTTCCCTTTTCACATATACTATCAAAATCTTCCACACAATCTGCAAGCTCCTCCTTGTGCAATGAGATTTTGCAAACCTTCTTTCCTCACAACACTTCTCACACATTCTTCTCTCTCTGACTTTGCCGTAGATCATTGCTATGCTGGAATGACCCCACGTCATTTTGTCTTTAGTGACTTCTTTGAAACATATTTTTCAAGGGAAGGTAGTGACACTCAGCAGTAGACAAAGAGGAGGTGCTGTTTTCCACTTGAACGGGAGCTCAGGAAATCCACTGACTGGCTTTTTCCCAAGACGAATTTTAGTGATTGTATTATCTGTGTGAACATATATACACATCAATGCTTACATTACAATCGCATCAGAGTGTATTCTCACTGCTTTTAGTAGTTAAGTTTTAGTTTAGAAAAACAGTCATATAGGATACAGCAAATCTATCTCCATTCAGTTACTTTCTTCACTGTATTCAGTTCCAGCACCCTTCCCTCATTGCCCGGTCTTATCACAGCATTTCTAGTTTCCATAGCCCTGCCATTGGCCTGCAGCTCCAGCTTGCATGCATTTCTTAGCCTGAGCCTATGCAACCTCGTCCTGCTGGAGCTCCCACTTTTCATCTGCTTCTCCTTATTTGATGTGCCCTAACCAGCGCCATTTCTCACCAGCTCTCTTCTGTGCAAGCAAGCTTATTTGGCTACCTATCATTTTAAGCTGAGGTAGATTTTAAACATTGCCATGAGTAGAGTTTAAGAGTATATTATAATCAAAAATGTCTTCATTTAAAAAGAGGAAATATAAAACAAAAACCACTGTGCTTGAGGAAATAGTATGAATCATTGTGTAATAGAAAAGCCATTACTTGAGATAGTGAAAAGGATGTGAGTGGTAAATATTAAGAGACAGTGCTGAAAGCAATTTTCTTCTACCCCAGCCTATACTCTCTCCAAATCATTGTTTCAGCGAATCATGAAAAATAAGCAAAAGATAAGGAAAACCATCAACAGTTGAAACTGAGAGACACAATGAATACAGAGAATGCAGATCACAGTGGAAAGAGCACAATGAAGCTAGAGCTCCAATTCTAAGAAATCTAATTAAAAGGCAATCTCACAAAATTGAACTGGAAAATGTACTTAAAGTATTCTTTTGAGGAAACATAGTCACCCATGACAATTTCTTTGGTCAAGTTGTGAATTTTGCTTCCCGTTTTTCTACTTGCTCCTCCACCCTTCAAATCCATAGCGGTGAGCCTGTGATTCAGGCCGCAGCGTCACAGTGTCTGATGTCTCAGCAAGAACAAATTGCACAGGTGTGCCAATCCCCTCCTCAGAGACAGATCAAGACCTGTGGAGGATTTACCCAGAAGTAAAGGGCAAATGCAATGTCAGCCGTGCTTAGAAAGCAAAAACATTACATATGGTGCTATTAGCTTTCAAATTAATTTATTTCTACTCTGACATAAGCTAAAGTCAAGTGTATGGTAAGAGATGCCAGATGGAAGGAAAAATAATGGCAAATTGTTACTACTGTTCCATTGTAAGCTCCAAGCCTCTGGCTTCTAAGATACATGGAGCTTTCCTGAACCTGACACATGTGGCACTGTGTACTGTCAACTTCCTCCCACCTCACTTCACCATGGCTCCCAATCTTTCTTCTGGAAACTTGTTCTTTAACCATGGAGCCTGACACAAGAAGGTATGTCTCAGTTTTGATTCCACCAGTGTTTAGGCAGAATCCTGATGTCTGTACTTGAAGACATGTCTGTTGATAAAACAAAGTAAGCTGAAAGTATCTGAAGACAATGCTTCCTACTTTCTTATAGCCTTATGTCCATAGCATAAAAAGATGCAGCTTATAGTGTTGAAATGGATGAGAAAGGTCACAGAAAAGCTGAATATGAGCCTTGATAGAATGACCTGAATACCTCCTGGAACCAGTAGTCTGAAAAGGCAAAAGAACTTTTTTTTAAAAAATAAAGTGTGTTGCTTATGCTCTTATGCTCTTCTAAATACGTGTCTCAATAGCACGTGATCAATTTAAAAACAAGTAATATGTCTATTCATTAATGGGGGACTAAAACATATTACGACCAAAAACTTTCTCTAATTGCGTATAAGCTATTATCTACAAAGAAAATTTTATTTCCTAGCTTGGAAAGCAGAAGAGTTGGGACATATTACAGTGCCTATTAATAACTGATTATTTGAAGAGAAATGGGAAGATAAAATTTGGAGCACATCAAAAGATTAAGAAAATTCCTAAAAAATTGGGGATACTTAAAGGGAACTTGTAATGGAAAAACTAACAAGGAACTCCAATATATATATATTACAATCTGTATTTTGTCCATTTTCTTGTGGTTTATTAGTCAAATTTCTACATTTCTTTCAATTTTCTTAAGAAAAGTAAAAACAATGCCAATTAGAATGGGAATCCTGGGTCCTAAAATAAGACTGTGTATACAGGAGGCTAATGGCCTACCCAGGCTTGTCTAGCCTCTAGGAGCTAGCACCTGTGGAGTGAGTGATGAGTTTTATGCTAACAGGCTTTGTGCATAAGGCACAGAAATAGCTACAGATGAGCACATTTGAGTTCTATTCACAGGAAAGAATGCTACTGGGAAAACATTTTCACAGAAGGGTATGCAAAGGTCTTGAGACTGGTCTTATAACTGTGCCCCCTAAAAGACTAAGTCACCTGGCTTTAGCCAGTCCTGAGTGGTGGATGAAATAAAGCAAATGAATCATAAGAGTGAGCTGCCAAACTCAGATACCTATCAATGTAACCTGACAGAAAGAACATTGGAAACGTTCAACATTCTCAAGTAGTTTGTTTAGTGTGGGATAAACATATTATCTCAGTCAATTAAGTTGTGTTTAGCACCAGTTCTCCATGCAGATAAAGGGGAGACATACAGATTTCCTATACATTATTTTGTATGCTTGTGTCCAAATGTGAATTGTAGATGATCCCATGTTTGCATTAAATATAATGACAACCTGCAAATCAAATGTATAAATAAATTAGTTTTTTCAGACAACTTATTTTACTCTCTTCAACAGGTTCTCCCTAAGTAGCTCTAACTGTACTGAAACTATGTAGCCAAGACTGACTAGCATCAGACTTAGCTATTCTCCTCTCCTAGGTTCCCAAGGGATAGAATGAACAGCATGAGACACCTCAAAAATGATTGGTCAATCATTTTTTCCTTCATCTTCAGTCTTATCTGTTTATGATCTATTGCTTTATGTGGTCCTGGGGATCAAATATAATGGTTTTAAAAACAGTTATATAGTGGTAGAGATACAACTCAGTCATTAAGTCTGCTCATTAACTTTTATACTAATGCTAGTAACTTCAGTTCTAGGCTGTATGGGCATGCACACACACACACAACACACACACACACACACACACACACACACTAGCATAACCCCACACAGAGAGAGAAAGAGAAAGAAAGATCCTTCAAAAATAAATATCATAAGCCTTAGACATAAATTTGCATAGAATCACAAAGAATTCACAATCTGTGAATTTTACACTTATCACAGAAGAGCATTCCAGCAGAACTAAAAAAAAAATACAAATGCTAGCCAGAAAAGCAAGGAAGTTTGGAAAAACAAAGGGTTGTTGCAGGTTTAGATACATTCTAGCATTCTTCACTCAAAAAAAGTAGGAATACTCATGAGAAAGCTGAGAACGACTTCTACAGTCTCCTGTCACACACACTGAGTGCAAGGAAGGATTCTACCTCCTTGAAAATATTTTGTATCCTAGTTAGGGATGAGGTCTGGGAACTCAATTCAGTCATTATGGATAAGGGTATGGTCCTTAGCTAATAGTGAAAAACCAAGTCACAAGAATGCTTAAATTTCTGCTGCAGAAAGTCTGAGATACCTGTACTGAGAGTTTTCAGAGGCTGAGTTCGGTCAGAATACAATTGACTTAGGATGTCAACTTGAGAAGTCATGTGTTCTACTGCCGAAACATCTGGTTCTTGTTACATAGATAGTACAGATACATATGCACCATCTCAATCCCAACTTCTCAGGTAAATATGTCCCTCTTGTCAAAGAGAATTTAAGATGTGGCTTTCTCACACCACAAGACTTTTATCCTCCCTGGGTACAAAGCAGTAGTAATTTCTACATGCTCAGGTAAAGGAGCAAGGCAGGTAGGGTCCATGATTTCAAGAGATGTGTGAATGGATTGTGGGAGAATTAATACACTCCAAAAAGTATAAGCAGAATGATAAGGAACATGTCTGAATTGTAATGGCCAAATCACAGAGAATAGCATACTGTCCAAGCAGATTTTAAATCTGAAATGCAAATTTACAGAGAAAATTACTAAGAGTTTTAAGACAGTAACAGCCAAAGAGTAAAAAACCTTGACACCCCATTTAGTGCAGAGTACTGTGTAAACAGAGGTATTCTATGCTCAGGAAGACATGTGCCAAAGGCAGTTTAACAGAAAGGAGAGTGGAGCTTCAATTCTACAACTGCATGGGAATTAACTTGACCAATGCTTCATGAGCCTCAAACATGATCCTATATTTCTGAGAAAACTATAATTCTGAACAATAAATTGTGATCTCAGCTGTCATGAGAGTTTGCGTAAAGAATCCAGCCAAGTTGAGTTTAGATTTTTGAATTGTAGAAAAGCCAAAGTGATTCCCAAACTAAGAGAAAAACAGAACAGTGATGGTGGAAACCATTTCATTCTCTAACATATCTGTTTGCTAGCAATTGAATTATTTAAAATATAAGGGCTGAGAGTAAGACTAGGTTACAAGATGGTGATTTCAGTTCTAAATGGCTTAACTATTCCAAAGTGTTTCAGTTAGTGATGAATACACTTAGAAGTCAGAATAGCAGTTATGACACCCTAGAGAACAAATTATTAACCTGTAAAACCCACAGAGATGCATTAAACTCTGGGTTTTCATAAAATAACCTTTTCCTTGATTTTTTTAAAATGTAAAACCACTACAGAATAAATTACCTTCTACATGGCTTATCTGCAAAGTTAGAAGATATAATCAAAATAAATGCCATTCAATATAGTAAAAGAAGTCTATTATAAGACCACTTATTACTACAAGCTTATATGTAAAATTACCTCATTAGGAAAATAAGAGGGAAATGATTGTGGAAATCAACATGCATTTATAAGTTAAACTGTACAAGAGGCCTTGAAATTTGTTCATTTATTTCTTTAGGATGATTATTGATTTTAATTTGACTATATAAATTTATCATTTTTCAGATCATTAGCACCCCTCTACCATTCAGTCTTACCTAATCTATTTCCATTTATTACACCAAATTTTCCTCCGCTACAGTGCAGTTTTGGGGTAATTTTTTATATACTTACTTTATCTGCATTATTGCAGAGTATGTTTATTTTAACAGGTATGTGTTCAATTTCATACTTGTTTTTATATCTCTCATTTTAATGGAGTAATCCGATTTGACATTTTATTTTATTTAATGTTTAAAATTATAATAACAATTTCACTTCCCTCTCCTTCCAGTCCATCCTCCCATCTCCCCATCTCACTACCCTTCTACTCCTCAGAGAGGGTGAGGCCTCCCGTGGGGGACCATAACAGTCTATCACATCATTTGGGACAGGATCAAGGCCCTCCCCAATATATCTAGGCTGAGAGAGTATCCAGGCAAAGGGAATGGGCTCCAAAAAGTCAGTGCATGCACCAGAGATAAATACTGGTTCCACTGCCAGCAGCCCCATAGACTGCCCAAGCACCTCAACTGACATCCATGTTCAGAAGGCCTGGTTTGGTCTTATGCATGTTCCCCAGCTGTCAAGCTTCTAGTACTTGCTCAGGTCAGCTATTTCTGTGGGTTACCCCATCATGGTCTTGACCCCTTTGCTCATCCCTCCTCCCTCTCTACAACTGGATTCCAGGAGATCAGGTCAGTGTTTGTTGTGCATCTCTACTTCTGCTTCCACTAGACGATGCTCTATGATAGAATTTAAGGTATATAGCAACCTCATTATAGGGGAAAGACATTTAAGGTAGCCATTCTATGACTCCTTAGATCCTTAGTTGGGGTCATCTTTGTGGATTCTTTGGAATTTCTCTAGTGACAGGTTTCTTGTTAAGTCCATAATGGCTCCCTCTATTACAGTATTTTTTTCCTTGTTCTTCTTCTCGGTTTTTCCCCCAACTAGACTTTCCTGATCCTTCATGTTCTCCTCCCCATCTTCTTCTCCCCTTCTCTTTCGCCTACTCCCTCCACCCCATGTGGCTATCAGGAGATCATGTCCCTTTCCCCTTCCCTGGGGTCCATGTATGTCTTCCTTACTCTTTGTTTGTTTGCTTGTTTTTGTTTTTTATCTTTTATTGGTTCTTGGTGGATTCCACATCACAAGGCTCCCTTTCCCAGTTGCTGTAGGGGGCATATGAAAGTGGGGAGGGTCAGCCTCCCCTGCTTTCACATCATCAGGGCTGCTTCACCTGCAGCCTTGACAAAAGGTCAGCTCTTCTGTGCTGTCTGGGCAGGGTTAAGGGACCCCCTCTCCTGTGTGCTGCAGACGCTGTGGGGCAAGATTAGTTCTCTCACTCTTGTGACTCCCCAAAGCCTGGTCAGAGGAGGAAAAGCATTTTTCCCTCACCCATGCCAACACATGGCAGACTGGGGGTTGGGAGTAAGTATGGGTGTGGTCAGCTTTGTTGGTCTCATGTCCTTTGTGATGAGTCTCCAGAGGCCCTGACAACAGGGTCAGCTCTTTTGTGCTTCCCAGGTGAGGTATACGTCTCTGGTGAGGGGTGGGGACATTTCTCTCAAGTGTTGGTCTCACCTGAGTGCTACGACCAGCTTGCATGTACAATATGCATCCAGGGGCAGAACATTATGGTTCCAATGGTCCCCATGCTATCATGAACCAGAGACATGACCACAGATCCCAGCTACAGCAGGAACATCAATCCAGATATAGAGCCTACATCATCTTGGGCCAAGATGCCACCATAGTCCTGGTGGAGGCACATGCCCGTTAGATCAGCATGGCCTCTACAGCAGCTTGTTCCCCAGGCATCAACACGGTCCAAGGTAGCTGGCCAGACCGCAGGCATCTGCAGAGCCATCAGGGGTAACTGGAGCTATGACAATTATATCAAACTCTTGCCTGTGCAGGGTCATGGACCCAGACATGGGCCTATGCAGTGGTGGGTTCCTGGATGTCTCTGTACTCCAGATAGCAGTACTGGCCACTCAGATCAGCATGACCCAGGGAACATGATAGTCCATGGATATGACATGTTCAAGGTAAGAACAAGGCCTTCAGTGGCAACACAAACACTGGACATCAATTCAGATCCTGGGTTCTTTAAGGCCCTGGAGAGTGACATGGCCCTCAATAGCATCTATGGCCTGAATGATACTAAGGCACCTGGTGACAGCTCAGGCTACTCAAATCAGGATGTCCCTTATGATAGCATGGCTCATAGATGCCCTTATGTTCACAGGTTGCAGCCTAGCCCCCAGTCCCCTATGTGACATTTGGTGGCAACCGGGACCACAGACATCACTAGAGATCCTGGCTGTGGTAGTATCATGGTTTTAACCAGAAGCCCAGCCTGGATGTCACCTTGATCCCAGGTGGCAGTACAGACCATCTGGCCTGACATAGCCCCCACAGCAGCATGACTGTCAGATACCAACATTGCCCCAAGTGGCAGACTAGCACCTTGGCAATGGCATGGTCTTTGATGGGCTCAGGAGTTATACACATCAGCATAGACCCTGGATGCAACAGAGTCACAAACCCATACATGGCCTTCAGCAGCAGCCCTTGTTTAGATAATACCATTACCCCATTTAACAGCCCTGGACACCCAAATTGACATGGCAACAGCAACAGCAAAGTCCTCAGACAACAACATTTTCACAATTTGTGTGGCCCAGACCCCAGGCATCCACGTGGACTCTGGCAGCATCATGGGCCAGGGACATTAACATGGCTGCAGCAGGAACATGGACCCAGACATGGTTCTTCACAGACGCCTAGACCAGGTTGTTGCCATTGCCCCAGGTGACCGTGTAGGCCATCCAGATTGGCAAGTTCCAGTTTCCCCCCAGGAGCGTGGTCCTCTGTGGTAATATATTGTTTATAATTTAATAAAGCCACCAGCAATCAAACTGCAAAGCTAGCTATAGCCATAGAGACAGGAAGTGGTGATACACACCTTTAGTTACACCAGAGGCAAGTTACCCATAGAAGCTGATCAGTGGGAGCATACAGCTTTAATCCTAGGACTCAGAAAACAAAGACAGATGGATCTCTGTGTGTTCAAGGCCACCCAGGGTTACATTGGAATAAATCAGTCTAAAAGAGAAACAGCTCACTCACATAAAGGAGATCTCAGCTAGCTCTAGGATGTATATAAGGTAGTAGCCTGGCATTCAGTACTCAGTTTCAGAGATTTATTCTCCAACTACACTGAGGACAGGACACCCCTTTCTTCCTGAGGTAGAGGTGAGAGCTAGTGCTGGCTACTTGCTTCTCTACCTTCTGTAGTGATAGATCTGCCTCCACACCTGTAGCACTCACCATGCCTTTTGAGGGGGGTCACAGGTTTTGACATGACCGATTAAGAAAGAAAACGTTTAGGGTCAGAAGCCCCTTCATGTTGCAAAGAGCATTGAGGAGCAGGATATGTCTCTTAGAAGCAAGAACTCCACTGCAGTTAATTATTATTTTCCAAGTAAGATATTTACTAATAAACTCTGGTTATAATCCTAATATCCATGTCTTCAGTCTTCATCTTGAATCTTGAACCCTGAATTAGTTTTTATGTTACAGTCTTCTGATAACAACATGGCCCATAACAGGCCCCTGCATGCACCCCAGTGATAGCAGAAGCCACAGACATCAACACAGGCCTACTTAACCACTCTTGGGCCCTATCAAGACCTGGCTCTTGATCATAGGCCAGGCACAGACATATTCCTTGATTCGGGTGGTCAGGTGGCCATTCAAGTCAGCTTATTCCTCACTACCCTCACATCTATGAAACTCCTCTTTCCCGAACCCACAAACAATTCTGACTTTCCCTCTCTTCCTCCTCCTGACCCTGTACTCTCACTCCAATGGTGAACAACATCCCAGAACCAGGGTTCTTGGCTGGGTCACAGGTGGCCCTTGGTTGAGTACTGCGTGCCCTATCCACAGGAGATGGCATGGAGATATTGCCTTTCATCTCTTCTGTGCCCAGAAGAGGAAGGTGCTGCACAGGAATCTGGTTAATTGTGACCCAAGAAATCCAAAAGTCTTGTGGGCAGGGGTATTTATCTGTGTTGATAACAGATGAAGGCACAGATGAAGCCTGTGGCTCCTTGCTGATTGTGGCATTTTATTTTTAAATAAATGCATATATACATGATAAGGCATACAAAATCCCACATAGCCGGGGGGGGGGTGGTTGCGCACGCCTTTAATCCCAGCACTCCGGAGGTCGGGAGGCAGAGGCAGGTGGATCTCTGTGAGTTCGAGGCTGGGCTGGACAGATAGCCTCCAAAACAATACAGAGAAACCCTGTCTCGAAAAAACCAAATAAATAAATAAATAAACAAAATCCCACATAATAAAATGGAGTTTTGAGGACCAGGGAGTGGCTGAGTGGTTAAAGTTGCATGTTGCAGAACTTGATGACCTGCGTTTAATTCCCAACAGCCACATGTTGGAGAAAGGAAATCGATTCATGTAAGTTGTCATCTGACCTTCACAGTAGTACTTTATTAGAGGATAACTTCCATGGCTCCATATGCAAATAAATTTAAACACTTCCATTTTCTTCTCTTTACTCTCAAAAAGTTCACAACCCTAGCTTCTAGATATTTGAACTTTATGATGCACAGTGTTACCTTAAAAACGTGTGTTTTCCATCACACAGTAGAACTTCTATCCTCCTATTGCTCACCGAGTGGCCTTTCTGCATCCTGCTGCACTTGGTCTCAGGAAACCACCCCACATTCCTCTTCACACTCTTTTCACATTTCCCATTTAAATAAGATTATATGTTGCTTGTCCTGACTTTCCTTACTCATCATAAGAATTTTATGTCCATACACAATGTACCAAAAAGAAGGACTATATTCTCTTTTATGTTTAATAGCCCCACACTGTATGAAGGCACATTTAAAATAACCCACCAGTGGATGGAGGTAGAATAATTTATTTGCCTTTTTGAATAGTGTTTTAAATAATATGTAAGTAGGTAATATCTTCAATCTGTTAAGTTCATTCCTTTGAATAAATACCTAGTAGGTGAATTCCTCTTTCCTATAATCATTCTAGTTTTCAATTTTCAAGGAGTCACCACCCTCTTCTTCAAAATGACTGTGCTAAATTACATTCTGGCTAGCAGTTTTTAAGGGTTTCAATTTAAGCAAATTCCTGTCAGTACCTGATCTAATAAAAACCAGCACAATCAAAAACTGTAAAATGTTCAAATATACATATTTCTTAATATATAATCCATCTGTTCTAATTCCTACACAGAAACTCATGAGATTCCCATTGCTCAAGTAACACAAAAACAATTGCAAATCCTCTGCCACAAAGTCTGTTCAATAAACATCTTTGTACATTTCTGTAGGGATTTGTTATATATAACTAGTTGCTTGTCCTTATACTGTAATGTCTTTTACATTTACTTTCAGTGAAGTACCATCCAGCTAATAATAATACCCCACAACCATTTTCAAGTATTAAAATTAAATATTTTATATTTATTTTTATTAGTCTAATAGATAGGAATTTATGTAACTGAATTTAGATTTAAATAGCTATGGATTGCTTTGAATAAATATTTTATTTTCTTTATAATTTGACCATTTATGTTCTTATTTCTTCCTAACTCTTTGTCTCCTAATTATTGACTTACAAATTTTTTCATATAATAGATGAGGCACATTAAAGTTTTACACAATGAGTACATTCTTAAATTTTGTATGTTTCACATAATTTGCCTAATGTATACTACTTTATATAGAAATCCTTAATTTTACTGTAAATACTCTTTTTTAATTTATTTTTTAGTTTTATTTTTAAATTTATATTTAAATTAGAAACAAGGTTGCTTCACATGTCAATTCTAGATCCCTCTCCCTCCCCCTCACCTCCTCCCATGCCCTCCCACCAACCCCTCATTTCCCAGGGAGGGTGAGGCCCTCCATGGGGGTGTCCATAGTCTGTCATTTCATCCAGGGCAGGGCCTAGACCCTCCCCCAGGAGTCCAGGGTGAGAGTGCATATCTCATTGTTGAATGGGTGCCCAAAGTCCATTTGTATACCCAGGATGAATGCTGATCTACTACTCAAGGCTCAATAGATTCCCTAGGCCTCCTCACTGACACCCACATTCAGGGGGTCTTGATCAGTCCCATGCTAGATTCCCAGCCATCAGTCTGGGATTCAAGAGCTAACCCTTGTCAGGTCAACTGTTTCTGTGGGTTAAACCAGCATAGTTTTAACCCCTTTGGTCATCAGTCCTCCCTCTCAGTCACTGGATTCCTTGAGTTCAGCTCAGTGTTTATCTGTGGGAGTTTGCCTCTGTTTCAGTGGGAGTACCTACTCATGCAGCCACTTTGCAAATCAGTATGGAGATTCCTCAGAAAAGTTGGAATAAACCTACCACAAGACCCAGCAACTCCACTGTTAGGCATATATCCAAAAGATTCACATTCATACAACAAGGACATCTGCTCCATTATGTTCATAGCAGCATTATTTGTAATAGCCAGAACTTGGAAGCAACCTAGATGCCCCTCAACCAAAGAGTGAAAAATAAATAAACCTTTCCCCATAAAGTTTATCAAACATCCTGTATTTGTATACTTACACAGACCACTCTTTTATAAATTCAGTTCACAAAAGAAGACTGCAAGGAGGATAACCATGTAATCATTGTAAACATGAGGAAAATTAAGGTGTCTCACACAAGTTTTCTACTCTTTTACCCTTGAAAGCATAAATAATCCAGGATACAGACCATATAAATAAAATACATTTTTTAGAACAATATTTATAATATTTTTAAATATGTTAGTTTTTCTTTCAACATAAGCATATTCAGAAGATTTTGCAATGAAATATTACGAGATTCTTAGTACACTTACACTGGGAATTAGCATTGTGGGAAACACATTCATTTTCACATACTTCTCATATAAAGCTTTTAAATGTTAGAGGTAGAAACTTCTGTCTTTTCTCTTTATCTGTCAACCAGGGATAGAACATTCTGCCCAGCACTTTAATTCTTCTAGAAATGAGCATATGAAATAACTTGTTACACCTGTGATTAGGGAAATGATGATGAAACTTTTATGACCAGTTCAGGACATTTTATATCTATTAAACGTGGTTCAGTTTAAATGTGGAAATTACCAAAGACAGTTCAGGGCAAGCCAAAGGTTCATTAAGATCAAAACAGAAATTCTTAGAGTGTTTTATTTTCTCTGTTTCAGGAATGGACATTTTTGTCTTCTAATGTAAGAAAAAACATTCCCTATTATTTTCTGATACTTAACTTTTAACAGATTTATTTGACAGGTTTTGAGTTTAAAACTTAATGTTTTGCCATTCCAAAAGTTTATTCCTTTCAAGGAAAAGACCATTGAGCAGCACACTAGTGTCAAAGATTGTACATCCTTCTCTTCATTGACTTGCAAACCCAGTCGTTCTGGTTCTCTCTTGAAGGTGGAGAAGGACAAAGTCTTGCATCATAGTCTAAATATCTCACCAGGCATTTGTGTGAGGAGATAACACTGCTTTTAGTCCGTATTCTAGAGAGACATATCAAATAGCATCATATTTGTATGGAAGATTAATCCTATATTTCAACCAGAAAATGAAAGAATACATCTTCTTTTATGAAAGTAAAAGTAATAGAAATAAAGTGTATATTACAGGTAAAGTAGAAAAAGTGAAACCATTAGTCAAAATGTCATTGTAACTGAATGACTTAAAACACAAACATCACAGATCTCTGTGAGCTTGAGATCAGCTTGTCTACAAAGTGAGTTCCAGGACAGCCAGGACTGTTACACAGAGAAAGGTAACTAAAAAAATAATAACAATAAATATAAGCAAAATAGGAAAACATATGCATATTTTAAAGAATAATTTGGTTTTAGTTAGTCTATATCACTCAAGTATCTTATGTATGTCAGGCCTCTTGGCCAGCATTAGATCAAGGACATGGCCTTTGGCTTGTAAAACTTTTAGTCTAATTTTATTTATTTTTTATATACATTTTTATTTAAATTATAAACAATCTTATTTTATATACCAATCCCAGTTCCCTCCTCCTCCCATACTCCCATGGCTTCTACCAACCCCCATTGCATCACCTATCCACTCCCCAGGTAAGGTGAGCCCTTTCATGGGGGATCATCAGATTCTGTCACATCCTTTGGGGCAGGGTCTAGGCCCTCCCCAATGTATCTAGGCTGAGAGAGTATTTCCTCTATGGGGAATGGACTCCTAATGTCCAATTCCATACTAGGTATAAATGCTGTTCTATTACCAGGGGGCCCATATGCTATCCAGGCCTCCTAACTGATACCTGCATTCAGCAAGCCTGATTTGGTCCTATACTGATTCCCTAGCTGTCAGACTGGAGTCAATGAGATTCCACTTGTTCTGGTCAGCTGTTTCTGTGGGTTTCCCCAGCATGACCTTGACCCCTTTGCTCATCACCCCTTCCTCTCTACAACTGGATTCCAGGAGTTTGGCTAAGTGCTTAGCTGTGAATCTCTGCTTTTGCTTCCATCAACTACTGGATGAAGGCTCCAAGATGGCATTTAAGGGAGCCTCTCCACTATTGCTCAGATTCTTAGTTGGTGTCATCCTTGTGGATCTCTGGACACTTCCCTAGTCCCAGATTTTGCTTTAAATTTACAATGACTACCTCTATTAAGGTATCTCTTTTCTTGCTCTCCTCTATTCTTCTCCTGACTCAATCTTCCTGGTCCCTACTCTTAACTTGTAGGCAAAACTACTAAACAATAAAAACAGTTTAAAAATAAGAAAAAAAGAATGATTCCATCTGACTTCTTATGAATATATATTTCAGGTCACTATATCCTAGACAGAACATGCTGAATTGTATGGTGTGTGTGTATGTGTGTGTGTGTGTGTGTGTGTGTTCATGTACACATATGCATGCTGTGTGCATGCATGATTTCAAATTTTTATAAATATTATTGAACTTGCCTGACTGAAGGAAACCTGCAAAATAAAAAGATTTTTGGTCATCTAGACGTGGAAGACTCAGACAGGTGTATGATGGACTAGAAACCAGCAATGCTACACTTCAAAACTCTCTCTCAGTGTTTTATTGAAGCAGTGAATTACATTCAAAATCATAAATAGTGAATACCCCATAAGGGAAAGAAATTCAGAGAATATCATCAAACATCCTTGTTGATTTTACTATAATATTTGCAATCTTCATTTCTCCACCTAAAAATGCAATGCTACTTTTTTGTCAATTCATGCCCTAACAGTAACAAAATATATTAAATGGAGAAAAATTGAAACAGTATCATTTAAAATTCTCTTCAGCATGGAGGCTTACCAGAAACCCTAAGTGGATAAAAAGACACAAGCTCCACCTCTTTAAACAGAAATTGTACAGGAGACTATCTTCCTTCTTAGGCACCATGAAGATGAGTTGTTTCATGTCAATCCTACTTTAAAAATATAATAAGAACAGGATCATTTGAAAGTAAAGTTCAGGGAACTTCTGGATTTGTTTCATGAAATTCAATTAACATAGTCCCCTCCCTCCTTTTCCAAACTATTTTTTATCTTATGCTAACTTAAGAGAAGTTGAATTTACAATATGAGATATTTAGTTTTCTGACTTTAACTAACCTTTACAAAACTCATTCCATAAAGACAGGACGACTGCCTCATAATGATTTCCTGTATCCTATATCACAATGTGTTTAGTATGTGAATTTTTCCTTCAGCTTATTAATTATTAAGAGTTGAAATTATGGTTTATTTAGACACACTACTTCAGAAAATAAAGCCATTAATTTAAGTATTTCAAAAAATAACTTTTCCAATATCTTTACAAGGTTGAAGTTACTAGAGGCATCAATGTTTTTTGGGCTATTTGCTTTCTTGAATGTATAGAAATATTTAGAGATGACAAAAGTTGTTCAGAGTTACTCAAAATCAGGATGAATCACTTCCAAAGCATGGATTGGTACTCAGAAAAAGACAGCCCACCTCAAAGTGCAAATACTTACATTTCATATCAAATTAATATTCTGAAGAAAGCTGAGCTAAAGTCTAATTGTTTCTTCTACATTAACATATAGAAAACGTCAACAAATTATCAGTACATTATGACATATTGGCCTATTTGAATAGGAGGGCTTATACTTTAGTATGAACCCCTCTAAAATATCATTTTCCTTTCATTCATGATTTCTTGGCGTTGTTTTCAGATTATGGACAATGGTAGAAACCCTGAAGGAGGAAACAGTAGGCAGAAGCATGTACAGACATTAAGTGCACACACAGAAATGAAACAACCTAAATTTTGCCCTCATTTGAGTTTTCAAAGCCACAAGGTTAAGTCTGACCTCAGGGGTATTACCAAGACCAGCCTTTACTACAAGCATCAGAGATGGACAATACATATATATTATCATTTAAGTAGTTGCTTTTACTCTTAAATGTGTGATGAAGATGTGCAGGTGATTGAATTATGGTAACTTTGGAATGTCTCCCAGCAGCCTAGCTTTCTATTAATTATTATTATTTCTTAAGTTTTAAATGCGAAAAAAAAATAAAATTCTACAAAAATCTCAGCAAGTTGCCAAGCATATCACACAAGGGTCTGAAGTTAGTACGGGCAAATATTCTCCAACATGAGACATCATTACTAATGGAAACTAACAACCAGAAATTGAGAATGTATCATGGGCCTGTCAGTGTCAAATTTTCCTGGAGCTAAATTTTGGAAAAGAAAATGAATTGCATATTTTCTTATAGAATGTGATGGTTGAAAAACATGAATCAAAGTAACGAACAAGTGGAACAAGTGTGCTTGATAAATACTTTACTTTTTCAGACATGTTAATGTATAATACAGTTTCACATTAAAATATCTGACTTAAAAAGACACTTCTCATGCCCCATCTAAGCTATACATTGTCAAGGGGAGCCAGAGTGTCCCACACAAGCTCTGAGCTCATGGAGCCCTTTTTCTTCTTTAGTCAGAAGATCTATACTGGGTTTTATGCAAATAATATTAGCAGGGTTTTCGACTTCAAGTTGAAGATGCCATAGCTAACAAAAGCAAATACAAACAAACAAAAGTGAGTTATGTAACAACACAAATTATTTGGAGATTTCTTTCCTTGGGGAAAGAGTGACACTGAGAAAGAAATTACTTATATATCCTGGACTAGGTAGACTAGCCTACCTTTTAACCACAAAGATCCAACTGTTTATCCCTTGCCAGTGTTAGAATTAAATGTGTCCACCACCACACCGAGCTATATGAAGATTTCTTTTAGAAGTTATATGAAAAGCTACACTCACATAATATCACTAATGTGACAACTGCTCAAATGGGGGAGGATGCAGTGGAAGATTAATGAAAGACTTGGATTAATTGAGAGAGCCACTATGGGGTTAGGGAGAAACCTGGTGCTAGGGTAATTACCATGAATCCGCAAGTATGACCCCAGCTAAGACTCCTGGAAAATAGTGGAGATGATGGCCTAGGCCTGTAATCAGTTGGGTGAATAGAACCTTTATCCAGTAATTTATGGAACCAGATGAGAAGATCCACAGCCAAGCCCCAAGTCGAATTCTAGGAATCCAGTAGAAGAGAAGGAGAATGGAATATATGAGCAAGGGATATCAAGATCATGTTGGAGAAATCTACATAGACAGCTGAACGAGCTCCTTGAAACTCAAGAGTTTTAGACCGACAACTGTGGAGACCCCAGCAGACCAAACTAGGCCTTCTGCATGTGGGAGACAGTTGTGTAATGTAGATAATCTGATGGGCCCCTGGCAGTAGGACTATGATACAAACCTGGTAAATAAGCTAGTTTGTTGGAGCCCATTATCTATGGTGAGATGCCATGCTCAGTGTTAATGCATGGGAGAGGGCTTGCCCCTGCTCCAACCTATTGTTGACTTTGAATGGAAACCCTTACCCTGAGGAGTGGCCTGGGGATGAAATGGGGAAGGGCAATGGGAAAGATGTAAAATGAAATTTAAAATAATAAAAAAATTGAGAAAGAAAATGTGGACTGAGAAAAAGCAAAACAAATAAGCATGCCAAACTGAATGAGGGAAACACTCCAAGACCTCAAACGTATACAATAAACTATAGACAACTATGGGATGCTGCAATGGAGCACGAGAAATTGTCCTCTCAGGGAAGACCATAGCAATTGGCCAGTCCTGAAAGCAAACATAAAAATAATATTATACAGACTGAACACATTGTATTTAGGAATATATTTATGTATTCCTTCACATATACACACAAAGTAAAAAATTAATGAAGAAGGAGTTCATGAATTCAAAGGAGAGCATGAAGGGTTATATGGAGGGGTTTAATGGGAATGGGATGAGATGGGGAAATATTGTGAGTACAATCTCAAAAATAACAACAAAAGCAGTTATAGAGAATAATAGCTAAGACAGTTTTCTAAAGCAGTGGTTCAAAGGATATGCATATCTCAACTATTAAATAAGTAGACCTTGTTTCCATGGGCACATATCCTCTTTTAGCCACTGCTTTAAGCTTCTTGTACAACAAACAGAAGTTGTTTTCTAAAATTTGAGTATCTGTTTTTCTCCTCTGCTTAATCTAGAATAATTATTAAAAATATACCTTTTATTTTGGATTTTGAGACAGGATTTCTTTGTATTGTTTTGGAGACTGTCCTGGAACTTGCTCTATGGACCAGGATGGCCTCAAACTCACAGAGATTCACCTGCATCTGCCTCCCGAGTGCTGGGTTTAAAGGTGTGTGCCACCAACGCCTAGCTAAAATCATACTTAAGATTTTGCCAAATATTTCTTAGTATTAAGATAAACACATCATATCTTTTAGTTTCTCTAAAAAGTTTTATCTTTTCAACTTGGTTTTAGAGATTCAGTATTCTTTAATTATTTCTTATTAACTGACTTACTAATTACATACATGCATATAATGAATATTTATTCCTCTCATCAACTACCCTCTTTTAGCTTCTTCTGACCCTTACGAGTAACAGTGATTTTTATACTTTGGGTAGAACTGTCTAAGTTATTATGAATCTGCTCCCTAAATCATTTATGAATAATAACTTACTCAAACAAATTATTTTATCTAATTTTCTTTAAGTATTTTTTTGTACTTGGAAACACTTATTTTTCTTCCACCCATTAGACACTTATGTTTACAGGGAAAACAGTTAATTTGAATATAGGGAAATTAAAAGACACATAGGACACAAAGGATTACATTAGTACCAACAATGAGGTAAATCCTTCCTGAGAAGACACCATCTATAGAGTCTAGCAATCTGCTAACGACTTTCTTAATGTTAAATGCACTGGAGTGACAAGTAGTAACTCTGGCACCTGTAAAGGGAATTTGATTGTACAGTTTCTTTCTTAGTGGCCTCACTGATGTTCTTGGAAAATGAGAGGGCATGCATACCAAGGGGCTCCTGGAATGATGCAGACCACTTCACTTATTCAGTGTGCCTCTCCTAATGTCTCAACATTAGGAAAAACAGGTAAAATCCTGGGTCATCCTTAGTTGGTAATTCGAATCATACTTAGTATATTTTCTGATTAAAAATTAGATTTTAATGGCACCACAAAATGTTGTTTTTCTGTGATAAAATTTTAACAAATGATACAAAGTTACCAAGTAGTTGAGATAACTATCACAGTTCTAATATAACAAAAATTATGTGCAAAATGACAATGAAATTTTAGTATTTTAAACCTAATTAAATTGAAAACACAGCATATAAATAGCTGTGAACTTCTGGCATATACTAGGATATAAATTCTCACAACAAACTCCCTTAGCTTCTGCTTTTCCAATCTTTTTGACACCTCTAGCTCAGTGTTCCATGAGGCTTGTGCTGAAAGGGCGCAACTACAGTAGATGTGCTGAAGTGGACAAAACAACAACAACAACAACAACAAAAAAAAAACAATGCCCAGAACATCCAACAGAAAGAACTACTGGTAACTACTGAATACTGAAATCAGGAGCAGTAGTCCCCTGGGAAAGGAACACAAATTGGTTAACATATATTAAATGAGTAACCTCAAAAACTCACATATAAGCAACGTGATACAGACTTTTCAGTGTGTATTCATGTATTTAGGAATACATTTGTATATACCTATATAGGCATTTAAAAACAATGAAAAAATACGTTATGATTTTGAAAGACAGCAATGAGAAATATATGGGGAAGTTTGAGTAGAGGAAAGTGAAGGGGAATGATGCAATTATAATCTAAAAGCAGAAATACTTTTAAAATTAAAAATATTGGTGAGTCAAGTAGCATGTTCAGAGTGATAATTACTGGAAACAACTACTTTAAAACAGCATCAATTTTACACTTAAGAGGTAGTATAGATTTTATCAGCTTAACAGAAGTAGAATAAGGAGGTAATGCAATCAAGTATTTAAGTTAGTACAATTTTTAAAGTAAAAACTAATTATTGTCAGTGAAGGATTGAATGTAAAAACAATGTGGATTTCAAGTGAAACATAACATTTTATCAATAACTGGATGAGAAAGTACTCTACAGTCAATGAAGGACAAGTATCTAGCAACATGGTAATACCACATTATACTTCATAGTTAACTGAAGTCATTGAAAAAAACATTCCAGCAATAACAAAAGATTCAGGTCTGGTTTCTTCAGTGGACCTATTATTTATAATTCAAAGGAGAACAACACCAGTTCTATTTAGTCTTTTTCAAATAATAAAATAATAAAGATTTTTTATTAATGTTATTTTATTGTATTAATAAATACAATAAGAGAGTATTAGATAAGAAAACCAGAGGGTGACAATAGAAGCAATATTTCTACAAAACTTTTAAAAAATGAACAGTGCTTCAGGATACTATTTCAAGACTGAGTTCTCTTCTCCCCCAGATATGTGCACATATATTTTGTCTCTAATTTATCAATGGAGATGACATATTTACACTATCCCCTATGAGGACAACTCATGAAAAAGCTTTCAATAACAAAGGTATTTGCATTCCAGTGTGCGTATAATGTTAACAACTTCACTCACACCATTTCCAAACCTTTAAGAAGCAAGTTTAACTTGGGTCCTGCAATGGATGTTTCAAACTTTTACACAACATGCTACATATGAATTATTAGTTCATTAATTATTTTCTAAGCCAGGAGTCAGTACTGGATAGCCCCTCATCTGGTTCTAAAGATTAAAAAAAAAATAGAATGAAAAAGCAACCAATGCTTGAGGAGAGTAAGCCACATTGTATGTGAGTAAGAATACTCAGTGAAAATGATTTCTTTTCCCAGTACTGATGAATTATTGAGGAACACAAAACAGTGGACATGAATTTTGGACATAAAAATAGAGATACAAATTCACTGATAAATAGTACATGATGAACCTGTTAGAAGTGGAAGCATACAAGAAGCAATATTGTGATAGGGAGTGCTATCAGAGGAGGCATCAAAAAACAATAAACAAAAAAAAGAAGAGTCTAAAATTATGTCCGGAGTGACTAAAGACATGAGTGCTACGCCATCCTAGTAGACAAAGGAAAATAATGCTTCAGTAGGAAAGGCCTAGCTGGATGCTGCTACAGGTCACATAACAAGTGAAAGGAATATGCTGGTGGAACGGCTGGTTCATCATCTGTGAAAAGAGTATGCTGGTAGCACAGGTGTTCCAGGAATCACTACGAGTACATAGAGGAGAAACTGAAGAGAATACAGCTGGCTTTTTATAGAAAAAAAAGCAGCTGTTCATTTCCTGCATCTAGCAACTGCTAACATCATCACAACTGTTATCATTTATTCAAAGGTAAACTGTTTAATACAGGGATACTAAAGGTTAATTTTCATTTTATAAGCAACTGTCAAATGTGTCAAATATAATTCCTCATCTTTGTATGACAAAAACTGATTTAAATTGAGCAACACTTAGTACAAAGAATTCATAGTGAGAAAAAAAGGGAAGCTTCCATTTCTGAAGGAAAACAATAAATTCTCTAAAGCTGATTGTAAAGAGTTGGAAATCTGAAAACTTGCCAATAAAACATCCTGTGTAAAACAACAATGAAAAGCATTAAAATACAAAGCAGAAAAAACAACTAATGTAAAAATAACCAAATGCTCTGAACAGACACTTCTCAAATGAAGAGACAAGAGTGGCCAACACTCATGAAAATCACAACTTTTTATGTTTTGCAAATTGTCTTAGATAGGGTTTCTATTGCTAGGAAGAGTCACCGTGATACCAGAAACATTTAATTGGGACTGGCTTATAGGTTCAGAGATTTAGTTCATTATTGTCAAGGCAGGAAGAAGGCAGTTACACAGGCAAACTTGATCCTGGAGAAGGAGTCAAGGATTCTATAATCTGTGTTGGTATGCAGGCAGCAGGAAGAGAGAGAGGTAGACTGGATCTGGCTGGGGCATTGAAACCTCAAAACTCACTGCCACAATGAAACATTCTCCAACAAGGAGACATATCCTATTCTTTTCCAACAGTGTCACTCCTTGTGAGCCTGCAGGGAGCATTTGCATTCAAATCACCACACAGGTCAAAATCATGGTTTATGATGTTATTCTAGTTAGAATTACTACTATTAACTAATTAGTTAATTAATAATAATGTTTCCAGCCTGTCTTCAGCAGTATTCCCTGAGTCTTAAGTGTGGACATTGTTTTGCTTTTTCATCGTGTATCTACAACTTAACAAGGAATGAAAATAACAGAGCTGTACTTAATTAGTACATATAATTATTAGTGGTAAGACACTTTAATCTAATTATTTTGATTTATATACTTTACATGTATAAATATTAAGGCTATATGTATTTTTGATTACATGTATGCATGTACACCACTTGCATGACTGTTGCCCATAGAAGTTAAATTTTCTGGAACTTGAATTACATATTTGTTAGCCACAAAGTTTGCACTGGGAATCAAACCCAACTGGCAATCTAAAAAATAGTCCAGAAGTTACCTTAAATGCTCTTCCCCAATAATCATATTGACAACTACCTTGTATGCTATCCTAGAGCCTTCATCCAGTAGCTGATGGAAGCAGAGGCAGACACCAACAGCTAAACACTGAAGTAAACTCCTGGAAACCAGTTGCAGAGAGGGAGGAGTGATGAACAAAGGGATCAATAATGGCATAATGAAACCCACAGAAACAGCTGACCTGAACAAGGGGGAGCTCATGGATGCCAGACTGATGGCTGAGATGTCAGCATGGGACTGACCCAGACCCCCTGAACTTGATTGTCAGTGAGGAGGCCTTGGTAATCTATAGGGCCTCAGGCAGTAGATGAGTATTTATCGCTGGCATACAAAGGGACTTTGGGAGCCCATTCCACATGAAGGGATGGTCTCTCAGCCTGGACACATAGAGGAGGGCCTAATACCTGCCATGGATGATATGACAGACTTTGGAGATCCACCAAGGAGGGCCTCATCCTCCCTGGGGAGCAGAGGGGTGATGCGGTGTGGGGTTGGGGGGAGCTGATTGGGAGGAAGAAGAGGGGAGGGAGAGAGAGCTGGGATTGACATGTGAAGCAAGCTTGTTTCTAATTTAAATAAAAAAAAGAAAAATAAAAAAGAAAATCATAAACAATAAAAATACAGGGTTATGGCGTCTGTTCCCAGTGGAAATATTTACAAAATGCCTTCCACATATAAGGCTCAGGGAACTTTGCTGAAGAGAGCTGGGAAGATTGTGAGAGTCAGTGGTTGAGGGTGTTCACTATGATGCTGTGTCCTCTAGTAATGTCAAGTTACACCCATAGGAACTCAGCAACATGATGGCACAAACATGAGGGAAAAAGAACAGTAGTAGACATACCAAAGTGGACTGTGGGAAAAGCCCATGAAGCCTCAACACTACACAAAGAATTACAGAAATACTTAGAGTGTAGGAAATAGTCTCACCCAGGGAATGACACACAATTGGTTATCTAATACTAGATGGTCAGCCCAGAAAACATACATAAGTCCATTATGGACTGAACTGGCCTGGCTAGATTTCAGGATCTGTTATAATTTCATCAATAATTATTAATGAAAAACAAAGGCCAATAATTTAAAAGACTCCAACGGCATATATAAGAGGGTTTGGGGTTTGAAAAGAGAAGGGGGAAATTATGTAATTATATTATAACCTCAAATATAAAAGACCTCACTGAAAAAAATGAAAAACTTTCTTTGACAAAACTGTTATTGTGTTCACTAAGCTTCAGATCACTTTATAATTCACAGAACTTATACAGCAAATCAAAGAAGAAGGAAATTGACAAAGCCCTGAATACATTCTCATGTAAACCTGATTCATTTATTTGATTGAATAAATAAGGTTTCCTAAAGACAGTGACTGTGTGAAACTAAGTAAATGCAATGCAGGACAAAGATATCCTAAAGGGATCCAAGGTGGTTTGAAATCAACATATTATGCTACTAAAGAGTTAGTTCTGAGGTTCAGTTATAGCAATCTGAATAAATTATGCACTACAAAACTGTATAAAACAAATAAATGCTCTATATGTTTTGATAATAAGGATTCTGATATCTCAGAACCCAAATATCAGAGATGTGCTTATTTATTTTAAATGCATTATGGAATAAAGAAAATTATTAACTACAATTCATGCTCTTATAATTACATTTTAATTTTTTTCCTTCAGACAGAGTAAGTTTATTCTGTATGGCTTATTACAAATGAAGAATTCGATCACAGAATATAGACTCAGATATCTTAAAATCATTACACCAAACCCTCCATTATTGGTTTCTAATTAAAAATGTTAAAGTTGGATTACCTTCAGACAGGGAGAATATTTTGGATGCTTTTTTTTCTTTTCTATATTTTCACAGTGCTAATTTGTTTGAATAGTAGAATCAAGGTTTACCTAAAGTTACAATTATTATTTCTCATCAATCAGATAAAGCATGTCTTCAGGGAGTTCATTGGACATAAGCTATATGTGCTGCCTCTTTTCCTCTAACTCCTTAAAATTGATTATTCTTACAGAACAGGTAGTCAACACAAAGAATGTAGATTTTGCATGAAGTAAAGGAAGTTTGAAATACTGTTTAATTCGTGGACTCTAAAAACACTAAAACAATGTTTGCATAAATGCATTTCTCAAAACCTTTGCTTTTGATTATTAGCTCAGACAAAAGATTTCTTTGTCTCATCATGCGTTTCTAAGGCTTTTTGCATAAGTGGTATATGCTAAGCATATAAAACTTCACAGATTTCAAATGAAATGCATTGATTGACATGACAAATTAACATGCAAATTTATTTTTATGTATAACACTAGGACAATTAACCATGAAATAATTCTTTGAATTAAATACAACAAAGTGATTGACATCTCAGTTTCTGGTGTTTTGCTTTTACTAATTTAATATGCAGAAAACGAAATAAAAGTAAAATATATAAAACTAAATGATATGAAGATAATATTGGTATTGTTAATGCTTACAATTGCTTATTAAGTAATATACATCTTAGAGAGAAAATATAAATCTACACATATTTTCTTCCACAAATTAAGTAGGAATTTAAATAACCCCTATCATACAATCATTTAATTTGTTATATATACCTATTTTAAGTGTTCAAATAAATACATATTAAATACATGAATGTGCCAGTTTAATGACTTAATTATACATGTTATATACATATTCACCCGTAACTGCTGTTATAATTAAGAAATAGATATATCTATCACATTAATGTCTTCAATTGATATCTTTGGCATATAATTGCTGTCCATTCCTATGTTTTCTAGCACATATACTGACTTTCCTAAAATGTCCTGTAAGGTTAAAAACATGGAAAATAGTCTTGTGTGCCTGACAATTTGAAATTTGCTCAGCAATCTTCAAATTCAGCCATGTGGTGTGAACATCAGTAATTCATGAATTTATTGTGGTGGAATTACATTGCATTGCTTGTGTCTGTTAACATGGGTGGTTTTCTTGGTGAGCAAATGAACAATTTGATGTCCTTAGTAAAGAGGTTTATGAACGTTTGGGTTTGAGTCACAAGAGAAATTACAAGAATAACAAACCCACTCATTTACCCATTCTGGAGTTCCATGAGAATTCTAAGCTGACAGCTTTAATAATGTATAATAAGAGGGCCTGATGCAGACTGTTCAGACCCTGGGCTTGCTTTTTCAGTCTCTTTCAGTTCAGAAGAGTTCTACTCAGTTGATTTAGAGTGACTTGTTTTCCTGGTGTCTCCTTTCTCCTCTGGCTCTTAACTCTTTCTGCCTCCCTTTTTCACACATTAAAACATCCCTGCAACACTGGAATGAAGTCAACTGAATCATAGTAAGAGACATTTTTGTTATGTGTTGTGTACTGGAATTAAATTTGCAAGCATGTTCTTCAAATTTTGTGCCAGGTTCATGAGATACCTTGGTATACAATTTTCATTTTTGTTACTCTTCATTTGATTTTTGAACACTGTCTTTAATATGCATATTTGAATAACGTGTAACTATGAAATAATTCACACATGAAAAATACTCTAAAACTTGTATTGTTCCAACAATTATAATTGAGATTCATGTCTTCATTACATACACACTTGTTTTTTCTTCTAAAATTGTTGTTATTGTCTTCATTACATATAATCTATCTCAATCATTTGATCATTGAATTGTATTGTTATCAGATGTGTCAAAGTAATTCAGTAATCTTAGCTGCTGAAACCTATCCTTCTATTTTCACATATTTACATATTTACTAGCATGTATCAATATACATATTTCTACACACTCATAGGAATGATTATACCTGAAAAATCTTCCACACAAAAAATATTTTGAGTCACATCACACAGAGTTATAATTTATTTAGATTTTACTGAACTAATCACCAAAGTGTCTGGAATAAAATTGTAAACAGTGGGATTGAGACTATAAAAATATGTTTTTGGGCTAATACACAAGACATAATTTGGACAATTGAAGACAACTCATCTGAGAATGCATACTTGTAATGTCTATTTCATTTGTTTTTACTGCCAATGAATTTGCATGTTTTAAAATATTAGTAGATTTTAAAATATGTTATATAAATAATGTAATGGAATGTATGATTTTGTTTCACTTTTGGAAGCCTAAGGGAATGCCTAAACTCATATATTAGTGAAATTTTACACGAAAAACAATGTTTTAGTGCATCACTCAAGACTCAATATTTCCCTCATTTTCCTCATTATTTTGTATTTTTTATGTAGAAATGCTAGAAGAAAGATTGATATGTAGATACAAAGATATTGTTTTGTATAAAATATATTCACTTATAGATGAGAATTTAGTACTTAAAATTTTTAGACTTTTTAATTAATAACATTTTCCCCAAAACTCTTCCATAAAATCCCCCACTCTCCATAGGTTGTTTCTTTATTCATTAATTGTTAGTGCATGCATTCATCTGCATGTATATAGTTTTAAATATAGCCTACTCAGTCCATATGTTACCATATGAATATTTTTAGAATGACTGACACTGAAAAACCAAGTCATTTGTTCTTCTCTGGAGAAGACCATCTCACATTTCCAGGTTTCCTCAGTTACCTGTAGTCCTTTTTGTAGCTTTCAGACTTTGAAGTCTTTTCTAAATCCATTGTGGAATGTCTGTCCTACCTCTGAGAACCAAAGACCATCTAGAAGAATTAACATATATGTTTAATTATTTCAAGAACTATTTGAAAGGCTTTTCTATTTCAAACTCTTTTGATTTATTACGTCTTTGATATTCGGTGTACTTTTGTGTTATTTTATCTTGTTTGACATGGGGTCTCTTATAAACATATTCTTAGCTGGACCTTGACTTTCTAACCTCCTGCCTCAAATTGTAGAGTACAGTATTATATGTGTATACCATATGTGGGATGTAAAAGTATTTTTATATATACATTAAAATAACTCAAGAAATCATATTGGAATACAACCACACCTCCGAATATTTTCTGTTTTAATTTTACTGATTTCTTCATTGGGTATTGCTAAAATGTATGAATTTGCCTCCACTGGGAAACTTATTTCACAATCTGCTCAGTTGCTTACTTAACTTCATGGCCTGTCTGATTTACCTTCTCATACTCTGAAGTATTAATTATCTTTGCCTTCACTCATCTTACTCATTTTCACCTCAACTGTTTCTCTCACTTGTTTTGTTTAAATTCCCTCGGCAGCAAATTAACCATTCTGAAGTAGACAATTCAGTGCCATTTAGATCATTCATGCTGTTTCCTCACTGATACTTCTAAAGTGTTACAAAAATGTCTCAGCATCGTAAAAGAAAACTCTATACCCATTTAGCAGTTGCTTTTTATTTGGCTCTTTCCCCTGCCCCCAACGTCCCCAGCAACTATCATTCTACTTTCTTTCTCTGTGGATTTATTTATTCTGAACAATTAGGAGAAATTAACTAAAAGTTATCATGCATTTTGTGGAGCTTATTTATATAACATGTGCTCCAGGTACGTATATACTGTAGCACACACTACCATTTTTGAGTAATATTCAACATATCTATTACATATATACATATATGATAAGTAATATTCATCATATATAATGGCTATAAAGCAATTGCTCAACATGTATAGGCTTGAATTTAATCCTTAGCATCATAAAAATAAAGTAAACCAAAGACATTAAGTCCATTGCAAGTCTCATCACCCATCTGTTGTTTCATTGATACATATATGATGTTTTCCTGTGGTGATATCTTGCTTGTACAAATAAAGCATGTCTGAAGATCAGAGGACGGTGCTTGCCGCTAGCTAAACATAGAGTTCCGGAGGTTTGTACAAACAAACAGGAAGTGAGGTGGCTGGGCAGAGGAAGGAATATAGGAGGATGGAAATGGGAACTCTCTCTATTTCAATGTGAAGTCACTGAAATAAAGGTGGCTTTCATTTGCTCCTTCTTTCTCTGATCTCTTAACATTTTTCCCCTGTATCTGACTCCAAGCTGTTATTATTAAGACCTATTAAAACTTGTGCTACATATTCCAGTTTGGGCTGTTGTGAATGGTGCTATAATGAATTGTTTCATTTTCATGTATGTACTTCTGTGTGTGTGTGTGTGTGTGTGTGTGTGTGTGTGTGTGTGTCTAAATACACATTTTCAATTCTTTGAGTTTATAGGTTAGAAGGAGTTTTGGTCTTACAGGAATACTTACTTAAACTTTTTTGTAATTTCTAAACTGCTTTTTAAAGTATCAAAACCTTTTTATTTTCCTACCATCATTATCTTCATTCCCTTGCTAACCTTTGTAATGTTTTGATAATTGGCATGATCATAGATAATTTATTTCAATACTCAAAATAACTTATTTTAGCTCTGATTTTTATAGGGTTCATGTTTCTTGAGGCCACAAAGTAGAGGGTATTGAAAATTATATTTCTGATAACTCTAAAGTGTTATTTTTAATTTTAAAAATTATTATTTTACAAAATCTTACCTTTTTGTTTTCAATCAGTGATGAACATTAAAGTAGGGTGTCTGATGGCACAAAATTCGTCATCTTTGAGCATTCTTTGAAGGTTTAATTCTTCATTTTTAGAGTATCACCACTTTGCCCTTTTGAATTATCCAGTCAGTAATTCTTCAGACTAAGGAACCTGTTTGGAAAATGAATATCTGTGTCTGGTACCAATAGGTAAGGCTCATTCTGCAGCAATGCAGTCGCTGTGGTTAAATTGACACCACAACACAGATCTTTGTATATCAATAGACCTTCTCTTCTCCAAAGCACAGCAGGTACTAACCAGGACACTGGTACGAACTTCCAGGAGCCTCATTAATAGTCAGAACACAGTGTGAAGGGCACGCCAGCTCCTTCAATTCCACATGTACTATTAAACTGGGACCTTCTGTGTACCTGCTTATGACAGGTCTGGATCAACCCTAGCAAAGTACATTGTATTTGCATCTGCCTCATAATTAGTTCTGTCTTTTGTACTCTTCATTTATGAACAATTACAGCATTCTTGTACGTCTTTTTGCTCTAGTTACACTATATCTACTACATTGTCAGTAGATGGGCATGTTTAAGACCACAAGGTTTATTCCTGGACAGTTTTCACAGTGTTTAAAGGATATCCTTTTCATCTTCAAAATTACAACATTATTGAAGGTTTTCCAAAGAGATTTTAAAAGGACAATTAATATGGAAGGTTATTAGTTTGAGTTCTAAGCCAAAAGAGCTCATTGTAGAATGATTAGGGTACAAACAGACATGGAAACTGAGATAGATATCCAATAAGACGCCACACTGCCGAAAATCTGACCTCTGTCTTCTATCTATAAAAATAACAGAAAGTAAATTTCTGTTATTTTAGCCATGCAGATATTTTGTTATAGCAGCTTCAATATTTTCACATTTCCTTTATATTGAACACTAAGCACAGGTTTTTCAAAGCATTCGTACAAGAACTAAAAATAGTGCATGCCTAGTCTGTGTCTTAGTGGCCGGCATACTGTGCACGGTAAACTATCAGTAAGTAGCACTAGCACTGTATAATACACCACTAATATTGTATGTCCTCCAAACTTAAAATGCAGCACATTGATTCTCATAGTATTTGAGCTATGAAATTAGGACAGTGTGAAATTTCATGCAGAAACAAATGTGCATATGCATGTCAAAAGGGAAAAGTAAGAATTGGCCATGAAATGGTCTTTACTTAATATGTCTCATTTGAATCACAGCTTCTTGAGTTCCCAAAGGTGCCTCCTTAGAGCTTAGCAAGGAGAAGTTTTTAAAAAACAAAAGGCAAGGATACTGAGAGCTTTTGCAGATTTATAGCTTTACAGAAAGTGCTCCATTGATCAGTGGAGAACAGTTGCAGAAGGAAAGTGATGAGAGTGGTTGAAATCCATCAGGGGGATAGTTTACACTCTGGGGATGAGGCCAGTTTGATAATCAGCAAGGCTGCCAGGTACTCAGATCTGTTGCTCCATAAAACTGCACACAGGAGATTGTGAATCTATGTTGTATTTTGTTACCTACAAATTAGAAGTAAATTGTTTTGCTTAGTAGAGATGCTGAGAAGGAAGCAAATCTTTCAGTGAGATACAGGGATACTTGGCATTTTGCTCTCTCATTATATCAAACAGGTAAAATATCCTTGAGCTCAATGTGTTATGAATAAAATGTATCCAGAATTGCCTGTTTCATAGACCAATGTGTGAGAGTGCATGTATTAGTGTAGGCACATACAAATATATGAGTATGAAAGCTAGTGATTGACTTTGGGGAGTCTTCTTCAGTCATATTCTACCTTTATTTTTAGAAGTGGTCTCTGACTGAATCTTGGACTCATGGATTTGGCTAGACTGGCTAAACAATGCATCCCAGGTATTCTCCTGATGTCACCTGCCCATGATGGGATTAGTTTGCATTTTATGTGTGTTCTGAGGGCTCTTAGGGACATCACTTCAATGACTGAACCCTCTCTTCAGCACCCCTTTGTTCAAATTTCAAAGATACTTACCTCATTAGCATAATCATTGAATATAGCATAATAAAAAATAAGGTAAAAGTCATATTTTCAATCTTTTATATTTTCTGAAATTGTGTAACAAAAATGGAGCATTGCGACTTTATCACCAGTGAAACATATTTACCTTTGGCTATTGAACCTCAGAGAAAGAAGGTGAAATTACAGTATAGTGTGCACAGTATTCCTGCAATCTTCCGTATGGTGTTATTCTATTTTCTTACATGGTTGTTTGCAAAGAAAGGGCCGCAAAACTATTTGTTCATATAGAAAAGTACGAAATGCTAAAATAAATATGTAAGGCATACTGAAACATTTGTGTAGTTCATATTCTTACCCACAAATAACATCAAACAAAAGAAAGTGTACAAGGAATAACTTTGAAATGACGTCACTCTCAGTAGCTCCATCACCTGAGACCACTTTTGAGTGCTCATGAACACATGGGAGCCTGAGTGTGGAATCTACAGATTAATATCAGCCAATCCATACTTTGTGTTTTAAGGACTATGTCTTTTATTGAGCCTGGAGTTCATAATTCCGCGAGATAGACTGGTCTGCAACCCCCCAATTGTCCTGCCCCTGTCACTGTCAACCGCACGCTGGTGGCAGAGAGAGGTGCTGTTATGTCTGGCCTTTTATGTGGGTGCTCTATAGCTGGACTGATGTCCTCATCCTTTTGTTACAGACACTGCCCTCTGGGCCTTCTCCCATAAGTATCAGTTTTATCATAAATTGAGGTTTCAAAGTTATTGTATGATCATTTCCAACTAAAATCAGAGTTTGTCCAGAAAATAAATATATTTTCAATACCTAGAATGGAAATTTTTATAACCACTGTGTTATGATAGACTAATAGATTATAAGATAGTGATAAATGTTCCCTTGGGCAAGAGCTACCTACACTAAGAAAGCAAAACCAAACTGAACAGAAAATTATAAAGCATGTACTTTTATCACTATCAAAAGAATGAAAATTTCTTGTTGATTTATTTTAGGTTTAGGTGCTTAGCATATAGGAGTTCAGAAAAAGCATCACAGCATGATGGGAAGAGCATATGAGAACCTGGTATTTTTAGTTAATCTCTAAATTATAGGCAGTATAAATCACTAAAATAATCAAAACTAGACTAGTTATTAAGCATATCAGATTTCACAGTATACCTAAAATGTCTTAGTTTACCTAAAAAATGAATTTCTTGAAGTGTGGGCTTGTGGAAAAAAATAAAAGAAATAGCTAAATCCTTGGACTCTAGCTCTGTATGTGATTACTCTGTGGAAAACAAACATAGCCCTCTGGTGTCTGCACTGGGCACTGCAGGCAATGTTAAAAGGAAGTGTCAGCTCCTGTTATGATGGAGTACGGATACTGAAACCAATGGACATTTGAGATTTGTTTCAATATGAAATGATCACTTTAATTCATGTTGTTCTATTAAGAACGTTAAAGATTTTATATCACTTATCAAAGTGCTCCTTTCAATTTCCAAGGAAATTTTGATGTCTCTCTTCCTGAACAGAAAATCAGCAGAATGCATGGTACATTTACCGACCTCTCACGATTTCAGAAGATACCAGAATTCCAATTTTCTGTTTAATGCCTCGCTACTATTTCATATTAAAATAGATGGCTTTTAGGTCCCGATATTGTTTTAGAATTGCAGATACAGGAAATTATTCATTATCACTGGAGACAAGTCAATGACAGCAAGAATAACCAACCTATCAGCAAAGATGTGAGTTCACTACACAAGTCTTCAGCTTTTTTTGGTTGTTATTTACTAAATATCAATAATACTGAGCAATCAGATAAATAATGCCATGCAATCTGAAACAGAGAGAACAGACAAATACGAAGGAAATAGATAATAGGTTGATGATAGGTAGACATGTTAGAGAGATGGAAGGATAAATGGAAGGGTAGAAGAATAGATAGATGATTCATGATAGATAAATAAATAAGGATAGATTAGATACATATATAGATGGATAGATAAATGATAGATGATTGATAGATACATAAATACATGAATGCACAGATACATAGAGGGATAAATAGACAGGATCCAACACCTTGAATAGTCTCAGTCTCCAGTTCTTGGGTTTTAGAGACAATGGTTCCAACTAGTTTAGATTAGATTTGAATTCATGTAGCACAGGCTGCATTTTAATTTAAAATTCTATTGCCTCAGACTTTCCTGTCGTGGGGTTACATCATGCTGGATACTTTCTCATTCCAAAGTCTGTTTTAGTGAGATACTTTTCTCCTGTCAAGTGGGTTGGTTCTGCTTTGGTGTGTTCAGTGCCTCCTTCCATTCCATCATTCTTGTTCTTGCTGTACCACACACAATTCTATCTTTATCCCTCCTCTCTAGTGTATATACTTGGTATATTTTGAATAACAATGCACTTCCACATAACTGGCAATAATAAATTAGTGCCAACTGCATTAATGACCGAATTTTTTGTTATTTTTTCATGTTAAGAACATCTGACAATTATTCATTAAATTTCAACTGTTTCAAGAATTCAGGGAATACTACATGAGCAACCCCATTTTTGCCCTGATAGACATATATCCCTTTATTTCTCAACCTGACAAACTTTATTAATCATTGAATACTTCTCCACAAAGCCTTCCCAAAAGTTCTCAAACACATTTGTCCCTTCTCTCTCCAGCATTTTAAAAATGATTTTATGAATGTCTTGCTCTGCACCACCAACAGGTTCAAAACTGAAGAGAAAAGCCTCCTGACAATTGTTACACCATTAATACTTATAACTGTGCCCCAGATAGCACCGGGTGAATTGCATATTTATGAATTTTATGTCTCAGCATAAAGTGAGCAATTCCTAGATTGTGTTCTTAGTCTCTGACATCCTGTGCAGGTTCCTCAAGCTGTGCTTTTGGCCTGATGCCAGACAAGAACACTGCTTGATGATTTCTATTTTTTCAATGGGCACATATGTATTCAATAGTAATCTTTCCTAGTAACAAAACACCTTCTAACACAACCTATTCCATTCTTACTCTAAGTATCAAATATGTGAGCCAGAATGATATGAACAATAGTCTTTGAAGGAAAGAAATAAGGCAGATAAGATGTATATAGGAATTAGTACAGAAATATAAAATGGAAACAAACAAGACCCAGGGAGGCTCATGGAGTGATAAAATGGCTTTAATGGATTTAATTAACTTACTCGATAAGAAATGAAAATTAAGGAATCATTCTTGTCTGAATTGAGCTATTAACATAGTTTTAACTGCAGACTTTATGGCCAGAAAGTCATAGAACAGATGGTAAATTTATAGTCATTTTGTGCCTATGGAGAAGAAAGGGGGAGAAAATATACTACATGAACTTCATGTATTTCAGGAATGTGCTCAGAAATCATTGGCTAGAATCTTTTCTAAACAGTGTTTTAAAGCTTCCATTCTGTATTGTATAATAATGTAAATAACATATCCTTATGCATTTAGAATATTTTTGGTATAAATAAGAGGACTCATTGTCTTAGAAACCACCAAAATTTTAGTTTAATAGATGAAATAAATACAGATCAACATTTCATAGTCATTTTTGAATCTGTGAATGTGAATTTAATATATACACATGTGTATCTTGAAAATGCAGCAGGAGCTAGCTCCTCAAGTTCTACTTAACTCCCAAGACAGGGACTGCAGGGTACTAATGAAATTTGCCAAGAAATCTCATAAAGGAACTGTGTATTATTATGTTAGTATACAGCTTTACCGTTTTAAGTGTTTCTTTATTCAAAATTATTATAAACGTGTGTGGGAACACCAGACCTTGAGCAGAGACCCACTTCCCCTTCTGCCTGGGAGTAGGCAGCTGTAAGACAATGTTTACTAAAAACATGTTTACTAAAAACAATACAATGCCTGGGGGCATTAAGTTCCTGGAAAAGGCCTGCCCGCAGAAACCACCCTGACCTCGACCTTGTCCAAAGACTAACCACCTCTTCTGCCACGCCCAGATCAGTTTCTGGGGTCAGAGCAGAACCAGCCAGGGGAGAGGAGAGAGCAGAAGCTTCCCTGGTGGGATCCTTTCTTAGGAAGTTTTCTTGAACCTTTTTGGGGCCTGCTTAAAGTTTTCTTTACATCGTTGAACGAGTCTCTGTGTTGTCAATCCCCGACACCCTCCGCACGTTCTCGGACACAGGCCGTGCAGCAGACGCGACAAACGTGTGGGTATGGCTTTAAAATCATGTAAGTGTTTTTTGTGTAAGTCATTACACAAATATAACTTACATATAACATATAACACTTGTGGGAAGGAACAGTATTTGATTTGCAAATCTATCAGCTCTTTGTATTAACTTTTGATAAATGAATTCAAGTTTACATATTGTATTGAACCACATTTTCTTGATCTGTTACTTCAACATGTCAAATCTTAGATGAGTTCACATCAAGACACACAGCAGAGGAGAATATCAAGAGTCTCACCCTGGCCTTCCATCTCCAGCATTTAAACTGCAAACCACTGGTCCTCAAATCCAAACCAGTCCACATGCTAAAGATTCCAATCTCATGTTTTTCATTTTATTTTGTATTAGGACAATCACATTTAGTATGGAATAAAAGCATGTCTGAGGTCATGAAGAATACTATCTGCATATTTTATTTTCAGCTATTAAAATGTATTTTACATTTAAGGTAAACACTGAGTAGACTTAGCATTTGCTATTTAAAAATTATAATAAATTCTTCCTATAAAGCTTTCTGTGATTACTACTGATGTTTTTTCTAACAAAATTTTCATATTATGTTACAAAGTTTAATTTATTTAAGATTCATTAAAATATATCAAAATTCTGTTGAAATTTAACTACTTCTTTATTCTTTTGATCACATCATTTATCATGGGCTGTTGAATACTCTGTTTAATGTACATGGCACATCTAAGCATTCCAGATTCAATGATCATAAAGTGCAGTGAACATCTCTTAGAAATGAATCATAGCAGCATGACTGACAGCTAGCATCAATCCAATGCCTTTTCTTTACTGGGTATTATGTGTTTATTTTCTGTCTCATTATTGCAGACAAACTTAAGCAAACGTGATAAAATAATAGAGGATGAACATTGTGAAATTAAAAACCAAACAACATTACACAAGTTGCCAAAAGTATTATACACCATTACACATGGAGTCATATAATTTGGAGTAAATTTAGGGTGCTAAATTAAGGAAAAATAATGTTTATTGTGTATTTCTTTCTTTTTTATCATATTTACAAATGCTAACCTTAGATGCCATGTCTTGGATACTAGAATTTCTCCATTCCTGCCTGCCCTCAATATGCATGTTTTTATATTATTAGTTGGAGTTTTGGCATTTTATAATTTAATAATATAAAAATATTTCAAAATGATAATTTAAATCTAAGCTGTGACCCAAATTACTGTATTTTCCAGAAAATTAAAGTGGATCATAAGAAGTTTAGAACTATTCAAGTTAAGATTCTTGCAAATTAAATGCTTGAGATACAGAGTGGTTTCATGTCTCTTAGGAATGCCTTGGTTATCAACTATATTTAGTGTATCACATTCAAATGAGAAAGGCAAAGATGTAAATTTAAAATTATGCTGCATTCCAAGAGGGAAGCTCATCAGATTAGGCATCTCTCAACATCTTTTACTCCCCCCCACACTAATGCAAACATCCTACAAGCCCCAGTGATGTTTGTTACTGAAAAGAGAGTAGAACACGCCAGGTCTTAAGTGGGAAGGGAGTTAAAAATATCCTTCATCACATTTCTCCTTATGTCATACAGTAACTCAAAAATTTACCATGTATCAATCACGAATGTTAGAGTAATTAGTAATGATCAATAACTGTAAACACCATGGCTTCTGCGACCATGAAGTTTTGAGCATCATCCACTGCACTGGTGAAGTCTGAGAAGCCTCCCCACACAGCAGGTGACCTTCATGTCTACTGGTCTGATGATAGCTCAGTGTGCCTCTTTCCATAAACATTTCCACATAGCATGCAAGTAATGGATATGCATATTCCAGTTGAGCTTTAATATACTGCATTGTTAAATAGGTTACCTTAAGAAGA